>NW_020439263.1:61616-158927 GCF_000699045.2 Agrilus planipennis
TTTATATTCTCTCTGTATATTAAAAATAAATTTCAGTCTCTATTACATATTTACAAGCAAATGGCAACGAGGTAAGAATGTTATGAAACATATCTTGTCCTTAACCATTACCACTCATCCCAAAGTCTCAATTTCTCAATGGGAGACGCAGTGCTACCAATAATATAGCCTGGAGTATATACACACACAAAAAAATATGATTTAATGATTTTAGACGAATATGTACTTACCAATTTTCCACTGGCAACAAGAGGCCCGCCTGAATCTCCAAAGCAAACCCCTTTTTTGCCCACTCCTCCAGAACAAATGTTTGAGTTTCTAACGAACGAATTGAACGTTTGCTATTACTTGCTCACTGATCCCTATTTTTAAATATTTAATCTACGCCCCTGATAGGAATACTGAAGAATGAGGGCTGCAATCCTTATACCTAAAACTGCCTACTTTTACCACCGCGCATCCACGCCATTTTAAAATTTCCGCCAGCTTCCAGCGTCAGGCCTGTACGTCTATTTCTACTCCTCTTAATTCCTCTTTCTACTTCTAATATGTCTCTGAGTAGACCTTCATGCCCGAGAAGGTGTTCTATCAACCTATCTCGCCTATTTCTTATTATTGACTTCCATAGTGTTTTCTGTTCTCCTATTCTTTTTAATAGCTCTTCATTTTTAACCTTCTCTATCCACGGTATTCTCATCATTCGCTTGTAACACCACATTTCGAACGCTTCTAACCTTTTCTTTTCCATTCAGTGACTTGGTTCGTAGAAAAGTAATGCTGAATTTGGAAGGATTCATGAGTTTTTATGAAAAACATGTATTATCCAAGGGCCTCATCTCAAAATTTATTTCATTTGCAGATTATTAATTACGATTTTTATACCTTCTTGTACCAACGAGAGGAGCTCTTTCTACCCTAAAAACATTTAAATTAGCGGAATAAACTTATTTTTGTGTGAATAAATTGATACTTTTTCATTTCGCTATGGCTTGAAATTTTTTATTTTTGAAGTCCCCCCTCTTTGTAAATTATTACTTGCGCAACATATGCCTTTAAAACATCCGGCGCCTCTACGCTGTTTATTTTCCTCTGCATTCTTCAACTTCTTAGATAATTGTTGGTAAATTACACTTTTTTTACTGTTGCTGGATAATGATAAAGCATGTTTTATTACCGTACAACATATCCTGTGTACTGTGTTGTGAGAGATTAACGTGGATTTATTGATTGTAATAGGGATACATAGGAACTTTTGTGATGTATATTTTTAAAAAGTAGGAAATATTTGAGTAAGTAAT
Organism: Agrilus planipennis; assembly: GCF_000699045.2. Taxonomy (NCBI): domain Eukaryota; kingdom Metazoa; phylum Arthropoda; class Insecta; order Coleoptera; family Buprestidae; genus Agrilus; species Agrilus planipennis. The sequence continues at coordinate 62,915 of NW_020439263.1, forward strand.
TATTTTAAGAACCTTTACGTGTACTGTAGCACATAGTTAAATAAAAGATGAGTTTTTATTACCAATTCGTAATAACAGGTGTTTCTATTTACAGGTAATACAAAAAAACATGAACATAGTACTTGTTACATGTTACAATTATTAATTTAGACCTGTAAGTGGAGATTATCAGGTACGCTATATCATAACTTGATAGCATTTTTCAAGATAAATATTTAAAAAAAAAATGTTCTATGACCTGCTAGACTTGAAATAAATTAAATAAATTTAAATCCTGAGCAGTTGTTATAAATATACTGATTTATTATTGGTCTCTTCAACAATGGTAGTGTTAAAGAAATCAATACAAATTTTTTTTTTAATTTCAACTTTGAATAGTTAATTTTCTGGTGGAGAAGGGATGAGATATATATAAAATAAAATATTAAATAAAAAAATGTATAAAAAGGAATCTAATTTTGTTGGTTGTTGTATAATAATTTTTACATTTCAAGACTCCAATTTCGCCAATAAATCAACAATAGTTCTGGAGTGAACTTTTTATTTATTACAGTGCGACGTTTCGACCGTCAATTTCGGTCATCATCAGGCTTAACGAATATCACACTGATCTTCTTCACAGAATAGGCTTACGATGTGATAATAATTTTAGTCGACCTTATAGGAACAGTGTGATATTCATTAAGCCTGATGATGACCGAAATTGACGGTCGAAACGTCGCACTGTAATAAATGAAAAGTTCACTCAGAACTATTGTTGGTTTATTACCAAAATTAGAGTTTTGAAAAGAAAAAATTAAATAAAAAAAATTGTTTTTATTTGCCGATATTTATGCCTATTGAAATTCGTATTTGGCGTCAAAAATACATAAAAACCAGTCAAAACCTTCTTCCCGCTGAAAAAATACACTTTTCAATTCCTTTTTTGTCCTCGTTACCTGGTTTAATGATAAGTACTTAAATTGTAAATGTGAAAATAATTAATAGCACATCTATTTAAAGAATGTTAACTAATACTGTATAGTTTACGTCATCAGATACTTATGCGTCTTCACATTATCATTTAGTTTATTATTCCAGTATATTATTAAAGTGTTTGTTTATTTTCTCTTCTTACATTGCACATTTTGAAATTACCAGAACTATATTGCGAGAACAAAAACTTGCGTAAACGTTTCAACAATTTTTTTAGATATGCTGCTTGACAAAAAATAAAATTATTATGCGATAAATTAAAATGATTACTTTTTTGCCGGTTTTAAAAAGAAGGGAATATTTTAAACAACCAGTTAATGGTTAACGTTATGCAACCCATTATGCGTTTTAATGTTTTATTTCATTTTACATAATGACGATTCGCTGAATTACTAAAGAGTGCTTAGTACAATTTTAAATTCTTTAGAACCTACATACGTGTATATATATATTCTTTACGTTTACGTTCAGTTGTATATTTTAGTTTGAAATATTGAATAGTTTGAAAATTGCAAGCAAGTTTGTTTAATTAATATTAACTTTTAAAGTTTTTATGTTTGTATCTAAGAAGTTTATGTGAATTTCTATGTATGACTTTTGTAAAATGTAACGCCTTTAATTATTTTAATAGCACATATTCTTGGATTTGACAATTAACGCTAACTATCTACGGATCTCATCGACTTCAACAATAAGGCTTAGTATGCACTTTGAAGAAGGGGAACAATGACTAGCACGTTTACGCATTTACACACAATTCGTTGAGTGACTAATTGCAAAACCTCCTACGACATCCTTATAAAAAAGATTGGACAAAAAAGTGGTTCAGTTTATTTCGTCAAAAAACATTGCATATGTACATACATATTCTTTCCAATTCCGTTTTAACAACTAGGTAGATGTGCCCATTACATTAAAGATTAGAATAACAATAAACGCTAAATTGTCGCCAAAAAAAAATAATTATTTTAATTCTGTTAACATGCATAATTAAACAAAAAAAGAAATAAAATACACACGTTACTAATTACCAAAAAATTATATCAGAATTCAAACAGTTTCGCTAAATTTATTCAGTGTTATCATTGCACCTTTCTGAATATATGTACATTTAATTAATATCCAGAATAAGGAACTTGGACGTGAATAGTTAAACTGATCGCACATATACAGGATGTCCCAAACAAGCAGCACCACTGCAACAGTCTATTTACTGATTTAGTGCGAATTTTATTGAAATTGATGGATTTTAAGACATAATATATGTGTTCGGTGGTTGCAGTATTCGCTCACTGCCCCATATATTCTTTCGGATTTTGTTGTTGACGAATAAATCACTTTTTTGGTTTGTTGTTTATTTTATACAATATGATACACTACGTACACTTACTAACTATTTGGTTCTATTTGAATATACTTGGTTGATAATTGACTACTTGTTGATTGATTTGAATTGATAGATTGACTGTCGAATATTGAATGTAGAGTTTTGAATTTTGAATTGATTTGAATGTAGAAGCTTGAATATTGAATCTTTGAATGCTGAATTTCGAATACTAAAAATTTGATTTCGCGTTGTTTAAATAACGTTGGCACAAAATAGGCAACGCCTATCGTGCACATTACCCCTTCGCCGTCGCTGCGCACCCCTCAGGTATTATCTGTACATTCCGAAGTGATAACGTAGCGACGGACTTGGGTTTTCAATTAATGAATGATTTTGTGAGACCTACCTGGTCCGATCTCTTCGTTAAAATTGCTGCATTACCTATTTTAAACTAATATTTATCTATACCTACAGAAATAAATACGTTAAAATTGAATACAACTAGAATAAAATACAAAGTGTTGACTACTTGAAAATACAAACAAAACTAAATATTTACAAAAATTATAAATCTTAACAAAATTGAATATGTATATATACAATTATTAATTGAAGCCGCAACAATATGTATGGTTAACAAAATCGTGTAAATTTAACGGAGAAGTCAAAAATGCAACAATAAATGGGGTATTCCATTTGAAAAAATGAAGTTAGGTTGCTTCCTAGAAAATTGGGACACTGTATAATCTGAAATAATTTTAGAATATGAAGATACTTATATGGTACCACTTTTGTAAGGAACTTTTTTTGATATCTTCAACTATAAAGCAGTTATTGAAGAAATCCGCTTGCTTGGGACACCCTGTATGTATATATATAATTTTTTACTATATTTAGCGTTCATATGAAGCAATATTGATTTCTTTCCATTTTCACCTTCTTGATAATTAATGAGTTAATGTATTCGTACGTGTTAAATAATAAGGTTTTAGCGACTCTTTTGCATAGGTATTGCGAGTTATGTAATAAATTTGTTAATTTAACGAATAAACTATCATCAAAAGCGTAGACATAAGATAAATGTAAACTTTTGAAAATAAAAACAGACCTATAAGGATTTGGTTTCTTAATTAGATGTCAATGTCGGATAAAATTCTTGAAAAAATTCGATATATGTAAATTAGGTATTTGGATTATTTATTTCTAAATTTTGAACATTCCGTAAATGTTCGATACAATTTGACAATATTCACACTTGAACGTTACGATTCCTTTCCGTACCAATAGAATACAAATATGTAGAAGCAGGTAATGTGAAGCTATATGTGGTCTAAGGAAAAAAATTTAATGATTGCAAAGAAAAGGCGGAAACATCTTTAGATTTGCAATATATGAAAGGAAAAAAATATTAATAAATGGATACATTGATTTATTGGATATGGAACGTACAGTGAGAATCGACCTTACAAAAAATATACCGGATACAAACCATGCTCCTGCCCTACCTTTAATCAAAATGAATGACTTCATATCAGCATATTTCCAGAAGCAGAAATAAATGGCCGCAGTTTCATTTCAACCAGGCACTTTACTGAAAAACTGAAGAATTTTGTTTAGTTAGTTGTAGACCATAGAGAAAAGTAGAATATAAGAAATCATTTAAGAATGTGTATTAATTCCTTAAAAGAACGCGTGCGTACATAGGATTTGTAGATTTAGAAAAAACTTTTGATAATGGTAAATGTTACAAGATGTTAAATATACTTAAAAATGTAGGGATGAGTTACAGAGATAGAAGAGTGATACTTAGTTTGTATAAAGAGCAACAGGCAGTTATAGAGATGGGTCTGCAAAGTAGAAAAGTAAATATTAGGAAGTTAGCCAGACAGGGATGCACACTGTCACTGCTACTTTTTAATCTATACAGACGCGATTAACATCATTAAAGACAGTACAACTGTAGGGATAGGTATGCAGCGACAAAAGATTAGTATGCTTCTAGATGATATAGCAGTATTAGCATCTAGCAAGGAGGAATTAGAGAGAGCTTTAAATAAAATGGATGTGGTACTAACGAAACAGTACTGTATGAAAATAAATAAAAGTAAAACAAAAATACTGGTATGCAAGGGAAAAATAAATAGGGAAAGAGCGAATATAAAGATAGGAGACGAAAAATTAGAAGAAGTGACCGATTTTAGGTATCTAGGAAGTCAGATAAGTCAGGACGGAAGGAGTAGTAGGGATATAAAGCAGAGGATACCGTAGGGTCGAGTCGCCTTCAATAAAAAGAAGTCACTTCTATGCTCCCCAACGATTAATTCGAAAAAGGTTGTTAAAGGTGTATGTTTTGAGCGCGGCGCTGTACGGGTGCGAAACATGGACAATAGGCGTGGCGGAAAAGAAAATGTTAAAAGCGTTCGAAATGTGGTGTTACAGGCAAATTTTGAGGATACCGTGGATAAAGAGGTTAGAAATGAAGAGGTATTAGAAAGAATAGAAGAACAGAGGATTCAATGGAAGTCAATAAGAAATAAGCGAGATAAGTTAGTGGGACACCTTCTCAGGCATAAAGGTCCAGTCAGAGACTTATTAGAGGCAGAAACGGGTGTTAGGAGGGGTATAGGTAGACCTAGATTAGATTAGATTACTGTTAGCAAATAGTTCCTGTTTTAGGGAGATTAGCTCAGTAAAGAGTGGAGATACGTGCCCAACCAGTCTTAGTCTTATGATGATGATTAATTGAGCCCATTAAAAGGTATATCGATTGTAATAATGGAAAATTTTCCAGAAACGGAAACAATTATAAAATTTAATGATTAGTATAAAACAAAATTTATCTTATGTATTATATATTTTATATATTGCCTGGTTAAAGTGTAAAGAAAATTAACAGTAAGATGCATAAACCAATCGTTCGGTTGAAGTAATAAAGTACGAAACCGTAATATTTCAGGCAAGCTATAAAACGAGCATAAATCTCTTTACCAGGGGTCAATCGCTAAAACTGCTTTACTCGCAAATTATTTGCAATATTATTAGCCCGTACTTAAACAATAAACACCAAAAATCGTGTTAATAGAAGGAAATTGTACCTAAGTAATTTGAAGCTTCCTTTTAAACTAATAAATTGAAATTACATCGACATCAACATCGAAGTGACTTCTTTTTATTGAAGGCGACTCGACCATGCGCTATCCTCTGCTTTATATCCCTGGTACTCCTTCCGTCCTGACTTATCTGACTTCCTAGATACCTAAAATCAGTCACTTCTTCTAATTTTTCGTCTCCTACCTTTATATTCGCTCTTTCCCTACTTTTTCTTCCCTTGCGTACTAGTATGTTTGGTTTACTTATATTTATTTTCATACAACACTTTTTTGGCAATACTCTGTCCATTTTGTAGGATAAAGTTTATAAAAAAGGGTAAAGATTGAAATTGCTGCTGCGGTTAGGGATAAAGGGGTAATATGTGACGGTTGTATATATATTTTTTTGTAAATGTGAAGAATTTATAAAATAACTTCAGGTTAGATAAAAGCATTATGTATTATATACAATTATTAATTGAAGCCGCAACAATATGTATGGTTAACAAAATCGTGTAAATTTAACGGAGAAGTCAAAAATGCAACAATAAATGGGGTATTCCATTTGAAAAAATGAAGTTAGGTTGCTTCCTAGAAAATTGGGACACTGTATAATCTGAAATAATTTTAGAATATGAAGATACTTATATGGTACCACTTTTGTAAGGAACTTTTTTTGATATCTTCAACTATAAAGCAGTTATTGAAGAAATCCGCTTGCTTGGGACACCCTGTATGTATATATATAATTTTTTACTATATTTAGCGTTCATATGAAGCAATATTGATTTCTTTCCATTTTCACCTTCTTGATAATTAATGAGTTAATGTATTCGTACGTGTTAAATAATAAGGTTTTAGCGACTCTTTTGCATAGGTATTGCGAGTTATGTAATAAATTTGTTAATTTAACGAATAAACTATCATCAAAAGCGTAGACATAAGATAAANTGCTGTCAAACCTACACTAGCAAGGAGATCGGGCTGAAACTATAGCTACAAGCTATCCAAGGATGGTACTATAGAATGTCACCTCAAGGTAGGCCTAGTGGCGTCATCTCTTGGTTAGGCCGGAAACTTATCAATCCACCCTCGTATATGTATACAAAAAAATTTTTTGTAACAACATTCTCGATACTATCGATCAAATGTTCATAGTACAAAGGAAAGACCAAGTCACTGTCCAGTCCTGTCCGTGACAAAACCGTGATTTGACCGATAATATGAACCAGCCTTAATATTATAGATTACAAAAATAGGAGTTCGTAACGTAGTTAGATACTCAATTTTATCATAAGGAATGGGGCACAATGACATATGTCATATTTGTATTTACTAATAAACGTATTCTATTAAAAGTCATACATGCTTATTATTACTGCTATAATTATTAGTGTTATTGATTATTGATTCTCGTTGTTTGATAATATTCCGTCGACGGCCTTTGCTTCCTGATATTTTAATAATTCATGTATGTAAACATGTCTGTGACCTATTGATATACATTTATGCATAGTTATTCAAAAGCAGAAAAGTTGTAGGTTTCAATTATTATTTGGGTCAACGGCAATTTTTATTGGATTTTAAATAGCCAATACGATTTTCACATTACGTTACAATAAAGATTTAAAATTAATAAATTATTATTGAATTTACCGAGTTTCATATCTTAAAGCTTTAGAGCTTTAGACCACTCAGGAGAACACCGGTTCTATGCCAGGTCTGTTAGCCCTGGTCCAAGTTTTTCTGTGGTTTCCTTGAATCACTTAGGTAAATACTGGGTCCCTAGTATTCCACAGATAATATAATCTTTCATTATTTTCTGTTTTCACTTAGTCCATCACCTTTTTCATCCCAATCACCATCCACTTAGCATTAGTAGTTGATAGAAATAAAACACCCAAAAGGATTTTTTAATTGGATTTGAGAATAAAAATTGTATTCATAGCAGTGTGCATATATGCAATGAAACCGTAGAACACATATAGTTAGGACCTTCAAAATTGGCATAATCCGCAATAAAACTGTTGCTTTTACTTTCTACTTTCAACCTACTAACTAGACTAAAGCGGCTGCTGATAGAACGCCTCCTCACTCACGACAGATGTTGTAGGGAATATCATTCACTTAGAAAAGAGATGCCAGGTAGGAATTGTAGCGGACGCTGTGAAGAAAAATGAATAAGATTGCACCAATTGATGTGTAACAGAAAGAGATGCAAACAAGCAGAATTCGAGCATGTTGCCAGCATCGGACTTTAAAGAAAGTTCAACATTCTCAGGAATTTAGGAAAACAATGATGCTTGTTTACAGATATAATTCCAGTCAGGCAGTCGACTCTGATCTTTTGCGTAACTAATTAAGCTCTAACTGCCGCATCGCTTACTATTATTCGGTTTCAAAAACATGGAAAAATGTAGTTTGTTTTCTATTTATACTTGTCAATTTTAAAAATATTTGATAATTTTGATGCTTCAGGTGTTTATTCTGCTAACTGTTAATTATTCGGAATTCTACTGATGGAAAAAAAAACAAGGGAAGGGAATATTAATTATATTTTATTAATTTATTCATCCCCGATTGTTAAATATAAAATAAGGGCAACTTTCCCAGCCATAACTAAATAATCTTCAAAACGTGCAAAAGTAAAAAAAAACATCCATGCTCCTCTCCCTTTTTTTTGTTATTTTTGTCAGTAGAAATTGAAATAGATTAATAGAATGGATTGAGTAAAGGTACAAAGAGAAGATGCTGAGAATAGTGAGAATAGTCGCCGGGCGTATCAGTTTATCAGTCTTAACTAGTAGCAATTTTATTAAGTAAAGAGGTCCTTTTATTTACATAAAATTATTACAACTCAACAATGCCATTATATTATTTGACTAATAACAGTGAAATTATTTAGATATCATGCAAGATTTCACTTCTGAAGATACATAATTCTTTTTTTTTTATAACCTCATCGAGGTAACGCTCAAAAATTTAAAAATTTAGACCTTACTATCTTAATTAAATTCTCAAGGGCTGAAATACCAGGTTAACTCATTTTTAAAAAGAAATTGACTTTTTTGAATTTGATAATGAATATAGCGGAAAATAAGATAATTGGAAGGCCGATTTGCTCTTAATTCTTTATATTTAGAACCACCGTTTTCTGTAATAATTTTTGTCTACCTTACCTCTGACAGCCACCCCTTTTGTTACAACTCAAATTTTGAGCACTCTCTCGATGACTTATATTCCCCTTGTTATGGAAACGTAACCTCTTTAATATCCAAACACGTAACCGTAAAAATTCATATTCTACCCCGGAAGACGTTGGAACCTCGAGCTCATATCGTAAAAATCTATGAGGAAAAACCAGGCCCCTCTTTTCCATTGGGCACTCTGAGCAAGTGCCCAGGGCCCACAATCAACGAAGGCCCCCTATATAGTTCCTGCCAGATCCATCCGCCAACCAAAAACCGATAATTATTTTAAGAAAATTAATCAATAATTGCTGTTAGAATATTTACTTGCATAATCGCTTTTGCATGCTTTAAACGCGAGCATACCTAAATATAGGTGATTCTTCAAACATTTATACATTCTGAAATTTTATTACTTCGAATCGCTCTCCAATGAGAAAAATACAGAATCTGACTACAAGGACTTGTCTAAAAGAATAAGACTTAGAAGTTCGCGCCAGACATTTTTCGATGGCTCTGCACCGATAGTCCAACTAAGTTGGGAAGAGATATTAAAGTAGAAATGCTTTACTTCCCATAAGTGATACCTCAAGCGTGCATCTAAAACAGCAATTGAGTTTGCACAAGGAGATTGGTTATTGTTGACATTGTTTTTCGCTTGAAAACTCCAAATCCCGAGACAAAGTTACAAAGAATTTGTTGCTATGAAGATGTTAACGAGAAAGAGTTAGAAATAGAATATCTGTATTTGTCAAACTAATAGTATTCCAGAAGTTTTGATAAAAAACCGAGTTGGAGACACATTTCCAAATGTAGAAATTGCATTGAGAAACTTTTTAAACATGATGGTAACTAACTGTAGTGGCGAACGCTCCTTCTTTAAACGAAAAAGAATAAAAAATAAGTTAAGACGAACAATGCTTCAAGAACGATTGATCAGTCCATAGAATAGGGTATACTCAAAAACAAAGAGTTTGAACAACTGGTTGACGATTTAGTATATCTGAAAACTAGAAGGGTGCCTTTTCAAAAAAAACAAAATTTTGCACCAACCCGAGAATGATAGAGTTACTTTTCCGTGTCATATTACAATTATCTATTCAATTATTATTGAATGTAAAGAAACAAATAATTATACATACAATGTAGAAACTTAGTGGTCAGAGCATTGGCGCGTAAAGCCAAAGAGTCCGGGTTCGATTCCCGGCGGGGGTGTGACAACAGCAACAATTTTTCCTCATTAATTTAAGGTAGTGTGAAGTGGGTAAAAATTGAGAATATTTCATATTAAAATAAATAATTGTTGATAAACCAAAATAGTTCTCTCTCAAAGCTGTAGGGGCCCCGTTAGGCTTATGTTCCCAGGGCTTCCAATAGGTTAAAGTTAACAGGAAATTTCGGTAAAAAAACTAAGAAATGAAAAAGAAAGTAATCTAACAACGCTAATTTTTGTTGGCTAGTTCTTTGTCATCATAACGTGTGATAATGAACTTCGTTCCAAAACGAAAATGTTTGTGAAAGACTGTAGAGTAAAACATGTGGCTTGCAAACATTCGTCCTCGTTCAGGAATTTAAAGTTTACGCTTGAAAGGCACATGAACCAAGCCACCGCAACGCTACGCTATGCCACTATAAAATACCGCTGGTGGGAGGAAACGAACTTTAACCACATGTTGAAGATTCACATGCAGCGTGAGCACATTTCAGGTTTTGAACGAGCGAGCACACAATGCGCAGCCGCTCCATTCGCGCATCTAGTCTCCATACAGGCTCTGCGCAATTCGGTAGTCTGTAAAGACAAGGACGGAGTGAATATATCTGTGTTTTCACAAGTAGCAAGTTGATACCTTTCATTACGCTAAACTTTTTAGAGGATCGGTGAAGGATCGAGAGAGAGAATGACTTGCTGATAGTGTATAGGTGGAAATGAAATACTTGACTGTTTTATTATTATTTTTTAGTTAAAATATGTAGGTTTTTTGTTTAAAAATTGTGTATTATACAATATTTACCTTAATTCCTTTTTTCACTTCTCCTTTTTGCGTCATTTATTTATTGTATTTTTAATGCTTACGTTTATTCCCTTTTCAAATTTTGTTATTTTAATTTTTGTACTTATTACTTTAGTAGATTTTGAAACCATGTTTTATTAACTGTCAACCAGCGAGAGCTTAATTTAAATATGTATAGTTTTGTCTTTTGGATACTTTCCATTGTTTCTTCAGACTATTTGATAAACCACCATTGTTTATCCGCAGATTTTTCTCTTTCTTTTTTTGTCATTCCCAATATTTGCATACCTTTGTTCTCTTCAATTATTATTATTATACCTTGACTATATGATTACTATGTGATTTTATCTATTTTTATTTTTTGCGATCTGCTGATGATACTGACGCTTTAAGTCGTTTTCTTTTAGTTCATTTTTTAAAATGTCCTTGTTCATTCACAACTTGTCATTAGCCATGTTTCCTTAAAACTCATACAGGATGCAGGAGCTTGTTACCTGATCTGTGTTTTCATAAGATTACCTGAGAGTAAAAACAAATTATTTTGAAATAACATTCTTCAATATTTTCTTTAAACCAAAAAAACAACTGCGAAGCAGAAATATAGGTGCAGCTCATTAAGTATCAAAGAGTTACAGTAAGTATGACACAGTTGCTGTCTTGGAAACAAATTGTTTTTAGCTTTCTTATAAAGTATTACAATCACGTAAAAATCTGGTTTTACAAGTTTTAATAATGAAGGAGGTAGCTTTAAAAACCGTGCTATTTTAAAGTTGTGTATTGAGATTCAGTCTCATTTTGCATAATGGTACATAAGATGTTTAAATGAACTAGACAAATGACATTTAATTTAGAAAAATTTGTTTGTTAAAGGCAAACAGAAAGACAAAAATATCAGTGCATTATAAAATAATATGTATATGTACATAAGCTTGCTGAATTTTTTCAGGGCTAACCAAGGAATATATTGAAAGAGTAAAAGAAATCCAAATGAGTTTATTGCTCATATCATACGTAAATTGTTCGGAGTTGAATCGAAATATACAGTACTAAAAACACTTAAATATTATTTTCAATTTTTAAATAAATATTTCTTTGTGAAAAGCAATGAACATCAACGCGACGAAGTCGCTAGTAAAATAGGCTTATACTCATAATCTTATGGATGTGCTAGGGCGGTTTGATAAGTAACATAATAAGTTTCATAATGAACTTTATTTTTCTATGTAGTCCCCTCAAAGTTCAAGGCTTTGACAATCCTCCTTTATTTTTTATATAGTCCAGTGGTTCCCAAAGTTATTTGGTATGTCGTCCCCTTTCCAGAAAAAATATTACTCAGCGCCCCTTGAAAAATTTCGTTTTAAACTCTGCAATTAAATGGAAAGATATTTGTATTAATAATTAATGTTTCTACTTTTCTAGTAATATGTAGGAAAGAAAGGTGTAAATTAGAAACATTGAAGTTTGAAATTATGAAATCATTTATTGAACACAATTGAATAGAAAGGTAAAACAAAAAAAGTTAAAACATTTGAAATCATCTTAACGAGAAGGATGAACCTGGTGTACTGTACCAATTTAGTAATCTTCGGATCTATTTTCGTCAGCAGTAATCTTAAATCACTGCGATTGATTAATAAATTCCACTGAATTCATGTTCCGCTAAATATGAAGAAGGAAATGCAATTAATAACTTTTGAATTACAAACCATATTTCAGGTTAATTCATAGGGATTCCTTTTGCAGACAGAATTGTTGGTAGCAGCTTTTGAATTTAAATTTCAATTCATCATTTGTAGTTACTTCTATTAGTTCTTCTTGCAACTGTAGAAATTCTTTTGTTTGCACTTGGAAAAGAATCCAAAATCCAATTAGGTATTGTAGGTATAGGTACTTAAACCCATTTCTCTTACAGTTACTACGTTTGTTTAACTATTTGTTGTCTAATTAACATTCCTATTATTTATTAATCAGTTATCAATTCACCACTATATGAACTATTTGTCATGTCTTCGCATAGTATCGCCTCGAAGTCTCTGACTCGTACTAACTACATTCGAAAAAAGAAACCTTTGGGTGTTTCATTCCCATCAGCTACTAATCCCGGTAGACGGGCAGTCCCTCAGGACTATGTCGGAAGGTAGGGAGGAAGGCCCTCTTCAGCCTCCTTTCAAGAATCGTGGGAACGGGTGGATGGTGGTTCAGGTGAGAAAGATGAGACGGACAAAATGAAGACAGAAGATTACTTGTGGAATATTACTGTCTCAGCATTTGCCTAAGTGATCCAAGGAAACCACTGAAAAACTTGGACCAACGCAGACGGGTCCGGAATCGAACCGGCGTCCTCCCGAATACTGAGCAATGGACTAAACCTCTAGGTTACACCGCTAGGTACTACACCCGATCGCGACATCTATTTATAGAGGCTTGCCATGTTTTAGAATGTACCAGTATATGCAGTCTAGAAACCTGGTCTTTTTTTCCACTATGTATGTTGGATTGTCTACATACAGTATGTTCATTTCCAAAATCTCATCAAATGGTTGATTCAAATTTGGATGGAGAGCATCCAGGTACTCACAATAAATAGTAGCAGTACGCAACTGCACATACCTCAATACAAATGAGGGAGTATGCGGGAACTGAGCCAACGTTCAGCACGTTGTTCAAAGAAAAATTGAGCATTATGATGCACGTCTGGTCATCACCGCCTCCCTGAATCACTGCAGAACCCTCTTTGGGAATTACTGGTATAACCCCTTCGTGACTCAAGTTTTTATCGTACTAGGAGAGTTTTGTATGCAATAGGCAGAATGCGGGAGTTTTATCAGGGTTTGCAAGTGAATTGTTTTTTTTTCCTAGGACTTTTACTGGATTTCTGTAACAATCACACAATTTACTCTTGCATTTTCTATATATCTTCAATATTTACGTCAAGAAGATTAGATATAGGGGTAGATACTAATACATAGGGACGTGTAAAATGAATTATGAATTGTTGGTTAATATGAACTATTTTATTAAACTGATTTAAGCTTTAATTTTACTTTTTGATTTCCGATTCATACTATAGTTAAAATTAGTCAGACTCAGACAGGTTTAATAATTACATCATAAACAAATCACCATTTTTGTGGCGACGGTGTGGTTTTACATAATTAACAAAATGTTTAAATAGTAATGATTTCATTCCAAAATTAGTAAAATAAATTAACTGTACCCACCATAAAGATTTCCGAAACACTTAGCATATAGACTAACTGGATCCGTTTGACAGAAATTAATGGGCAGATATTTTATTTTTTTCAAACTCAAATCACTATATATTACGTAATGGGTTTATAAATTTGTTAATTTTAATGAAGTTTAGGAGTATATTGTACCTGTACATAAATATTTCTCTTCTTCTTTGCGTTTTCCCACACTTTTTCAGCGGTATAGTTAAAAATTTGATGCCTGTTAAAACATGCTACTGAATTTGAAAAATTATTTTGAATAGGGTATATCATGCGTTTGTGTGGATAATAAATTAAAATACAAGTGCAATTGATTGCCATAGATTTCGTTTTCGATATAATTGGAGATGTTCTTTTCTTATTCCAAATTTCTTAGTCCAAATATTTTTACACTTATTTTTCGTTAATTTGGACTAGGAAATGCTTATAAAAGTGATCTAATAGTCAATTTATCATCACAAAATATCTTTAATACACATACTGGTCGGAAAACTAGAACATCCAACATCCTTGACCATTTGCTAACAATAACTTAATCTAGATTTTCCTCTGAGTTTCTATAGTGCTGTTTCTGCTTATAATATGTATGTCTGTAGCCCAACCCTTTTCAAGTGTCAGTAGATTTCCTAAAATCGTCATATTTGTTTTTTCATTTAACTTCCACAGCGCCCTTTGTTATGTTTTTCACAATGTTCTTCAATACCTCCTCATCTTTAACCATGGTATTTTTATAATATCACACTTAAACGCCCTTTTCTTTTCCGCGGGCGGCAACATTCTCTAAAAAATACAACGTATATGGTATTTGGAAATTCCTACAAATACTTTCACTCATTTTTTCGTAAAATAAAGTAGTAATTACCTACATATAAGTCCAATAAATTCAATTTCTCTCTGAGAGGCATTAAAAAGTTTGTAATAGATCTGTTAGTTTCTCGCTTGTGTGAGATAAAAAGAAAAAATGGTATCAGAAAATGTGTAATTTCTATATTCAGTTACCATTTCGTTTTCCCAGTAGGAATATGTGTCAGTTACGTACATCTCATTTGCAAATATGACACTTTGTCGTAACACTTGCGTACACAGCTCTACTATATCGGCTGTAATCTACTATTCCACATCTGAAAAGCAATTGGGATTTAAATGAGCTCTTTTTATAATTTTTCCTTTAGTCAATGTTTGTGGAGAAAGGTACAAGAACTTGGTTTTGTTTGTGAGTACAAGAATAACGAAGAAGTAAGACTGCAGTTGGGATGACGCCCTGTTGAAGATGTATGTAGACGACGAATGGCTTGGTAATCAAGAAGAAGCGCCTCAGCCTCACCATCATTAGGTCATCAGTTCTAAGACTGGTTGGACACGCACCTCCACTCTTTCCTATCCTGAACTAATCTTCGCATTTCCCTAAAACTAGAACCATCCTTAACCATTTACGAACCGTAATGTAATCTAGGTCTACGTCTACCCCTCCTAACTTCCGTTTCTGCCTCTAATATGTGTCTGACTAGACCTTCATGCCTGAGAAGGTGTCCTACCAACCTATCTCGCCTATTTATTGACTTCCATAGAATCCTCTGTTCTCCTATAGTGTCTAATACCTCTTCATTTCTAACCTTCTCTATCCACGCTATCCTCATTTCGAACGCTTCTACCCTTTTCTTTTCCGCCGCGCCCACTGTCCATGTGACAACTTTTTCGAATTTCTAAATTAATCGTTCGCGAGCATAGAAGTGACTTCTTTTTATTGAAGGCGACTCGACCCTGCGCTATCCTCTGTTTTATATCCCTACTATTTCTTCCGTCCTGACTTATATGTTTTCCTAGATACCTAAAATCGACCACTTCTAGTTTTATTTTTTAGAAGCGCCTAATAAAGAAAATTTTACTGAATTTTTTTTTATTACTTGGCCAATCACTGACTCGATAACCATATTGCCACAGTTACTAACATAGGGAACTGTTACAACAAAAAAACGCCGGACAAACAATGCCGTGGAAGAATAAATTAAATCATAGCATACAAAATGCCGATTAATAAAAAAAAGTAAGGCAAGAGGCAAAACAAAATGATTTTCGTTGAAGAATATCGGTATTAAATACGCGAAGAGGGACGTACGCTGTTGGTACGACACCAACTGTAGAATCATGTTCCAAATCCAAACACACTTTTAACAATCATTTTCGAATTTCGAAATTAATCCCACAATTATTAATTTTTTTAGTCATATATTTGTCTGTCCCTAAAGTTGTCCTGTCTTTACTATTAATTATCTTTGATTTACAAATTAAATACTAGTTGCAATATGCATGCTTATTTCCTTATCTAACTTCACCCGTTCCTAAAATTTACTCACATCTACATATTTCTGCTCAAATTTTAGTGATTTCTCTTATGCAATTAACCTATTCAGTAATTGTGGCTGATTCCTACATTTTTATATTTTTTCAGAACCGCAAGTGCTAGCGGTATGCAAATATTTTTATTGAACAGAGTACCTATGTTTGATTATGCCATTCACAATTTCTATAACTTCTGCGTGGCAAGTTGATAAACTAAACATTTTGAGTGCTAACTTCCTTGGATAATGTAGGTAGAAACGATTTTTTTTAAGAGCTCGTATTTTATCTTAAAGGTAAGTTTTGTAGCAACTGTTCAGGCAACCAGATAGTGTCGAGAAAATGATTTATTGTTCCATTAGGGGTTGACATTGACTGAATGTTACACCAGAATGTTAGGAAAATAAATGGTTTAGGTTTCTTCAATAGAAAGCAGTATTTTAGTATCTTAACGAGTTAGTTGCTGACATATTATCGTTTAATTGATTATCGAAATTGCAGTATGCACCGTGTACCGAACAACGCAATATTACAAACAAAAAAAGGCAGAAATGTTTGCTAACTTTTATAATATCACTACAATGAATGTCATCAAAAATTTAAAAAAAAAACGCACCATGGGAAGTTTCACTTGTTTTTATTCGACTCGACTAATTTGTTTCGACCAACGCGGTCATCTATAAAGAAAGATTATTAAAGGTTAAACAACCTGAAACTATTTATTCACTTTCGATTTATGCAAAGGGAAAATTGTAGATTGATAACTCTGTTTGGTTATTCGCCAAATTTCTATTGTTTTCTTTTTTTTTAGATTTTCTAAATGAGAAGGTTTTCTAGTTTTAGGGATATTTGAATGTAATATTTTTTATGTTATCGGTGTTAAAAGAATAGTTGTGGTTAATGCAAGTGCAACCAAACCACTGGAGCTACATTTTTCGTTTTTTATGGCTGAAAGTGTTCACCCACTCGTCCTGATATTGCCCTACCAGATTGTTCGATAATATCATTAAGTCGATCCTGAGCGTCAGCTATAATGATTTTGGCAGGTATGTAAAGATTTTTGGTAAAAAGGTAGAAAATAAACAAAAGTTGTATTCAAGCAGCTCTTTGAAATAGATATGTAAAGAATATTCTTTCTTTTGTCTTTAGCAAAGTTCATATATAGCTTCTACTTCAGTTGTTCTTGAGTACATTAGTTTTTCTTATTGTCCAACCAAGTTAAAGAGAACATTCGGTATGTTGCTTCACTGTTGAATTACTCTTTCTTTGACCACTCGCCCTACATTACGGTTTTTGGTCATGTATGATGATTCAAGATTAATGATCATTCTTATGAAAAAGCTGAGGTTTATTTGACATTATGTGTCTCTTTCAATATGCAAAGCCTTTTTCTTTTTTTTTTATAAAACGCGTAATATCTACGACCTTTATAAGTATTAAACTAATAGTAAAAGCCAGAAATAGAACATCGCCAAGTTACTTAATTCGGATTCCTTGTGATTCGATTTCCTAGTTATTAGTCTACTTAACTGGTACAATCAAGATAAATTGTTAGTACTATTAACCTCGTTGTCGAGCCACTTGACATTTCCAAGCATTTTTGGTTCCACTGCTTTGTTCTGCTCTGTAACCATTGTAACATCGTATAAGTAAATAATTTATAATGTAAGTGTCTATGGTGTACAATGTTCGGTACTTTTGTTGAAATAATGGCCATTTTATGTAAACAACTTGGTAAACATTCACATATTTGTAAAATAGGGCGGTCATATATTACAGCAATATTATTTTGTATTAATATTATACATGACCCTCTTTTTCGATTATTGGGCTATCGAGGATGCCTAATAATACTACTTTATACATACCTATGGTGTTATCTAAACCTGTTTGACATTTAAAGAAAGTGTATAATATAATGTAATGGAGATAAAAGGAAACACAATGAAATCGATTTAAAGAATAGTGGTAAAAAGTGAATGTCATGAGTGGAATGGTTTGTTAAAACCGTTTATAAACCCATGAAAACTATGAAAACGATGCTTATACAAAGCTGGAAAAAAATGACAAAAATGGAAATTTATATTCTATTAAAAAAAAAAACAACACGTGTACACGTCAAAGAAGTGAAACTTCTTTGCCGATCTCTGTACCTAATACTAATGATTGGTGAAAGAAAGAGAGAGTATGAGGATTTTCAGGATTTATGTTTTCCAACATATTTTATCATTAGTCCACCTAAGGAGTATTACTTTAATACGTTTTTATCTAATTCAATAGTACAAAAATGATCAAATTTTTTCGCTTCTGTTTATTTTTCCAAGTGCTTAAGAAACCGGAAACTATAAATAACTACAACGAACTAGTATTAATACATAATAATACTCACTCTTAAATAAATATTAATTGTTGNAAGAAGTGAAACTTTTTTTCAACGAAAAAAATTTTTTATACTTCTCATTTTATTTTTTTTTTAGAAAGAATAGAAGAAATAGGTGAGATAGGTAAGTAGGACACCTTCTCAGACATGAAGGGCTAATTAGGGACATATTAAAAGCAGAAACAGGAATTAAGATGAGTAGAGGTATACTTAAGTCCGATTACTGTTCACAAATGGTTAAGGATGTGGGATGTTTTAGTTTTAGGGAAATGCAAAGATTAGATCAGGATAGGAAAAAGTGGAGGTGCGTATTCAAGCAGTCTTAAGACTTATGATGATGATGATGATTTCTCATCCAAAAATATATACAAACCCAAATTTTAAATTCCTTAAACCCTTCCCTCTTCAATATCTTTTAATGTGGTTTTAAGGATTTGTTATAGGAAAGAAGAGTTGTAATTCATTTTGTTACATACACTATATAAAATAAGTTTCCAAAATACCACCCCTAAGGGTGTAAAATAGGGTTTAGCGATAGAATCGAACTTCGATAGGACGAAGTCGTGAGCGACATCTAGTAAGCAATAAATGAAAAAAAGCATTTTATTTAGACAATTTTTTTAATGCATTTTTCGGAACAACTTCAATTTGAAATTCAATATGAAACAGTTCCATATTCATATAAGTATCTAAATTATGCTTATCATTAATATAAATATTTTATATTATTAATATCTATATGTACAACGATCACAGTTCAAACGCCATGGTATCCACGATATGTGTAGTTTTATCAAAATACATAAACGTGTAGATGCACAATAATAATCTTAATATTCCACCTTTGACCCTAATATAAATCAGGTTAATGTTCCCATTTAATTATATAATTATTGGCGCTCCATTTAAGCACATGATGGAGCAATTTTTATGAAGTTTGTATTGTTTAAATAACACAGACTGTAGATTAAAACTGATCGTTCTCTCTTTTACATACGTATATGTATTTCCGAAGTTGTTGTAGCTAGTGAAAAGACTAGAGTTAGGAGCAATATCTATTAACCCGAAACTAATGTAGTGGAGTAATGGTAGTCAGAAAAGAAGCATTGTTTATGAATATTTTGTAACTGCATAAAAATTTATAATAACTTTTGGAATGTGTTCTAAACAGGTTAAAGTTCAAAGTGTACTGTACAAAATTATTTGTTAAGCTAATTAAGGAAAAATCATAAAAATCAGGTAGTAGGGGTTTTTGGATATGCTGACAGGCTGATTACGAGTTTGGTATCAGATTTACAAAATTCAAAATGGCGGATACAAAATGGCATAGCAAAACGTAGAAAAAGTGCAAAATAAAATGAATAATTTGAATTCGGTAGTTTTTGCCGTATTCTTCTGGAATTTTTCAATGATTTACGATTTTTTTTTAATATTAATTTAATCAAATACATAATTTCAAACTGTTGTTTATCGACTTAAACATGCTGTAGTAGTCACCATGTATGTATAGTTAGTAAAATTACTAGTTGCGGTAAACTTAATTCATAATCTAATCTAGGTTTACCTCTACTCCTTTTAACTCCTGTTTATGCCTGTAATATACGAGGGTGGATTGATAAGTTTCCGGCCTAACCAAGAGATGACGCCACTAGGCCTACCTTGAGGTGACATTCTATAGTACCATCCTTGGATAGCTTGTAGCTATAGTTTCAGCCCGATCTCCTTGCTAGTGTAGGTTTGACAGCACGCTGAACAAGACGCCTCTGTGGTTTTCGTAAAAATGGAAAAGCAGGAAAATCGTGCTGTCATCAAATACTTTTATTTGAAGGGGTTAACGCCGAAGGAAATTAAAAAAGAGATGGACTCAACACTGGGGACATCCTCCCCGTCATATTCAACCGTTAAGCAGTGGGTTTCCGAGTTTAAAAAGGGTCGTGTGAGCACCTCTGATGGGCCTCGCTCAGGACGCCCCGTTGAGGTCACAACTCCAGATATGATCGAAAAAATTCATCAAATAGTGCTGGGAGACCGCAGATTGAAAGTGCGTGAGATAGCTGAGACCTGTAAGATGTCATATGAACGTGTGCAACATATTTTGCACCAACATTTGCATATGGAAAAGCTCTGTGCAAGATGGGTGCCGCGTTTGCTAACAGTCGACCAAAAATTGATTCGAAAAAACATTTCTACCGCAAATTTGTCATTGTATAAGCGTAATCCAAGCGAATTTTTGCGTCGATTCGTAACCGTTGACGAAACGTGGGTCCACCACTACACTCCTGAAACCAAAGAACAGTCTAAACAGTGGATTGGACCAGGGGAACCAACTCCAAAGAAGGCAAAAACAATTTTTTCGGCGAACAAGGTTATGGCTACTGTTTTTTGGGATGCAAGAGGTATTATATACATTGATTACCTTGCAAAGGGTAATACTATCACTGGTCAATACTACGCAGACTTATTGCAACGTTTGAGCCACGAGGTGAAAATTAAACGACCTCATCTGGCGAAGAAAAAAATCTTGTTTCATCACGATAACGCACCAGCGCACACGTCAATCGTTGCGACGGCTAAAATCAACGATCTAAAGTTTGAATTGATGCCGCACCCTCCTTACTCTCCAGACCTAGCCCCGAGTGACTATTTTCTGTTCCCTAATCTCAAAAAATGGCTTGGCGGTAAGAGATTTGCGGACAATGAAGAAGTAATCGAAGCTGTAAATGGTTATTTTGAGGAGCTTGACGAATCAGTCTATAGAGATGGCATTAATAGACTGGAACACCGCTATGAGAAATGTATCAGCCTTGGAGGAGATTATGTTGAGAAATAAAAAAAAAAAATTTTTAAAAACCTTGTTTTTCTTGGTCAGGCCGGAAACTTATCAATCCACCCTCGTATCTTTAGCTCATGCTTGAGAAGGTGTCTTAACTGACCTATCTCGCCTGTTTCTTATTGACTTCTATAGAGTCCCCTGTTCTCCTATTCTTTCTAAAATCTCTTTATCTTCTATCTTCATCATTCGCCTGTAACAACCACTTTTCGAACGCTTCTAAAATTTTCTTTTTCACCGCGTCCATGTTTTACACCCGTACAGGGTCGCGCTCCAAACATACACCTTTAACAATCTAAATTCTCACAGTTTTAAAATTTACGTTTATCGCTTTAGTTCAGGGTGGGCCAGCACATGGGCCAGAACATTCAAAACATCGGACTTCGTACATCCGTAGCTACTCCCCTGGGCTACATGGCTATATGCACTGTCTGCGTAATAGACCCATTTAAATGTCGGTGAATAATCCAGCCAACATAGTTCAAAAACTAACATTTTTAAGGGTAGTACATAGTTTTCATATAATATGGAGATAATTTAACAGATGGACTCACCAGCAAATTGCTTGTGAAACTTGTGAGATAAACTCTCAGTAAATTGATGAAATGCTGATGGATATTTATGAGGTAACGTACTAAGGAAAACAGCCCTTTTCAAATGGATTAAGTGTTTGAGTAACCTAAAATATATAGTTTTCAGGGACCGACAAGTGAAAGGTTTGACTTCTAACAACTTCCAGGAAATTTATTTTGTAAAAAATAAATAAATGAAACAAATGTATAACACAAATGGGCAGTATTTTAAAGGGGATGAGATTGATTTACTCTCACAAATTTGTTAGATACAGTTCGACTTCAATTAATGAAGTTTTTGGACATACTACGTACATATGCATCATTGTCATGTCTCTATTACCTTGCCCTTTATTATATATGAGAATGCGTCCATCTATCTCGCCTATTGCTTATTAAAATCCATAACGCCTTCTATGCTCCTACTCTATAATATTTTCATTTTTTTATCATACATAGTATTTTAACATTTTCCTATAACACCATGTAAGCAGAACAGGTCCATGCACGCCAGCTTATCTGGAATTGTAACTAAAACCGAAACAACGGGGCCGAGAATTTTCGAAAGGAGAGATACTATTAAGCCTGCTAGATTCGCGACCGATCATATAATGTTTTTATCCTTTATCGTGTTTTACGCTGATATGTGCATATGTAAAATATTGTAAATCAAAGACTCGTTAATATATTTCCCTATATAAAAGAAAAACTAAAAGTGCGTCTAAATTCATCTCCAACAACCAGATCTCCAACGCTTCTAACTTTTAACATACGCATATACCTACCTACGAGTATGTATGTAGTTATTTTTTCTCAGCTCCTCTTATCTATTCAAGATCATCAGACTGTTCTTTGTTTGCTCTTGTTTTTTATAGTACACACCAAAAGGTAATAAATCAACATAAAACATTGCATGCAGGTACAAATGGTATACATGGTTCAAATTACATTACCAAGTTCATTGAAACTATGTTGTTATATAACGACGTGTAATTGTATTGTGGTGACATTAGGACAAAAATTTGCATATTCATGGTTCTATCATGGTGAAGGATTTTGTTACAAAAATATTCCCTATACGTATCTACAAACTATGCACAATACATTCTCAATTATTATTGTTATTAAAATAGTAATGTTACAGTTGGCAATGTTTAGACTTGTTTAAACTACCTAGTTTCAGTTACTATAAATAACTGACTTCTTCTTAACAAAACTTGCAAACAATAGAAAAGCCTTTTTTTAGAAGCAATGAACAGCAAATGATGACGTTTTATCTGTGCATTTAGTGTGATTCGACATATTTTTAATTTTTTTTTTCTATAGATGCTACTATTATCAAGATTACAAAGAATGTGAAAAAATGACAAATTCTTTAATTTTAAATACATTTATATTATGTTGAGCAATGATTTAAGCGTTAATGTGTTAATAATCACAATTTTGAATTCTTGACAAGATAAGGGGCTTCAATAAATGTGCCAAATTTCATATATTTAGGTTAGTTTAAATGAAGTAAAACTGATGAACGTTACTGAATAATATTTTAGACTATTCCTTTTTTCTTAACGATTAAGTACCCGTTTCTTATATAACAGTTTTGATAGTATATCTTTTGTTTTTTTTTTATATACTGACTATTATAAAAGGGTTGAAATTCTTAGTTACCGTTTTCATAATTTGCTTTTTTGGGTGATGTGCAACAGTTAGTGCTATATTATTTGTATAAAACGTAGGTTTTCAAAAAATTTTAAAACTTAAAATTTTTTATTAGATACCTATAATTTTTTTAGTTAAAAATGTAAGCAACATTTTATAATTTTTTTTTTGTTTTATGTGGTAATGTCACCTATATGTATATAACAAAGAAAAAGGATCGTCAATGTACGTTAAAAAGAACATTTTTACAGTATGAATAATAGAAAAGACAAAACGACCAGATCTTTAAAGATCGGCATTTTTATGACTGACTGACGCACTCCCTGACTGATTTATAGATTAAACACCTTCTAGATGACCTAGAACCTCGATATTTATCATCCAGGTAGTCTATAAGGCATGTACAAAAGAAAAAATCTGAAAACTGAATACTGTTAATATATTTAGTAAAAAAATATGGTAAATATCACAAAAAGAAAACTATACAGCGTAAACGTAAGAAAATAGAGTAATTTTACAAATAACAATGATAAATACTAATAATTTCTGCACAAAAAGTAATGATATTCTATTAAAAACACAAATGTGAAATAAGAACCAAGTTCAATATTACGAATATGCGACAGAAGGATGCAGATCTATATGGGTGCCAAGTTCTGTGTAGAAAATCCTGAAATTTTAGTTACAAGAACATGTTTGCTACTTAATAGGTAATATAAATTATTAAATTTTAACAGACAATTATTTACATAATGCATTTATTTCACAAGGGATGTAACTTAGCTTCAGATTTGACTTGGCTGGTTTTTACTAACAAACCAAATTTTAGAAAAGTAACATACGTAACTTAACAGTATAAGTACAATACAAACAGCACACACATATATCCTGTAGGTGAAAACTCAAAAAGTCAAATATTGAGCTATAATTAAGGATGTTTGGGAGGTACAATCGGAGACAAGAATACATAAAACTAGAAATTCGTCATTAATTAGGTTTTGCAGCATATCATGAGGTAAATAAATACTATCTATACTAAAAAAAAAGTATACGGTTTGAGAGAAAATTTGGAATTTAACCAAAAACTTTGAATAAAATAAGAAATAACGAATAATATGGAAAATTTTTAACTGACTTTTGGCAGTGAATATGCCTTGATTTCAACTTCGAAACAAAAAAATATTTAGTTTCAATCTTTATTAATAATGAGCGTAAAACTTTTTAATATGTTTAAATAATAATTAAAACTTTAAAATTGCATTTATTTCAGACAATTATAAATATTATCATTATATTATCAAGTAAAAACGAGATTTTCAGCTAATTTTTCATTTTTTCCTCGATAACCATTTAGTGAATTTGAATAACCTTACGCTAAAGTGATTCTCCAGAGTTCAAGTTACTTATTATAAAAGTTTGAAATTTCTGGTAGCTTTTTTTCTGTTAATAAAAATAAATTTAATCTGTTCGGTTAACGAATCTCCATAAAATGACGTGTAAAATTACAATTTTTTAAAATTTCAATAACTTTTTAACGGTTTAGTGAATCGATTTGTAATGTTTACAGGAGTTTTAGAATTGAATGAGGAACGTTCTTCCACATTTTTATTTGTCTCGTAGCATTTTGACATACCTCCCAAACATCCTTAAATCACAAGTTCTTGTAACTAAAATTTTTCAATCGTCGCATATTCGCAATACTGAACTTGGGGCTCATTTCACATTTATATTTTTGATGGCATAAAATAAAACTGAAAACATCATCAAAATCCATGATTCACACGCATTGTTACTTTTAAGTACATTATTTTAAATGTAGATGCTCATAAAATTCACGTCTACAATGAATATCTAATTCGTATTAAGTAAATTTACGCTTTCGAATCAAATAGGTGAGCTAATACTTCATTCTTTACCAAAAGCAGTAGTAAAAAAGCAGAGCTAATCGACCGGTTTACAACCACAATAATAAAAATCGACCATTGCAAATTTCTTTATGACATTATGTTCCGCGAAAAGCGAATAGACCTGCCACAGTTCAATGGAATCGCGGGACAAAAGACCACGGCTGCTGGTGATGCTTGTTTTTTCTTCGGAAGTTGCATTAATACATGTCTGCAAAAAAAGTGGTTTCTAATTTATTATACGTGGATAATCATTGCTTTCGTAATTGTATAAGGAGGAAAGAACGTTGACTTATTTTTAAAATATTTTCAAAAAGTAGATGTCCAGATTTCAATTAGAATAATACAAGTTGATTACTAAATGTTAACAGTTAACAAATTTAACTTAACAACATTATATCGTCTTGTAACTCATATCTAACTGAAGAACTTTTCAAAGGGCAGCTGTTTGGCGTTAGATAGGGGTCGGTTGTAGGTAAATGTCTGGGGCAGTGGTTCAGTTCAGTGTTTATCTTTGTTTAACAGAAACCCATGTCGTTTCATATGACAACAGTTGAATGGGCTACTAATGGTAAAAATATTCAAGCATCTGCTTCTGGAGCTGTTAAATTGTAAGGGATTCTGGGGATGTGTTGAGGGAACTTCCGGTGTGAGAGTTTTAAACTGATGAAGACCGTAGGTATAAAGTGCTACCACTACTGTCTATAAATACACGTAGGTATAGGTATCCATGTTTTTTGAAAACATTGTGTTCGATATGGCGGTATCCCGCCGGTTTACTAATTTGGTGAAATTACTTCGAAGAAGTAATGGACTGTAGATTTTCTTTTATATACAGTTTTATTTACACAATATATACAAAGTCGGTTAGTGATATGATACGCAATCACCAATAAAGAAACTTGTTTTTGGTTGATTCGGTTAATGTTTGGTTTTTTAACTGATTATGATCGGAATGAGAATTGGATCTGTCTAAAATCTTACAAGTACACTCATTTATAATTCTGGAGTAAATGGAGCAATAATGATGGAAATGGTGAAGTGGTTTATACCTGAAAGTACATCTGGTTCTGAAATTACCAAGTCAGGTACCAACCCTCCGAGAAATTTGGTGTCTGGGCAAACCAGATAATAAACTTACTTTAGCTGGTCGTAAGAATTGCATTTACGACAAACAAAATATACAAATGGGTACAGGTCGGACGAAGGAAGCTGGCGAGCGGTCGCGCAGGTACTTGCCCATTTATGACCTATTTGGGTAAGTCACTTGGAACCGATATACAAATAAGCTTTCAGTAGGCGTAATTTATAGTATTAATACAGATGGGACAGTAGCGTACTAGAAAATAATGTAAAAACATGACATATCAAAAAGCAAAAATTAACCTATTGCTTTTGTTTTAAGTTAGTTTTCACATTCACTGTCATCATGGGAATCTCTATCACTGTCACCAACATCAACAATTAGTTCTTCTGTTTGTATGTCTATTACTTGCTCACTGAACCCTATTTTTAAATATTTAATCTACGCCCCAGATAGAAATACTGAAGAAAGAGGGCTGCAATCGTTATACCTAAAACTGCCTACTTTTGCCACCGCACATCCACGCCATTTTAAAATTTCCGCAGCTTCCAGCGTGGGGCCTGTACATATTTTAATATTGTTGGAGATGAATAACCAAATAAAATCCAAGAATTATACTAAAATAAACATAAACTAGAAACACAGCAAAAGTTTTATTAGTTAGTTGGATGGCATCATCATCTGATTGCGTTAAATTTATTAATTAAAATTAGTGATCAATTTATTATTGTAAGAATAGTGATTAAGTAACTGAATAAGAATTTAAACCCGGATATTTATACAAAGAATAAAGCTTATTAGCTTATTTACGAATTATCTTCTTAAAAAAAATGTAGGTACTCTGCTAGAAATTTGCAGATATAACAATTCTTAAGTATATGGTGTTTCAGTTTAATTTTAATATTTTTCTTTTAGTCGTTAAGGATAGATTTGCTTATCATTATTCG
Source organism: Agrilus planipennis (assembly GCF_000699045.2). Taxonomy (NCBI): domain Eukaryota; kingdom Metazoa; phylum Arthropoda; class Insecta; order Coleoptera; family Buprestidae; genus Agrilus; species Agrilus planipennis. The sequence goes on from NW_020439263.1 coordinate 90,452, forward strand.
ATCTATAATTATTTTTTATTATTATATTGGAAATTTCCATAATTTCAAATGCATACAAGGTAGTCAAATATGTCATGAATGTTCTTTTGCAAATAAGCCGATTTAGTTCCAATGGCCAATGGTTCTGCATAGGTTTTCGACGGCTTAATTTTAAGGTTAATTTTATTATTGATGCTTTCTAAGGTACAGGAATTTCATAGCTCGAGGCAGAGTCATACCTTGTTGAGTTTTTCTCCTTATTGACTTCTGGCTCGTATTCTTTTATACCAGGTATTGATGGTGGCACCAGAACAAATCTTGATTTTGACACATAATTTAGAGTTAGTTATATTTTGTCCTCTTCTTGTTAACTTGCGTTTTTATTTCACATTTTTCTTCGTTATGCCTGTGGTTGTAATACATTATTTATAGTTAATAATTCATTTGTATGTAGTATTTATATGGATTTTCATTCGCTTTATTTAAAACCAACATTTTAAGGAAATACTGCTTGTGATTTTACGGCAAACATTGTTGTTTTGTTTCGTTACGTGTCCATCACGTAGGGGTAACTTCATTGTGGGCTCAGTTCGATTTTTTTTTTATGTTTGCGTGGAAGAGGGGAAATCTTCAAAAGACACCCAGCCGTCCGTACAACTGGGTAGTGACGGATTCCCGAGGAAGAAGTCCTCGGACCTACCGCATAAAACCCCTCTACCTCAGGCCGTTTTAGGACCAACTAGGGTCCTCTTCAGCCGAGCCCCAAATTGCGATCTACACTTATCCGACAGAATACTGATCACTATATGAATAAAACGTTCACTTCAGATGTGTCAGTAACAAAACAGTATTAAACAAGAAGTCAAATTGCAGTTATCAATACGCGTCAAAGTGAACAAATTCTGTTAGTATTTTTTTTTAATGTAGGTACTTATGCTATCAGAAATGTATGCAATACCGCTTTGTATGGAATTCCCAATTAATGCTTCTAATGTGTGCTCATAAGTATTATTTGAAATCGTTATTAGGAAATGCATGGTATAAATTCCATTATACATTTCCTAGGAATTACATTTACACAGGTATTTCCTAAGTCACTCGGTTATAGGATAGTAGTTACGATCGCTTTTTTTCTTTTTGAATACATATGTATGCCTCCGAAAAAACTCTGACTGTGTATAAGTATCTACGAGGTCTGTTCAAAAATTATCGCGAATTTCGTGTTTTTCCAAAAATTATTTATTTATTCATGAATATCCATTTTGTCCCCTTCAAAGTAATCTCCACCAGATTTTATACACTTGTGACAACGTTTTTTCAATCCTCGAAGCACTTCCAAAAATCATTTTTTATAATCTGGTTCAGCTCCTCCTTCCATGCCGTCTTTATCGTCTGAATCGTATCATGGCGTCGTCTTTTCAGTTTCGGCAACAAGAAAAATTCACAGGACAGATCTGGGGAAACGGTGGCTGCGGCACTATTAGTGTGTACAAGCGCGTACAAGCAATCGTGTGTGAGCAGGGGCGTTATCATGGTGTAAAAGCCAATTTTTATTCCTCCACAAATCCGGGCGTTTATGGCGGAGTGCTTCGCGTAAATTGCGCATAACTTGCAAGTTATATTCCTTATTGACCGTTTTACGATGTGGCAAGAACCCATGATGCACCACGCCCCTGCAATCGAAGAAAACTATAAGCAAAACCTTCACATTCGACATAACTTGGCGCATTTTTTTCGGCCTTGGCGCGTGCGGCAGCTTCCATTGGGATGATTGAGGTTTAGTTTCCACGTCATAACCATAAACCCATGATTCGTCACCAGATAAGACCCTCTGGAGCAAATTTGGGTCGTTGTGGGCAAAGTCCAACAACTTGTTGGCAATGTAAATCCAATGCTGTTTTTGGTCGAAATCGAGCAATTTTGGTACGAATTTTGCGGCGACCTGTCTCATACACAATTCATTGGTAAAAATCGAATGGCAGGAGCCAATCGATATGTTTAGGTCCTGAGCAGCTTCTCTAACGTTGATTTGATGATTGGCCAATATTATTTTCTTCACTTCATCAATGTTTTCGTCTGTTGTTGTGTTCGGGCGTCCGGCACGTTCTTCGTCGTTCACATCTTCTTGGCCCTCTTAAAACATTTTGTACTACCAATAAACGTTACTTCGGTTCACGGTAGCTTCACTATATGCCACAGTCAACATTCGGAATACATCCGCGTACTTAATTGTGTTTTTCACACAAAATTTGATACAGATCCTTTGATCCACTTTATGGAATAGGCAAATATCGAGGACGAGCCAAAACACGTGCAAGCAAAGCAGCTGTCAAAAATTAACTGAACATTCAACATGGCCGAACTTGTCGGTATAAGTGAGAGACATGATTATCAACATAACGTCCCAAAAAAATTTAAAATGGAATATAGGAAACCTGGGGATATTTAAAATTCGCGATAGTTTTTAAACAGACCTTGTATCTGCCTATTTATAACATGGAAATTATGAATTAATAAATTGCATTAGCCTTGTTCCGTTCATAAATTTTCAATGTATTCCCAAATGCCGGGTTCTTGTTCCTCTTTTTTGGAGCATTTCCCTATTTCAGATAAAAGAGCATTGGAATATAGAATACTTACGTACCTACAATAAAAAATAAAACAAGATTTCAAACAATAGTTTCTTAAAATTCTCTCATTACATATTCAGTATTGACGAGTTTTAACATGTATCGTATACAACGATCAAATAAACAAAATATGTAGGTATATACCTACCTAATATAATTTTCCAATATAAAAACATTACTTTTGAGCTGGTTTAGATAAATAAATATTACTTTAAATTTATGTTGATTATCCCGTGTTTCGAGAAATCTAATTACCATATTGGTAGTCAACGAAGAATTAGCTTATTATGAGGCCTACATTTTGGTTTCCCACTGATTTATTAACAAATATTTGTTGGGATTAACGGTAAAGAGGAGAAATCAGGAGACGTCACGGCAATAATGGTGACCATTGGACTACCAAGTACGTGGTGCAGTTGTTGATGACGATGACGATGCCATGCCGCCACTACTGACTGGCGGTCAGGTTAGAACGTCGACCTTTTGCTGGATGTGCCCATGTCGTGTCGCTTTGACTACACGTAAACTATACATGGAGATGTACTTCCTCTTACTTATAACAAACGGTGACACCAAAGACAATATTTGTACATACATATGTACACTACCTGCAGAAACGACCACGTCCCCCTTAGTTTAAAATAAACCATTTCTACATGCATAAGGAAGCAATGGAAATAAAGCAGAACCAATAAAGAGAACACCCAAGAGACAATAAAACCAAAGACTGTAGAGTTACTTTGCTCGTCGTCTGTACCTATAATAAGTACTTAAGAATAATCACAGTAAGTAGCAGGCATTTTGTGTGAAATAAATTATATTAGGCACTTTTCCTAGGAAATCTATACATTTCCTAAATAGCAATCGGAAATGTATTACAGGTAATAATACGGTAGACTGTTTGGAGATGTATCTATATTCATTAGGGATGTCATCGTTTGGTTAAGGAAATTTATGACAGACAGAAACTCCAGTGTGTCATAAATTTACCTAATAACCATACAACAACGTCAGCAATGCAAATACATCTTCAAACCTAACCTAACCAAACTAACGTCACAAATACATATACATCAGACGATCGCACTAAAACTGCGTAAACATACGTAACTGATTCTCAGTTTACTAACGTGTTTTATTCATTTTATTCACAGAAAGCATTAATTTTATATATTTCCTGGTACATTATCGGAATTTTATACAATTCCTAGGATAAATAATAAACAAAAACAAACAACAGGAGGCTTTTTGCTAAAATTTCGTCAAATCTCGATAATACTGTAGCGAGCACGAGTGTGTTTGTGTGCGATCGGTCGCACGTGTGCGTGAACGGCTTATCGATTCGCCGACTAGCCGCGGGCGCCTTTCCTCATGTGTGCCGTATTAGTAAACGTGCGTGTCATACCTGCTTTCTGGGAAAGCCGATAAACAGTTCAAAGAAAAAAACAAATTATACGGATGTTTCCAAAAGGTTCCAGAAAGTAAACAAAAGAATTAAAGGAAGAGACAATCGCCGAGAAGTAGAAGAAATAAATTGACCGTTGCAGAAGTGAATAAAATTTTAAAATGTGATTACGACTCAAAAAATACATTTTCACGATTCCATAATTTTTCGGAATCCATTTTTACTGAACAATATATTTCCCATTCTTTTGGTTCAAATTTGGAAATGGGAATCTTACAGTGAAAGTACTCATCGAATTAAATTGTAACGAAAGAGTAATTTATTGTGATTTAAGATCTAGCACTTAAAGGCATACAATTCGCAATAGTCTAAAGGGCTCGCGTATGGTCGAGTGTAGTTGTACNATAGTTTTTGTCGTTATCAGACTTAGAAGTTAATTTTGTTAAACCCACGAACATTACAGTACGTCTTGGCACACACAAGATTCGGACTCGAAACGGTGTAACATAAACCATTCTTTACGCGACGCTGTCTGTCTGTCCTTGGTGCAGTAAAAATTTTCTATATCTACATTGCCGGACAGACTTTGAGAATACTTTATTCTGAAATAGTTCGTGCTTTAATTAATTGTGTAAAAAGGAAAGAAATAAAGTCAAGTAAAGGCAAAAGGTTTTTGTTGATACGAAACCACAAACGGTGTTGGTTTTACATTAATTGATTTTTACAATTAATTCACCTCTTAGGGAAGAAATGGCAACCAAAATACGTATGTAAATATTTAGTTAAAAAATGCTATCTATCTTTTGTAACTTTTGCTTTAAATGAAGATGAAACTTGCATTATAAAATTTAAAATGTGATTACGGCTCAAAAAATACATTTTCACGATTCCATAATTTTTCGGAATCCATTTTTACTGAACAATATATTTCCCATTCTTTTGGTTCAAATTTGGAAATGGGAATCTTACAGTGAAAGTACTCATCGAATTAAATTGTAACGAAAGAGTAATTTATTGTGATTTAAGATCTAGCACTTAAAGGCATACAATTCGCAATAGTCTAAAGGGCTCGCGTATGGTCCGTGCTTATAATTTACATGCCAATGAAAAGAAAGACAGTTTTGGTAATTAAACGCTTATGAAAAAATAAGCAAGCAAGCATTTTTCATTGAAGACAGTTCAAGATTACACCTATTAGCTTTTAGTGATCAGCAAAACAACACAATACTATCTCAGTCTTGGTATTGGTGTTAGTCTGGCTTATTCAATCATGGTTGTGGTCTTGCTCAACTACTAGTAGTCTTGGGTTTGGTCTTAATCTTGCTGATATTTTCTCGGTCATGATCTAGGTCTTGGTCTTGTGTGTTAAGTCTTAGTCTTGTTTATTTAATTTGATACTTGCCAACACATTTGTCATAAAAGCTATTTTTTTGTCATTCACTCGAACTTGTCATGATTTAGAGAAAATAGTGCCTGAAACTGAAAATTTCAAATAGTAAAAATTTCCTTTTTTGCAAGAAATAATATACTACAGTTGCTTTAAATAGTTGAACTTATAAATGCAGTAATAATTTTCAGTTTAGTCTTACTTATTTGGTTTTGGTCTTGCGTATTCGGTCATGGTTTGAGTCTTGATTTTGTTCGTTCAATCTTGGTCTAACTCTTGCTAGTAGCCAGTATAAAGACAGTTTTGGTCTTGGTTTTGCGAAGACTGCAAGACCAAAACCAATTTGCTCATCACTACTAGTTTTCCCACTCTTCTTAAATCGCTAAACACATCTTCAATTAGACTTATACATAATTTAGACTCTCTTGGTGGCTTCTAAAACATTTGGATATGAGTCATTTTTGAGTCAGAAGAAAACTTGACGATGAAATTTTGAAAACAATATGGAAACATTTATATAGGAAAGGTTCTGTCTCATTACTCTGTTCCAAATGATTTGATCATTGTTATCAAGAATATTATGCAAAATAAAGTAATTGTGAATTCGTAATGAAATACAGTGTGTCATTTTCAGCTGATTCACTAATGACAGGTTGATCACTTAATAAATGATCCGTATCTGAAAAATTGCACAATGAATTTACTAGATATACGTAGTTTACAATTATTATTCTGTACATCGAAGACGCGATCAACATCATTAAAGACAAACTACAACTGTAGCGATAAATGTACAGGGGCAAAATATTAGTATGTTTAGATTTGCAGATGATTTAGCAGTATTAGCATCTACCATAGCAAGGATGACTTAAAGATAGCTTCAAATAAAATGGAAGAGGTGTTGACAAAACAGTATTGTATGAAAATAAATAAAAGTAAAACTAAAGAAAAAGTAGGGAAATGGCGAATATAAAGATAGGAGATGAAAAATTAGAAGAAGTGGCTGATTTTAGATATCTATAAAGTCAGATAAGTCAGGACGGAAGGAGTAGTAGGGATATAAAGCAGATAGCGCAGGGTCGTGTCGCCTGTAATAAAAAGAAGTCACTTCTATGCTCGCAAACGGTTAATTTAGAAATTCGAAAAAGGTTGTTAAAGGTGTATGTTTGGAGCGCGGCGTTGTACGGGTGCGAAACATGGACAGTGGACGCGGCGGAAAAGAAAGGGTTAGAAGCCTTCGAAATGTGGTGTTATAGGCGAATGATGAGGATAACGTGGGTAGAAATGGTTAGAAATGAAGAGGTATTAGAACAGAGGAGGACAGAGGACTCTATGGAAGTCAATAAAAAATAGGCGAGATAGGTTGGTAGGACACCTTCTCAGGCATGAAGGTCTAGTCAGAGACATATTAGAAGCAGAAACAGAAGTTAGGAGGAGTAGAGGTAGGCCTAGATTAGATTACTCCTCGCAAATAGTTAAGGATGTGGGTTGTTCAAGTTGTAGGGAAATGCGAAGTATAGCACAGGATAGGAAAGAGTGGAGGTATGTGTCCAACCAGTCTTAGGATAATGATGAAGATGACTAAGTATGTACTTTAGTTTGATATTTTTATAAAAGTAAAGTAGAGGAATTAAAACACTTGGCAAGTTTCACAATGTTCATTTATTTCTCTGACGATCGTTTCGGTGTTTAAACCATTTTCAAAGAGTACACTTTTAAAAATAATCACCTGTTCACTTATTGTTCAATAATTGTAACTTTTGCTTTTATTTGTGGTATTCAAAATTGATTAGCTACTTACATTTTTCTTTTTCGCTAGATAAAATTCAGCGTACTTAATTACTTTCCATTTTTGGTGCCCAATACTCAAATGGAGGTTACGCAACTTGCGAAAGTGTGTCGCGGACAATGTTACCAGACTGATTTAATTCAGCCTCATTACTTTTACTTTTTCACTAATACAGTGATTTGTATTATCTTTTATTAATCGTAGTCTATAGCAACTGAAAGTGGAACAAATCGATTAACGTTAACAATAAGCCGATATTTTTCAGAGTTTTATACAAGAAAAGAAACGACACCTATCTATCAGATATATAAAAAAAGCTTGCTATTGAAATGGAAGATACAAAAACGGAGCGATTCCCTGTGTCAAATCATCATCACCCATATCTTCACAGGAAGGTCCATCCCATGACTGGTTTAACACACACACCTCCACTCCTTTCTATCCTGGTCCAATTTTTGAATTTCTTGAAAGCAAGAACATCTCACATCTATTCCCAACTAGAATTTTAAAGAGGTGCAACTACAGTACCGATTAGGCCAGCCATATTGCTTTGTGTGGACCCCATAAGGCTTGCCTCCCATAGTGGAATTGTCTATTTTTTTGTCAAGCTGTGTATGTTAAGATTACATCATGAGATCTTTATGAATAACTCATAAAAAATACTTCATTCCAGTATCATCCAATTTTGTTAGGTCCATATGAGGAATGAACAGAGAAATCCGTCTATCGGCAGTAGTTCTGTTATTTATTGTAAAGCAGGGTTTGCATAACTTAATATAGGAGCCTTTTTTTATATTTTTTTAATACATATATTGACGAAAATGTTATCGATATAAGTAATATTATCACCTAGAGTCACCTCACCATTTATTTGATTAAATTTGACGTTTGTAAACAAAAATTCACGACATCTGAAGGTTTAATTTCGAATTTGTTTTTTCCTAATTTTATAATATGATTAGCGTTATGTTTTCCAGACTACTGACATTTGATGGGTACTAACAGTTAAACAACAACAATCGAATAAACATAAATTACTGTGAACCTTCAGTGAGGGAGTGTGACTTTTACTTAGCCTTTGACATAAGTTATCTGTTTGACATAAAATAAACCAACTTACAATTTGCAGCTATGTATAAATAGCAGTAGTATATTATGCACCAAGGGAAGAAAGAGGGGAAATCTTCAAAAGAGACCCAGCCGTCCTTACGACTGGGTAGTGTCGGATTCCCGAGGAAGAAGTCCTCGGACCTACCGACCAAAACCCCTCTACCTCAGACCAACTAGGATCCTCTTCAGCCGCCGGACCGAAGAGAGTGAAGTACTTACAATTTTTCCTGACTTTAGGACTAGAAAGTGCAATGTAAGAATCCTTACTTACTGTTTATTTGGACTGTATTTTAACATTCTCTGAATAGAGATGGCCTTTCGAGCATAAGGCGGAGGATGGTAAAATCTTTTCCTACTAACCTATCTTGCCTGTTTCTTATTGAGTCCTCTGTTCTCCTATTCTTTCTAAAACCTCTTCATTTCTAACCTTCTCTATCCACGGTATCCTCATCATTCGCCTGTAATACCACCGTACAGCGCCTTGTTCCAAACCTAGACCTTTAACAAACTTTTTTGTATTTCTAAATTAACCGTTCGCGAGTATAGAAGTGATTTCTTTTTATTAAAGGCGACTCGACCCTGCGCTATCATCTGCTTTATATCCCTACTACTCCCGTCCTGACTTATCTGACTTCCTAAATACCAAAAATCGACCACTTCTTCTATTTTTTCGTCGTATATTCGCTCTTTCCCTACTTTTTCTTCCTTTGCATACCAGTATTTTTGTTTTACTTTTCATACAATACTGTTTTGTCAATACCACTTTCATTTTATTTAAAGCTGTATCTAACTCCTCCTTGCTAGACGCTAATATTATTATATCATCTGCAAATCTAAGCATACTAATCGTTAGCCCCTGTATATCTATCCCTACAGTTGTACTGCCTTTAATGATGTTGATCGCGTCTTCGATGTATAACATCTATACCAAGACTGGGACAGTCTTAGTCGTCTTGGTCTTGCTTTTGCTGATCACTACTTTAGTCAATGAAATTGGGTAAAAATATCTACATTCGTTAGGTACAAGGTAAAAGATGAATATTATGCAATAAATTAAGAGCAGTTTCTTTCTTGTTACTGACTTCCTTAAGAAACGAATTTTAAAGCCGTTTCAGGATTTTTAATTATTCTTGCACGCAACCTGAGTGTATTAATATTTGCAATTGTTTTAGCACGGTTACAAATGAGGGTTAAGGACACGTCATTAGTACCATTAAACAGGAAGAAGAAGTCGTAAATGGTTTCAGTTTTATAACCGTTAGTTTCTGAGGCATGTAAAAATGCGCTTTTAGCACTCTAAGGCGTTGTCCTTTTATTTGTCAACAGGAAGTTATTCGAAGTTGTGCTAATAAGTCTTTCAAATATAATAGTTATTCAACTAAAATCCGACTACAGTCAAGGTAGCTTATTGAACCTTTTGGAAAACAAAGCAATTCTATTTTAAATTTAACAAGATTCGTTACAGTTAGTTAAAGAGTAACTGGCGCTTTTTTGTTCAGGCTAAAATACACTTTAAAGAAACGATGTAATCGACTTATGAGTAATTTTGAAACACTTCATATATATAGTACGCACCTATTCATCTCTTTCGTAGCAATTGTACCTGAATAAAGAAATATCAATGAGTAAACGTAACAAACTCAGTATTTGTGACTGAGATTATTGTGTAAAACATGATTAATCTGTTCCATTTTCTTTATTAATCAATTTGAAGTGAATCACGGTATGATTAATTATTAACAATGGTACCAAGAAATGGACAAGTATTATAATAAATTAAAACTATTTGCGTAAGACACCCTTTCTTGAATACGTAGATTCAATTTTTTGACGTGACAACGTCTTATAATTCGATGGAGCCGGCTGCACGCACGAAAAAACATGACTCATGCGGCGTTACCTCGCTCTTAGGCGTTCCATTTAAGGCTTGAAGTGCAAGCGAGAGCGCGGAACGAGCGACAAAGAGGCACAATCGGCCTCCGCGTTCGGCAGTGTTCGACATCTGTCTCTCTCCTACTTGAGTGAGCGATGCGTCCGCGTGGACAGCTGCTCTACAATAATACATTTCCATTTACCTCCTTCTCTATATCCATACAAAATATCTATCAAACAAATAAAATTAAAATTTTCTTTTGAAAAATGAAACCATTCCATCAGTATTTTCTTATGACGTTGTCACGTTCAACTATCGTCAGTAAACCGACTTTACAGACAACCGATTTTTTTTAAGATGGCGCAAAAGTTTCTACGGAATGGAAGTACAAGATGGAGTAGATACTCATTTCAGAAAAGTTATAATATGACAATTTAATAAAGTTGGCTACCTGCTCCTTCCAATTTTATTTGCCAATCAATATTTCGATTTCAGAATTCAGCTTATTTATAATTCTGTAATCACTTGCTCTTATGACTTCAAAAGAACCGCAAATCCAGGAAATGTAGGCGGTACGTATTGTACATTCAGATTCATTTTAATTTCCTCTCGGTAATAGTCATAATTAAATATACGCACGTGTACGAGGTCTGTTCAGAAAGTATCGCGAATTCTGTGTTTATTCAAAAATTATTTATTTAATATGATGAATATCTATTTTGTCTCCTTCAAAGTACCAGATATTATACACTTGTGCCAACGTTTTTTCCAATCCTCGAAGCACTTCCTCATCATTTTTTATGATCTTGTTTAGCCCCTCCTTCGATGGCGTCTTTATCTCCTAAATCGTAGCATAGCGTCGTCCATTCTTGGATCTCTTCAGTTTCGGGAACAAGTCACAGGGAACCAGATCTTGGGAATACGGTGGCTGCGATATTATTAGTGTGTTATTTTGTGTTAAAAATTCGTGCACAAACACACGATGTGTGAGCAGGGGCGTTATCATGGTGCAAAAGCCAATTTTTGTTCTTAAGCTTAACAGCTTCTTAGCAATGTTAATACGATGCTGTTTTTGGTGGAAATTGAGTAATTTTGATACGAATTTCCCGTCTCATGCCCAAATCAATGGTAAAAATCGATATGTTTAGGTCCTCCGAAATTTCTCTAACGGTGATTCGATGATTGACCAGTACTATTTTCTTCATTCTGTCAATGTTTTCGTCTATTGGTGACATGCTTGGACGTGCGGCACGCTCTTCGTCGTTCACAACTTCTCGGACCTATTTTGTACCACCGATAAACGTTGCTTCGGTCCATTGTAGCGTCACCATAAGCCACAGTAAACATTCGGAATCCGTCCGCACACTTAATTTTGTTTTTCACACAAAATTTGATACAAATTCATTGATCCATTTTTTGAAATAGGGAAAAATCGAAGACTAGCCAGAACAAAACAGCTGTTAAAAATTAACTGAACATTCAACATGACCGAACGTGTCGATATAAGTGAGAGAAATGAGTACCAACGTAAGGCCATAAAAAAATCGAAAATTGAAATTACATAACCCGCAGAAATTCAAAATTCACGACACTTTTTGGACACACCTCGTATATAGCAAAGGGTACATCGTAATTGCGAACCAAATATGGCAGATAAATAGGTATTTAAGAAGGGTGTCAGAGAAAATTTCTTTGTGTAGGGGTTTTCATAGGTTTTTAATGTGTAAATATCTAAGACGGCGGAACAAGATTCATTTAATAATTTTACAGCGGAAGGAAGTTTAGGGCACGAAGTAAAAATTATTATATTCTGTCAGTTATTCGGAATATGAAAAATTTAGGACAAATCAACTTCAAGGGTGTTCTGATTATCGAATTTCCCGCTCTTTCCATTGCTCAGATCGAAACTATGCATTTCCATTAAAAAAAACCGGTCAATTGCGCACTGAAGGTTTCGTACAAACTTACTTATAAGTAGGTTATTAGAGCTATAAGACATTGCTTCTTTTTACAGCTTCAAGGAATTGCAGATCTGAGTATTTCAAATTAATTTCTATTTGATACCTCCACGCGTTCCTGAAAAAAGAGGCTTGATAGACAAACGGAGTTAAGAGTTTATTTTTTCCTTTTGAGGTACCTAAAATGACTTGCAATCAAATCGCTTCGAAGGTTAGGATCATGGTCACATTCAAGGCAACATAAGTAACTAAATAAAGTAAGAACACCTTTAAATTATGCCAGGACGGGCAGTACTTTCAGATAAAGATGATGAGAGTTCCCATGACTAAGTCATGGTACAAACATATTGTTGTAGGGACCCCTATTTCTTTAGGACCTAGGTATGGACCCCAAATACCCTTATGTATAAGTGTCTGATAATAAGTTATTATTAATAATAAACCGACAGGGACGGCCTTTGGAGGTGTAGAGTAGGGCAGGGACCTCGCGCACTCGAGCAACAATTCAAGCAGAAAAATATTAAGTACTAATAGTACTAATGTTTATTTGAATTTCTTAGTCTTAAGATTAAGAAAAACCTCAAGCATCATTTTTGAATACCTAATTGTTTTAAGACATTAATGCACCTTAGTTTATCATTTATCATCTTTGTGTTAATTTCCAATAAACAATTTTCACTCTAAATTTATAAGAAGAAATAGGTGAGATAGGTTGGTAGGACACTTTCTCAGGCACGAAGGGCTAGTCAGAAAAATATTAGAAGCAGAAACAGGAGTTAAGAGGAGTAGAGGTAGACCTGGATTAGATTACTGTTCGCAAATAGTTAAGGATGTGGGATGTTTTAGAGAAGTGTGAAAATTAGCTCAGGATAGCAAAGAGTGGAGATGCGTGTCCAACTGGTCATAGGACTATCAACCTTATGATGATGATGATTTGCTTAATTAAATATCATTATTAAAACTAATTTCACAAAGATAAGGGCCTTGCAAATATGGCTAAGGCCGCCTCTGTCGATAATGTGTAAATAGGGTAAAATCCACGATGGAATAGCCGTTAAGGTTTATAACATCAAAACTATTACACACTTGACTTTTTTACCACAGTCGAGTAAAAACGCCATTAAACAATTATAAACCAATATTACACCATTTTATAAGTTATTGTAAATTACCACATACCTACCACGTATTACTGATTGCGCAACTGTTTTTAGTATCGATATTATAGCTAACGTAACTTTAAATTAAGAATAAATGCAGCATAACTGAAATAGACCGCAATTTTCATACAACTGAAGTTCATATTTAATCGTAACTTCTACGAAATTGTAATTCCGCTATTCATCGTCATTTATTACCAATTTAGACGCCTCAAGTCAAAAGCAATTAGTTCACGCTTAAATTGCTATCATGGGTGGAGCGCAAAAATGTTAATTGGTACATGAATTGATGTCAACATGAATGTCGTGACGACGTGAGTGATTTGCCATTTGCTTTTGTAAAGAGTGTTCAGAATAAGATAATAAGAAGTAGAACTTGTTGTGGATTACGAAGGTACCATTGACGTACATCCCCACTGATCTTAATCGGTGAAAAATAAGTTAATGTTCATATACATCAAATATCTTCAAATTTTGAAGACTGATGCATGTCGAGTTATGCAGTTTCAGTGCAGTAATGTTTTGCTTATAAATAGCATCTATTACTATTATTATTTCAATTTTTTAATAAGTAGTAACTGCGGATAGTGGGACTGAAAACAAAAAATGCACCTTGTTTTTTAATATTTTCCTCCGGTCTACTCAGTTTTCACTGTAGTGTCCGACCGAAACTGGTTTTTACGACCGAAACTGGTTTTTACGACCGAAACCGAAACCGAAACTTCCTTATAAGGATCATATTTTGAGAGAAAAATAAAGAAAACGTTATTATAATCAGTCAGTTTTATTTTTTATTTTTAAATCACATAGCTCTGCAGTCTTTGANTTAAATTCATGCAAGTCTATGCAATTTGACATATGAACGAACAGAGATCAAATTTAATTTTTCGAGTTATAGAGGGAAAATATGTACCAAAATGACTTGCAGGGACTTACTGATTATTTCGACTAATCGAGGGTTGAGATTTTAAGTAATGGAGGTTTTGGGACTTGAACGAAAGGGAACAAAACATTTCTTCGAGTTTTGACGATTTTCGACTTATCGAGGTTCGACTTAAAGATGTTCTACTGCATAATATACTTGAAAATTCAATTTTCTGTAATATATTGTAGCGAGCACGAGCGTGTTTGTGTGCGATCGGGCACACGTGCGTGTGAGTGGCTTATCGATTGGCCGACTAACCGCGGGCGCCTTTCTTCATGTGCGCTGTATTTGTAAATGTGTGTGTTACCTGCGTTCTGAGGAAGCTTTACAATTAGACTCCATTTTTGATGTAGCGGCTGTTTCGGCTTAAAAGACCGTTACCAAAATTCCCTTTATTATAATATATTTAGGCATTATTAGGTACTAGTTATCGTTATCCATTTAACATTGTCAAATCTACAAATCCTATGCATGCGCTCTTTCCTTTCTCTATCGTTTTCTCTATTGTTGCCCGTAAAGCTAGAATGGTCTTCTGCGTTCCTCTATTTCTTCTAAATTCAAATTAATTTTCTCCTAACAGTTCTTCCGCCCTTTTTTCAATGCTCCTCTGTACAATTCTAGTTAAGATTTTGGACGCATGGAAAGTTAGGCTAATTCTAAATGTCTCCCACCTATTCGCGCCTCTCTTTTTAGGTACGGTTACTACCACGTTCCGTTTATAATCTTATGGGACTTTTCCCGTCTCATAAATGTGACTAACTAGTTTAGACATTCGATTTCTAACCTTTTGTCCTGCTTGTTTTAGAATTTTCCCATGTATCCCATCTATACCTGGCGGCTTATTATTCTTTCAGTTTTTTAATGCTACCTCAAACTCGTCTCTCATTATCTTCCTTCTCTAATATATCTCCTAACTCATGGCTTGCGTATAGGTTCTCTAAATTTCCCCATTTTCTATCAAAATGACCCCTGCCTCGTTTATTATATTATTACTACTGTACCCTACATCATTAAAATTCCTTTTAATTATATTATAGGGATATAAAGCAGAGGATAGCGCAGGGTCGCCTTTAATAAAAAGAAATCACTTCTATGCTCGCGAACGGTTAATTTAGAAATTCAAAAAAGTTTCTTAAAGGTTTGGAACAAGGCGCTGTACGGTGGTGTTACAGGCAAATGATAAGGATACCGTGGATAGAGAAGATCAGAAATGGAGAGGTATTAGAAAGAATAGGAGAACAGAGGACTCAATAAGAAATAGGCGAGATATGTTAGTAGGACACCTTCTCAGGCATGAAGGTCTAGTGAGAGACATATTAGAGGCAAAAACGGGAGTTAGGCGGTATAGAGGTAGACTCAGATTATATTACTGATCGCAAAGGGTTATGAATTTGAGATGTTGTAGTTTTAGGGAAATGCGAAAAATTAGCTCAGGATAAGAAGGAGTGGAGGTGCGTGTCCAATCAGTCTTAGGACTGACAACCTTATTATGATGAGTTAATAAGAAAAATATTCTAAATAACTATGTAGCACTCACCACAGCAGAGGCTACTACACATAATAACGTTTTTAGGCGCCGGAATGTTTTGAACGTGCTTGTTGAGCAACTCGAGCTATAGTTTAAGGGTGGGGGAGAATGTTTTTGAAAAGTAAAAGAAATTCAAACAATAGCGAAACGCGTTTTTTTGGATTTTAAACTCTTTTTATTTAACTTTAATGCTTAGATACTTTTCAGAATGTCCGGTTAGTTCTGAGCTTTAATAAATATTTATAAGTCCTGGTTTCTATTTTTATAATATTTCCATGAAAATGTAAATACTTCAGCGATAAGGTTATTGGTTTGGCTATTCACTAAACACTTGCATGCATGTATGATTTTTACAGACTGAATGTACAAATGCTATCAACTTCCTTCCGTAGAAATAAGTGGAGCATTATCTCAACAGCACGTAATTAGTTTCGAATAAATGAATGAATATTTTTAACAAATAACCGGAATATACAAGAATATCAGTTGGAGTACTGGGAAACTTTAACCAATAAAACATACACATCCGAAATTCTAAGAAGCGTTTAGCATCCTTAGTCTTTAAATTCATGCAAGTCTATGCAATTTGACATATGAACGAACAGAGATCAAATTTAATTTTTCGAGTTATAGAGGGAAAATATGTACCAAAATGACTTGCAGGGACTTACTGATTATTTCGACTAATCGAGGGTTGAGATTTTAAGTAATGGAGGTTTTGGGACTTGAACGAAAGGGAACAAAACATTTCTTCGAGTTTTGACGATTTTCGACTTATCGAGGTTCGACTTAAAGATGTTCTACTGCATAATATACTTGAAAATTCAATTTTCTGTAATATATTGTAGCGAGCACGAGCGTGTTTGTGTGCGATCGGGCACACGTGCGTGTGAGTGGCTTATCGATTGGCCGACTAACCGCGGGCGCCTTTCTTCATGTGCGCTGTATTTGTAAATGTGTGTGTTACCTGCGTTCTGAGGAAGCTTTACAATTAGACTCCATTTTTGATGTAGCGGCTGTTTCGGCTTAAAAGACCGTTACCAAAATTCCCTTTATTATAATATATTTAGGCATTATTAGGTACTAGTTATCGTTATCCATTTAACATTGTCAAATCTACAAATCCTATGCATGCGCTCTTTCCTTTCTCTATCGTTTTCTCTATTGTTGCCCGTAAAGCTAGAATGGTCTTCTGCGTTCCTCTATTTCTTCTAAATTCAAATTAATTTTCTCCTAACAGTTCTTCCGCCCTTTTTTCAATGCTCCTCTGTACAATTCTAGTTAAGATTTTGGACGCATGGAAAGTTAGGCTAATTCTAAATGTCTCCCACCTATTCGCGCCTCTCTTTTTAGGTACGGTTACTACCACGTTCCGTTTATAATCTTATGGGACTTTTCCCGTCTCATAAATGTGACTAACTAGTTTAGACATTCGATTTCTAACCTTTTGTCCTGCTTGTTTTAGAATTTTCCCATGTATCCCATCTATACCTGGCGGCTTATTATTCTTTCAGTTTTTTAATGCTACCTCAAACTCGTCTCTCATTATCTTCCTTCTCTAATATATCTCCTAACTCATGGCTTGCGTATAGGTTCTCTAAATTTCCCCATTTTCTATCAAAATGACCCCTGCCTCGTTTATTATATTATTACTACTGTACCCTACATCATTAAAATTCCTTTTAATTATATTATAAGCCTCATCGATTTTACTTATTTTAAAATTGTCTTCTACTTCTTTACACATCCTACCAATCCACTGTTCCTTAGCTGCCCTACACTTCCTAATTATTTCCCACTTTATAGCTTTATATCTTTTTTGCCCTTCTTCGTCTGTCCTGTTTTTGTATTTCCGCCTTTCGTCTATTAATCCTACAATCTCATTTGTTATCCAGGGTTTCCTACTTTCGTTTTGTTTAAGACCTAATACTTCTGTAACTGCTGACTTTAGACACGTTTTAATGCAGTTCCATTCTGTCTCCATGTTCCTGTCATTCGTTTCTCCCGCCGCCTTTAGTATTTCGTCTGTCCTTGTACCTAGTCTATCCCGCGTTTCGTTATATTTTAGCTTTTCTAAGTCAAGGCGTCTCCTACCTTTCCTCATTTTCAGAATTTTCAATTTAAGATTGGTCTTCATAACTACTAAGTTATAGTCGCTATCTATATCTGCTTCTGGATAACTCCTACAGTCCTTCACTTGATTTTTAAATCTTTGCCTGTCAAGTATGTTATCTAACTGATATCTCCCTAAATCACCTGGCATCTTCCACGTATAGCGCCTCCTAACGCGATGGTTGAATACAGTATTCGAGACGGTTAAGTTATGTTTATCACAAAATTCTATCAGTCTATCTCCTCTATCATTTCTATTGCCTTAAAATAAAGATAAACCTAAATCTTAAATCTTACCCCAATCTTGAGAATTCATTGGATTTTCTCGGAATTGTATAGAATAACAAGTAAATTTATTGACATCCAAAATAAAATGTAAGTCTAATTTTAGACTAGCTGAAACGCAGTGCTCATAAACAATAGTATCCATACTTCTTTTTATTTCAAGTTAAAGTGTTTAGTTTAGATATTATAGAATCATTTTTATTCACTATAGTTGATGGTCCTCCGAGTTATTTCTATGTGAAAAAAAAAACTTTTGGGTATTTCATTCCCACCAGCCAGTAATGTTGGTGGGCGGGCTGTCTCTCCGGACTATGCCGGAAGGTAGGGCGAAAGGCCCTCTTCAGCCTTCTTTCAGGAATCTTGGGAATGGGTGGGTGGTGGTTCGGGTGAGAAAGTTGAGACGGACGAAATGAAGACAGAAGAGAATTAAAGATTATCTCTGGAATATTACTGCCCCAGCATTTGCCTAAGTGATCCAAGGAAACCAGAGAAAAACTTGGACCAAGGCAGACGGACGGACCCGGAATTGAACCGGCGTCCTCCCGAATGCTAAGCAATGGTCTAAACTATGTGATACAGCAGTACCTACACCCGGTGAGAATATATTTTTCTCATCAAAATAAACAGCGGCTATATGGAATTGTTGTAACAGCAATTTTTGACTTAAAACTACATAGTAGGTATAATGCCTAGTTAATATTGTTTCACAATAATAAACACTATTAAGTTGCAAACATACTAAAAATGAAGGACATATAAATAATCAGGTGCAATAAAATGAGTTGGCACATTAAACATTTGTTTCCTTATTTATGAATGATTTTTAATTACTGTACTAGTAATTGACAGCAGGTAGATTTGCAAAACGAGTAATTTAATCTTTCACAATATTACAACGCAAATAGTGACTTGGCGTTATTCTCAACTCGATTGCAGTTCCTACCTTCGCTAGACAGATAGGAGGATATGTATATATACATAGGAATTTTATCATTGAGTTGTCATTAATTGTTTGCTAATAAATATTTGAGTTTATCTTTCCTGACTATCTAATTTAAAATTTAATTACAGTTATTATTCCAATAAGTTTTTTTCAGATAATTGACTACGTGGTATGAGCAGGTAGCAAACTTTCTAAACATTTAATTTAATTTTAGAAAATTAATGATATTAGTACTAAAAATAACAGGTAGTTAGTTATTGAAAAAAGACCGGTTTTCTCATTACCTATCACTATAAATATCATTTTTTTAATGCCATCAGGCCGAGAACACCCGGGACTGCCTGCGGTGGTATTATTATCTCAGGTGATGTTACCTATTCCATACACAAAGATTTCGCTAACAGTAGCATCTTCCTTCCCCCTTCTGGAATTAGAAATTCGGAACACTTCTGATTCTTCTTCTGCTTATTCTTCCTGCTTCTTTATGTGGTGTATAGCACTTCTCATTCCTTTTTTATTTTTCAGTTAATGACAGTTTTGCAGTAGCTGACTATTATCATTTCCTCCACGATGTTTTTGGAGTAAGAACAATGTTCGTTCCTGTGGAACATTCGCTATTGAATCCACTTCTCTTCTACCCTGGTCGGTGTCAAGGACAGGCTTGCTGTTCGTAAAGTACAAATTTATCACTTCCACTAGGCAATTTGGAACTTTAGCTCAAGGTTATACCCCTAACAAACCGAATTAGAAGTATGAAAACCACGGTACTGTTACTACACATAACCTCAGAAAGAACTGCTCCAAACATTTGTAGTTCAGGCATTACGTGAGGTATTATCTTGAGCATTTCATTTGATACTCCGTCTAGTCTAGGTACTCTACAAGGCACGAACCTGCTGACGACCTCTAGACCAATGCTCTCCCGTCCGATCATTGATGCCCGTAGATGTAGATGGGTTTTTCTAAAGTTTCGGGAAAAGTGTATATGTAGTAACGTCGCATAGTCAGGGCACTTAGAACATGAAGTCATTTCCAATCGTCTTGTACAGTATTTTTTAAGAATGTCGATGCATTATCTCCAACAGGCTCTTCCAGCACACTTTCTTGTACTTCCTGATTGCATTCCGTGACTCCCTCCTTGACAATGTATATTATTTGTATTGGAACCAGTACTGAGCGCCTCGTTCTCTTGCTACTTTGGCGTCGCTTCCTGAGAGCAATACCATTCTTTCTTTACTCAGCAATCTCGTCCGGCCACCAAAGAACCTCCCTTCGATGTATTAAGCTATATTTTCACCTGAGCGTGTCACAGGCCTTGCAGATGGTTGTCATTATCGTCTTTACTACCTCTCCGGCAGCATGGTCGATGTACGTACTGACTTAAGGCATCATGGAAGAGATCCCTGTTCGGTTTTGACCAGCAAACAATTTTCCTCTTGGTTTCCCGTTCATCTTAAAATTGATGTTTATGGTCGCTTGACGTTTCTTCCTTGGAATCATGGCATTTTTCAATTTATTGCTGTCCACCATCACTTGGTTTATTCTCAGGTTTGAGAACCATTTATTTCCCTGGAACCTAATGCTCTGATTTGAGATAAGGAGATGTACACACTTGTCCGACCTGCATAGTATAATTTACAATATACGATCTGTTTTCATCTTTGCTGATAAAATTTCTTTTGTTATATTTCCAGGAAATTGTAAGTATGTAGAATTTTGAACAAATGGATTGTGGGAGGTTTTAAAGTTATTTAAATTTTTGACGTTGAAAAAAGTTAACCATCAAATTAAGTATTCTTTACTTTTACCGTCTTGGCAGTTGTCTAAATGATCCAAGGAAACCATGGAAAATTATAAAGGGGCGTAGGCGGATCCGGAACGGACTTCCGAATGCAAAGTTATGATTGAGCTTTCTTGCATGATCGTAAATCAATGGGGCGATTTTGAGAAAACCGATTTCCAATCATGTCATTGGCATTTGAAGATTCTGATTCACAAAACACGCTACTTCTGGTACTTGACCACCTTTGGAACTCAATAGTGCCTCTAACATTAGACAATATATGATTTTACTATTTTAAATAAAGATTTTGAGAATTACAAACACTATATGTTGGTACCAAATCCTCTGACAATTAATCATATTATTCATTTAAATATTTAGAAAGGTACGTAGCTTTGCTGAGTTTACTATTTCCTTCGATTATGCGTCTATTTATATTTACTAATTGCTGCACATCTGACATGTCAGTCAATGGGAATAAAAAATGAACGATAAGTCACGCAGATGTGTATCGTGCCGAAAGTGTCCCGTTGTATGTGAATGACCTATAAATACTCTACGTGTGTCCATTCATATGTTAAGCACATTGTTTGAATGTATTCGTTTGTAAAACACATGATATTTTAATAATAAATGATGAGATGTGTGTGGATGATGTGCGTAACTCATTATTCTCTGATTATAGTACGCGTTTTTCGCTGTACATGTGTATGTATAATTCGGTCCGTGTGAATAGAACTCTCCTGATGTAGGAAAAAAAATGTGATTGTGACGTAATTCAGTCGCTGGCAGTGATGTGAAGCAAACGTTTCCTGATTTTACGTCAAGGCCGCGGGTGATTAAAATGAGCAGTAATTGCCACTGTAACCTTTCCAATCTAATTAATGTGTGTGTGCGTACACATGGATGGTCTTATAAATAATGTACACGCATATGAACACGTTTTCTGGCTACAACGGTAGCAAACGTGAAGATTTTGTTGATTTTTAAATGGTAGGTATATAATTGACCAAAAGATCATACTGATGAACATCTTTATTTTTTGCATTTTTCATCTTGAAGTAGTATCAAAAGCACGTCGGTAGCTATTAAATTTATAGTACAATGTGCCTCTTAATTTGGTCTTTCGGAAGCGGTAAATTGGGGGATTTATCTGTGGAGTAAGGACAAGGTCTAACCAGTTTCACATTATCATTTCGTGATGCGCAAAAAGAAAATATATTTTACATTAATTTTTGGTCTAGAGAACAACGAGGAAGTTGCCGACTCTAGGGAAGTCACTCCCCCTTTGGCATTATTTTTTTTGAAACGAAACAGACCGCGCTCATCGGTTTTACATTAACATTGTGGCTACATATATTTGCCACATATATTTTTGTTACGTTATAATATCACTTTTGTATATAGCTTTGATATTTTTTACCAATTCAACATTGTAATGTATAATTCAATTTTTTCTATTGTAAATATTTCCTACTGTTATTATGTAAATATCCTTTCAAATGTATCTTCTCAAAACCTTTTGTATCTGTACCTTTCTATTATTCTCTCTACAAATTACTTTATTACTTGTACTTTCCACTAATCCCTTAACATTTTAATTTCGTTTACTAATAGCATGAGGTGTATAATTCTTGTTGCATCCTAATTGCATGTTAATATTGGGTTTCTAGGTACATTGGGGCGAAGTCTGTTTCTTAGTATTTCATCTAATCACTCTTTCCAAATTTCATTCTCTTCTGATTCGATCCCTACTTTAGTTAAAATACTTCTAGCTCCATCCTTTTAATCCTCGTTAAAATTTATTTTAAAAAATTACTAACACTTCCGATCTATTATTCAACTGTTCCACTTCTTCCCTCAGCGATCGTTAATTAAATTTGTTAAGTTTTCATTGTGTTTTACTTTTGCAAAGTGTGTTAAATTCCACCAAAAGCCTAAAACATGATTGTACTAGTCTTACTCTCAGTCTTGCTAAAGACAAGACATGACAAAACCGCTAGATCAAGACTATTTTTGGTCAATCCTGGAAAATCATAAAAAATGTAGACCATGCTAGACTGTCCCAGATTCGAATCGGTGTCCCTCCAAATTCTAAGTTATGAAGACGATATTGTGCTCATCCGAATTAATAAATTTCAAATTTCTACAAGTTATTCAAATTCTTATAATAAAATAAAAAATGTAAAACAAAAATACTGGCATGCAGGGAAGAAAAGGTAGAGAAAGAGCGAATATGAAGGTAGGAGACGAAAAATTAGAAGAAGGGACTGATTTTAGTTATTTAGGAAGTCAGGTATGTCAGGACGAAGGGAGTAGTAGGGATATAAAGCAGGATAAAGGATAGCACAGGGTTGAGTTGCCTTCAATAAAATGAAGTCACTTCTATGCTCGCGAACGATTAATTTAGAAATTCGAAAAATATTGTTAAAGGTGTATGTTTGGAGCGTGGTGCTGTACGGATGCGAAACAAGGACGGTGGGCGCGGCGGAAGAAAAAAGGTTAGAAGCATTCGAAATGTAGTGTTACAAGCGAATAAAAGAGGATACCGTGGGTAAAGAAGGTTAGAAAGAATAGAACAGAGGACTCTATGAAAGTCAATAAGAAATAGACGAGATATGTTAGTAGGAAACCTTCTAGTCAGAGACATATTAGAGGCAGAAACAGAAGTTATGAGAAGTAGAGGTAGACCTAGAATAGACTATTATTCGCAAATAGTTAAGGATGTGGGATGTTCTAATTTTTTTTTGCCTACGTTACTGATCATTGCTAAAACATCATTACTCGAAGTAGTTATCAAATAAAACTGTCTAAATTTCCAACAATTAAATTTTAGTTTTAGACCAGCCAATATATATGGGTAGGTACCTAGGTACTAGTGTAAGACGTACGTAATCTTTTCGTCAGTCCTAAGACTGGTTGTACACGTTGGAGTGGACACTTCTTCCTATCCTGAGCTAATCTTCCTTATAACGCGAAACCAAAAAATTTAACCACTGAAAAGGCTAAGAAAACCTACCTATTAGTAATAATTGCAAGAGCAAAGTAAGAATTGTTACACAATGTCAACCTAAACCTGAATAGTACATGTTTTTCATGTTTAAGTCAATGATATTACGTTGATATTATTTGTTGAGGGATAACAAATTGAATTGAAAAATATTTAAGAGAGTATTCAAAGTATTGTTTGCCTAAACAAGAAATAAAATTATCTTAGTATATTTATGTCTTTTGTGAATCTCTACTCCATATTTTCTTGCTTCTTTGGTGTCGCTTCCTGATAGGAGCACAATTCTTTCTTTGCTCATCAATCTCATCTGATCACCAGTGAACCTCCCTTGGATGTGATAGGCCACAAATTCTTCTAGGTGTGTCACAGGCCTTGCAGATGGTTGTCATCATCACCTCTACTATCTCATCGGCAGTATGATCGGTGTAGGTACTGACTTAGGGCTTCATGGAAAAGATCCCTGTTCGGTTTTGACCAGCAAACAACCTTCCTCCTGGTTTCCCGTCCATCTCAAAATTGATGTGTTTATAGTCGCTGGAGGTCTCTTCATCGGAATTATGGCATTCTTCAATTTTTCGGAGAAGAGCTTGCTCACGTCTGGTCCAGCATTTGCTGACTCGGATTCTCCTCTTATAAGAGTAACGGCACCGGGGTGGTTAAAACCACGAATTAAAATGACGTCATCAGTTCAATCACTGTCTGGCTTCTATTAGTTTTTAGGCCACCGATCTGAGATTACACTGACAATAATAAGTTGTTGAGGCAGAAACAGGAGTATAACAAATGGAAGTGAAAAATATTTATGACAATATTCAAAGTATTGTTTGCCTAAACAAGAAATGGTTTTATCTTAGTGAATTCATGTCTTTTGTGAATCTTTACTCCATATTTTGTAGTAATCTCGCAGCCCTGAGGAAGTCATTCACCTTAAGTCGGAACGTGGGTGTGTAGATTATAAAATTTAACTAAACTTTCATCTATCGTAATTATTTTACCAGGCAAATGGTGACGATGAGAACCACGTGGATATTAATTTGAATATTTAATGTACCTACATACTTACCTATACGCTATACATGACCATATTTGACATTTGACCGAAAACTGGTAAAGTTAATTGTACGGTATGCCAAGAGAAAGTTGTGTTGAAACCATATACGAGAACATTAAGATAATTAGTTTTTGAATAGGTATATTTTTTCCTTAAATCAGTAGTCTAAAGTGATCTTTTTATGACTTTATTTCACCTGTGGTACCGCGTACGAGGCGTTCTGTAATAAAGCGTAAATGGTAATGGTAATAACCAGATAAGGAAAATCTCGATCGTAATACAGAAGTAGCAGCTGTGCATTAGCAGTGGAGGAACGACGGTTCGTGACCGAGCTGTTGCTAACTGGCATCTAGGCTTGCAGATAAAGAGCCTGTTTCAGCCTGCCACATACTTTACGTTCCCATGCAAGTCGGCTGCATCAACTTTTCAAATCCGTTCACGTATAACAGCATTGGCTCTTGTACTGCCACGTTGCCAAAACTAAGATTAACTTATTTTTGCAGAAGAATAGGTAACCATCGGATTGCTAGGTTCACTTAATTATTTTAATCGGAATAATACTAGTTGTAGTTCAGCCACTGAAGATGAAAATACTGTAATACCAAAGAATTCTTTCGGACTGAACCGATTTGGTTGAAAATTTATATGAAAGCTTATTTTACTCTCGTCTTCAACAGTTATGTTGTCAAGGTGTGCTCAAGGCTTTAAGGGGGGTAAAAATCACCCCCTATGTAAGAAAATTGAAAAAACATATATTTTATCTTTATTTTAAGTCAAATTATGTTTAAATTTATAGAATAACATTTTTTATAACCTTGAATGAAATTAATGTTGTGTTGATAATTTTACAACCCTTAAAACTCACCGTTATTGCAAAATTTACAAAAGACAATTCAAAATAAAGTATAAATGGTAGTATATCCTCTAAGAAATACAATTTGCAGACTGTGGACCTATCAATGATCAACCCTTGAAAACAACTCTTTGCGACAAGTTTAATAAAAAAAGTTTTCTATGAGATAAAAAGTTATTTTATGTTACTTTTATATTCTCTGACTATTTCTATTATCATAGTAGATTACATAACATTTTCATCCATTATGAACCACCCCTTTCGTAAATTTTACGAAAGTAGTTTTTCCGGCATAGCAAAATTACAAAAAATAAAAATTTAGAATGTGAAAAAGGCATAATCCACAGTTATGTATACAGTTTTTGTGACTATGTATAAGTATATTATACTTAAAATAGCTTCAAAAGTCTTTTTGAACTGAAATATCAACATGCTCTGACGAAATTATCACAATAAAATTCGATTGGCTTTTTTAACAATAACTTTTGAATATATTTAGATGATTTACATCTCATTGCGCAGGGAATTGCAAGGACTAAAAGACTTGTGTTTGAATTGTATTGAATTCTTAGTTTCAGAGATTTTAGAGTTTGAAGGCTCATCATCATCATCATAGGGTTGTCAGTCCTAAGACTGGTTGGACACGCACCTCCACTCTTTCCTATCCTGAGCTAATAATCTTCGCATTTCCCTCAAACTCGAATATCCCACATCCTTAAATGTTTCTAGTTCTAATATGTCTCTCCTACATTTCTGAGAAGGTGTTCTATCAACAACCAACTTGCCTCGTCTATTACTTATTGAATTCCATGAGGATATCTTTGTTCTCCTGTTCTTTCTAATGCCTCCTCCTTGTTAACCTTCTCTATATTCACGGTATCCCCATCATTCACCTGTAACACCTAGTCAATATTGATATATTGATAACTATCGATAATTGATAGTTATCGATAGTTATCAGTTGCTATTATTATTATCAATATATTGATATTTTTGCCCAGCACTAACTGGAGTTATACGCAACACCTCTTGTAGGCAAATTATAAATTATTGTCGATAGTTATCAATTACTGTTATGGTTATCGATACATCGATTACTATCGATATAACGATATTTTTGCCCAGCAGTAGTAGCACCACATTTCGAACACTAACGAAACGCAATAAACAAATTCATAATAAATAATTTAATAAACTGATCAATTTTATAACTTTACTACTTTGCAAGGGAATCTTAAAAATTGAACGTCCACCTATTTACCCTGCCGGAAGTAACTTCCAGAAGGACAGCTGGACTCGGCAACTGCCCTGCTAAAAGAACTTTTACCGACTTCTGACATTCAAGCAAAACCCAAGGATTTTCCGACAGTACAAGGGTCTACCTCAATTAAATGCTTATGATTTTTAAAGCACGGNTATTACACTTCACAGAAATAATAATCGATTAATTAATATAAAAATTATTAAATTATTTAAACATTAAATGCATAACTTCCAAGGAAACCACAATGTGGTGAAATAATTGTTAAGTGTATTGAAAAGTTACTTCAAATTTACACACTGCATGCATGACATTATGTTTAGCTACAATACATAATTTTCCCTTCTTACTTTTTTCTCTGTTATGAAGAAACAATTACTAAGTAATTATTCAAAGGTCATTTTATTGTTCTTGTTTCATCGAAAGTTTTATCTTAATGTATACAGGTATATACATATATGCGCGTGTCCTTTACCAATGTCTAATTTTGTAAAATCTGATTGTTTCAAGGTGTTTGAAAATTAGATAACACTTACTAATTACATTTCTGTTTAATCGAAAAAATTATAAAAGAACAGTTGATTACTTTTTCACTAAATATAGGTATTCAAAAACTTTGATAATTGTCTGCCTTCAAATGTAATTTGTTTATACATATACTGATCAAGTGTTTGTTTTATACAACCTTTTTGATTAGAATCGTATCTTCTGTGTAGTTCAGGTTAAAACTTATCATCAAAAACTTTTTATTTCTCTTTAATTAAATAAAAAAGTAGATGATAATATTGCATTATTAATGAATATGAAATCGTGTACGTGCGCTTTTGATTGAATAACTTTCCAAAGATAAAATTCTAAACACGATTTGTCTACTTAATTCCGTAATCTGCTCAGAACTTTGTAACTTACACGGTAGATTAATCGTGGAATGACAAACAGGCAACATTGCCTTTCGTAGCATGCATATATATTCGGACAGATCAAGTCATCAGGCTCGTGAAAAGCAAATAAAAGAGATGCCCGATACCTGCCTACTTGTTACCTGCCGAACACTAGCCGGGTCAACTTAAGTTTACCTGACGATGAGAACTGTTCAGAAGAGAACGAAAGATAAATAAAAAAATTAAAAATTTCAGGAGACATAAAATTTATTTTATTTTTAATGTATACTCCTTTTCTCAGGAAGTTCATTATACGACTCGGCAGTGTACCATCGGACTTTAATACATAATAATAATATCCAATATATTAACATGAAAATTCATTTTAATTTTTTCCCACTATAAACTACCTTAAATAAATACAGGGAAAATGTATTTCTGTTGTCACACCCTCGCCGAGAATCGAACCCGGGACCTTTGGCTTTACACACCAATGCTCTGACCACTATGCTAGGAGAGGTGACTACGCATGAAATAGCAATACGAATAAAAAAATCAGAGACGAAAGACTAGAAGAAATCACTGGTTTTCGATATCTGCAAAGTCAGATATAAGTCATGAAGTTAGGATGAACAACACATATCTAAGAGAGGATAGTGTATCAAAAAGAAATTTAGAAATCCGAAAAAGATTGTCTAAAGTGTATGTTTGGAGCACGCCTCTGTACAGGCGTGAAACATAGTAGTGACGAGCAAAGCAAGACCAAGATCAAGATTGTCCCAGTCTTTGTATTGGTCTTGGTCTTACTTATTCTGTCTTGGTCTTGATCTTCCTCAAATATTTTTCGTTTTGGTTTTGGTTTTGGTCTTGCTGATATAGTATCGGTCATGGTCTTCGTCTTGCGAATTAAGTCTTGGTCTTGCTCATTTAATCTGATACTTACGTTTTGTTTTTAATAATCCTTTTAACCACAAATTTTTCTATTTACCGACACAAGAATTGTTATAAATGCTAAAATTTCTGTTATACCTGGGAGATTGTCATGACTTTTAAGAAAATATTGTGGATAGTTGTAGGAGATATGAAAACTCGAGACTTACCCTTCTTCTAATGTGTAAATTGTACTTAAAAGGAGTAAAAAATATCAAAAAAAAATAGTTTGTCTCTATATTTCAACCATGTGTTATCCAGACATAGGACCAAGGACACTTACTACAAGGACATTATTGTAGATTTCTTCTTTCAAACAGTGGTAAAGTTTCCTTTTTTTTTAAATACAGTGTTAAAATCTTGTGAAGCAAACTCAATATTTCAATTACTAAAAATGTTTTGTTCCAATAAAGCATAAGTTACTTCAAATAGTTTAACTCATAAATCCATCGAAACTAGTAATTTTTCGTTTAGTCTTGCGTATTTGGTCTTGATCATGCATATTTGGCCTTGGTTTTAGTCTTGGTCTTGTTCCTTCGGTCTCAATAGTGGTCTTGTTAGTATAAAGATAGTCTTGCTCTTGGACCAAGATCAATTTTGCTCATCATTAAACTTGATGGTGGTCGCGGTGAAATAGAAAAACTTATTAGAAACGTTGGAAGTGTGGCGTTGTCGGCCCTAAGCTAAAACTCTAGAAAGTGTGATACGTGCAAGTTAAAAATTCGTTCAAGTCAGCGCATGACGTCACGTTGTCAGTTTTTTATGGCGCATTTTCAAATCTATAAAAGCACGTAGGAATGAGAATACTGATAGTACTCATACAAAGCATTGTTTCATATTAATTTTTATTATTTTTTTCGGACCTGTACTTAATTATCATCACTATCAATTCCTGAATGGTTGCTACTTATTTCAGAAACATCTTGTACATTAGTGATTAAATTAAGGGCACACAGTAAAGATTAGATAAAAAATATCAATAATTAAAACAATAAAAAAGTGTATAACGCATGCTACTTTATTGTATTTTTATCTGTATGTCTGTTTCTTTGTATGGGCTAATCTTCAAAGAGGTTGAATCGATTTTGATGACACTTTACAGGAATGACTTACTTACTTTATGTATTGATTATTAGAATATTATTAAACTGTTGGACAATCTTCAGTATTACGGTACATAATGGAAATTTTCATTATACATATACGTAATTGTTTTGTTAAGTTTACATATAAGCCCAAACTTGTATGTATTTGATAATGCTCATGTAAAGTTTAAATAAAACCGTTGAGGAAAGAAATCTAAAAGTAGTTATTTTATCAATTTATAAAATAATAGTTTATTTACATTCATACATGTATTTGTAAATAAAAGATAAGCTACAATATTTCTAAACAATGCCATATTTTCAATTTTGAAATACAAGAAATATAAGTACAAAATGGGTCCACCCGCGAGGTTTTATGAGTCGGGAACTCGACGGAAAGTGCATTGATTTCATCACTTTATTAGGTTTATCTCTGGTGGAACTACTGTAAAGAGTGAAATTTTGCGTGTCCAAATTTGAAAAATTGTTAAAAGGGAGCCGAAATTATGAATAATTTCCTTCGATGTCCCAGATACACATTTTCGTAAAAACACGTCAGGATACTATACCGCGCTTTTACATCATATAAATTAAAATTGCTTGAGTCTAGTGGCGGATCTTGGACAATTCAAACCCATGTACAACTTTCTTAAGGGATCTCTATTCATAAAAAAAAATAAAAGTGAAACTATAAAATTTCTCAAAAACCCGTAATTTTAGGTGCCGGGAAATTTTACCAGAAAAAAAGGAAAAAAGAAACAGAAAATAATAATAATTTAATGAGTATAACAAAAAACTGCTTAATGAAAATAAAATTGGTAATTAAGATTGTATTAGAATAAGTCGTTTGTCCTAATTTGTATTATTTATTGATAATAATAATTATATACAGTTCTTTTGTTTACTTTTTCCTGTAAACAACATCAATATGACCGAATAATCTTTGTTGCTTGTTAGTATATCAGGTTTTGATTAACGATGGATAATTTATTAGTATGATTTTGTCACCTTGCAGACATTAAGTTTCAACTCAATCCTGTCAATGAAAATGAAAATACAACAAACAAACAATCAAAGATGAAAATTTCATTGGTTTAGAGTTTAAGCTACTTTTTGAAAGGGGTTTAATGCTATTTAGGACGTTAATGAAGGTGGTTTTTAATCAAAAGCTCGTCAGAACGAAAACAAAAACCGAATAGCCGGTTACTAGGGCAAAATCGCCACCCGGTGCATCTCTAGTTTTGATTATGGCTCCTAAACGGGTGGGAAACGTGGACAGTGGGCGCCACGAAAAGAAAAAAGTTAGAAGCGTTTGAGATATGGTGTTATACGAGATGTTAACAATATCGCGACTGGAAAAGAGGATATATTAAAAAGAGAAGATAGACAGAGGGCACTACGGAAGTCCATAAGAAATGGGCGAGATAAGTTGGTAGGACGTCTTTTTAGACATGAGGGACTACTAGTTAGAGACATATTAGAAGCAGAAACAGGGGAGTTAGGAGGAGTAGAGATAGACCTAAATTAGATTATTGTTTGTAATTCGTTAAAGAGATATGAAGGCTGCTGAATCTTTAGACTGATGATCTTATTATAATAATGAGGCTCGTTTTCTACACTAATAATTGATTTGTTAGGCAAGAATTGCCAAATTTGATACCAAAATAAAATGACGGTAAAAGAATCTAACTTGGCCACTCCTGAATGAAAATCATGTACAGAAAGATATGAACCCAAGTAGAAAATAAGTAAACCGGGGTTTCAAATAGGACTGAGCATCCCAGCTGCCCTATTACGTCTTAAAATAGATTGATCAGGATCGAATCAAATATTTGTACAATACTCGGATTTGGACAGGCCCACCTTACAGGGTTCTAATAGGGATACCCTGAATCTTGTAAGGGGCACAAGTGATAAAAGCAAAGTGTTTTAATTATTTTCATTATAAAGAGTACGTTGGAGTGCTTTGTAGGGTCCTGCGTTGAGAAACCCATAATATGAGGCAGATAAAATCGGTTCAAATAGATGTTTCCAACAGGATATTATATTTAAATATGTTTTTGAATTTTCTAGCTTAGTTTCAGTACTAGGAAAAATATTTACAAAAGAAAAAATGACGCATTTTGCAATTAAGGGGAAAAAAATTCGATCGCTTATTATTTGTAAAGTTAATAACTGATCTTTCTAAAATTTAATCACCTTCAAATATTGTTATAAGCAGCAATTCCTGAATATTTCAAGCTTCTATGTGTTTTTATTCCCAAGATATTTAATGTAAAAGAATTTTTTTGATTTTGATTTGATTTGTTAATAAACAAAAGCATTTAGCTATCAAAAAACTAGCTGGGGATGAGGTATTTCGTAAAAAAAAATTCTCCAATTGTTAAATTAAGAAATGAAACATCTCAGACTGTGGAAAACGAAATTCAGAATCAGTATTGTAAGAAATAATTCTAAGTTTATTTGCTTCGGATTACAATAATTTTAGTCACTGATTGTTCTTGTCCTTTTTCACACACACCATCACCTTGCCAAGCCCAATAACTGACACAAGCATCCCGTGGAAAAAACAATAGCCAAACGTTGATGCCGATAAGGGGCACACGAGAAAATACGAAGGATGACGAGGTCCTTGTTGCGGGAAAAATTACCAGGGGAATTACTAATTACTAATCTAGCTTGGCAAGGTGATGGTGTGTGTGAAAAAGGACAAGAACAATCAGTGACTAAAATTATTGTAATCCGAAGCAAATAAACTTAGAATTATTTCTTACAGTATATTTTTTTACTATTTTACCAAAAATAATGTTGTGTCGAAATGGAAATGGTCATTTTCGATGCAAAAGAGCCTCGTTGATTTAGCTAACTATACGTGATTAAACGAGTAGATTTTAAGCACGTGAGAAAGTATCTATTTTTGGAAAAGCGTAAGCACAAATAAAGTATTGTATTGTACATTATATAATCGGTATAATAATTAACCTATTGAGAAAATTTTCTGCGAATAATTTTCAATTAGCATAATTACAATAACGAGTATTTAATGATAGTCTCATTAATATTGTCCGTTTATCTAGTTAGTTAACCAGAACAAACGACTACTTATACTTGCTGAGATACATATAACAACAAAACAGAATTGTGTTTAGCTATGCAAGTGTGCAAATGTGTAAATATGTGTGTATGGATTGCAAGGATCGAGTCCAATTTGTAAGACTTTATGCAGATGCAATTGAAAAATAACTTACCTAATTGAAGACGTATTTCAAAGTGGGTTTCAGCATGGAGCCGGGTTAAACAACTTCACCTTGAGCTCGAAGCTGATAATTCATATTGGTCTTACGCTGGAGCTGCTGGCGTGAATTATAGGGCTGCACATTACGCTCAATTCCTATTAAATGATGCTATTTATATCTTTTCCACAATAATTAAAATTAGCGAACGGAAAGATTATTGTATGTGAAATGAACAAAATTAAATAGTCGATTTAAATGTGTGCTACAATTTTTTTGGGTACCCATTCCTGATTCATCATTATAAGGTCGTCAGTCTTAAGACTAATTGGACGCCTTGAGCTAATAATCTTCGCATTTCCCTCAAACTCGAATATCCCACATCCTTAAATGTTTCTAGTTCTAATATGTCTCTCCTACATTTCTGAGAAGGTGTTCTATCAACAACCAACTTGCCTCGTCTATTACTTATTGAATTCCATGAGGATATCTTTGTTCTCCTGTTCTTTCTAATGCCTCCTCCTTGTTAACCTTCTCTATATTCACGGTATCCCCATCATTCACCTGTAACACCTAGTCAATATTGATATATTGATAACTATCGATAATTGATAGTTATCGATAGTTATCAGTTGCTATTATTATTATCAATATATTGATATTTTTGCCCAGCACTAACTGGAGTTATACGCAACACCTCTTGTAGGCAAATTATAAATTATTGTCGATAGTTATCAATTGCTGTTATGGTTATCGATACATCGATTACTATCGATATAACGATATTTTTGCCCAGCAGTAGTAGCACCACATTTCGAACACTAACGAAACGCAATAAACAAATTCATAATAAATAATTTAATAAACTGATCAATTTTATAACTTTACTACTTTGCAAGGGAATCTTAAAAATTGAACGTCCACCTATTTACCCTGCCGGAAGTAACTTCCAGAAGGACAGCTGGACTCGGCAACTGCCCTGCTAAAAGAACTTTTACCGACTTCTGACATTCAAGCAAAACCCAAGGATTTTCCGACAGTACAAGGGTCTACCTCAATTAAATGCTTATGATTTTTAAAGCACGGTTTCTTTTTAATAAGAAAACGATTATATTGTTGCATGCAAAATATGCATATATTTAAATAAATAAAAAATCAACATACTTTTAAGAAACAACAAACTATAGTTTTAGTGAAAAACAAGCAAGAAAAACTAAAATTAATCTCTAATATCGTTGTAAAAAACTATCGTATTTCATAAGAAAATTAAAATCGACACATTCTCATTTTCGGAGCAATAATCATACAAATAAAGGAAACATAATAGAATAGTTTATTAAATATTAAAATAAAAAGTTCACATTGTGCTTTTTGGTAGAATTCCGTTGACAATATAGCTGAGCCTATGACCACTGCGAATTCGTACAGTAACACGTGCTTCCTGTTCGAACATAAGTTAGAGAACTGAGATTTGCACATTATACAGATACAATTTTTCAAAGAATCATTAGCTTCCGCTTCAGTTCACTTTAGAGGACCACATATAAGTATTACATAATACTAATTAGACACACATGTCCCGTCAGCAAGCAATTTTGAAACATTTTATACTTTCGGAAAGCCACTTGGACGTTCCAACGTTAAAAACACTCAAGGAGTCACTTTCATGTAAAGTAACTGAGTTTGTCATGGGAAAAAGAACGAGTTAGAGGGTTTAGCTGTGTTCCTAGAAAATAGTACATACGTTGCAAGTTGATGCGGTAAAGTAGTTCGTCCATTGTTGTCCACGTAGAGGTTTGATTTGAGACAACTTCACCACCATTTTATTTTTATGAAGTTTTGGCTGTTATGTTTGTAGTTTCAACCAATCTGAAAACGCATATAGATGCAGGGTTTGTTCAATGCTTTAGGACTGCATTCAGAAAATATAATTTACCGCAAAGTTGTTATATTGCGTAAAAATATTACAAAATATCCTTCGTCCTTCAACGATTCTTTCTGGAACTTCTTAATTGAGATACTAGTAGAACCTTGGATCTCATCGAAGCTATTTACGCTGCTCTGTAAATAAGCTAAAATTGATCGTTTCAAGTTTATTTTTAACCTTAAGAAGAAAAAGATAAGTTGTAGGCAGGATGTGTCAGTGCTACCTTTTGTTTCTCGGACAAAACTCTTGAAACTAATTTAATGGACGATTTCTTCATATACAATCTTCAAAGGCTCATTTGATTTTAGTAAATTTAATTTTCTAGCACTTAATGGTGATATTAGCTCCATAGTTGTCTTCTTCCTGTTTTCAGATTTTTGTTATTTCGGTTCGTTTTTAATTGTTGTTTGCATTGTTCATAGTATACAGTGTAAACTCTATATAACGACACTTAAGGGACTGAACATTTTTCGGCGTTATAAAGAGTGGTCGTTAAATGGAGAGAAATAAAAGATAATATTTTACTACTCAATAATAATATGCATTTACCAATATAGTACACATTTTGCACACGAACATTATTATTCATACATTGCGTATAGCCTGTTATCTTCGTCTGATGTTTTTTGCTGCTCTAATATTTTAATTGTATTTCGTTACGTATCTTCATCATATCTTGAGATACTGCTGGATCAACTTGATTATACAAAAAGTATTTTTTTAATAGTTTTGCTGCATCAAGTGCTTTTTTGATGCTTGGTGGAGAGACAGGATCGTCTTCTTCAACAACGTACACAGCTGCAGTTCTTATCTATTTCGGCAACTTAGAAAGTACTGCTTAATGATGTATAATGCCGCATTGTTGTCGTTAAATAGAGTGAGCGTGACGCTATATAGAGTGTAATATTGTATAGAAAACAATCTAAACCAACCAAAGTCAAGCAATTTCGACGTTTTAAGGAGTTTGTCGTTAAATCGAGTGACGTTATAAAGAGTTTACACTGTATTTCACTTTTAGAACGTCATCAGGCACATGATTGAACTTTACGGTACCAATTAGAAGCGCAAAGTAAGGGGGTATATCCAAGAAACAAAAGTGCCCTAATTTTTAAAAATTACATTATGGAAATGCTGCTTTAAAAGAATTATTGCAAAAACAACACGAAATATGTCATTCTTGGTTTTCATTTTGACTAACGTTGTACGCTTTTCAATGAGGAAATTAATTGGTGACCTTTAATGTAACCTTGAAGTTAATATTCGAAGTCAGGTCAACTATTTTTTAATGGATGTGCATAATTTTAGCATTGGCAACGGAAATGCCCCGGAATTTATTAGTCGGATATAATTGAAGTTTGAATACGTATTAAAAATTTATTGCGAACATTTTTAGGTTTTGAGTACAGATTCATTTTAATTGATGACCCCCTTTACCCTTTTTTAAGAAATATCGCTACTATTATAAATTACATAATATGAACACGGTAATTCGGCTACTACAATGCATCATCATCATCATCATAAGGTCATCAGACCTAAGCCTGGTTGGACACGTACCTCCACTCTTTCCTATCCTGAGCTAAACTTCGCATTTCCTACTTTTTCTTCTCTTGCATATCAGTATTTTAGTTTTACTTTTATTTATTTTTATACAGTACTCATCTGTCAGTACCCCTTCCATTTTATTTAAAGCTATCTCTAGGTCCTCCTTGCTAAATGCTAATACTGCTATATCATCTGCGAATCTAAGCATACTAATCCTTTGCCCTTGCACATCTATCCCTACAATGCATACCCAATAAAAAACTTATGCTTATAACAATTACTCCTTTCTCCCGAAAGACCTGTTTCTAATAATTTCTATTTACAAATTTAGGAAACGAAAGCATCTTTTTAGATATTTAGTAAAATTCTCTGTGGTTGATTTTAGGTATATAGGAAGTCAGGACGGAAGGAGTAGTAGGGAAATAGCAGAGGATAACGCAGAGTCGAGTCGCTCTCAATAAAAAGAAGTCACTTCTATGCTCGCGAATTTAGAAATAATTTAGAAATTCGAAAAAGGTTGTTAAAGGTGTATGTTTGAAGTGCGGCCCTGGACGGGTGCGAAACATGGACAGTAGGTGCTGCGGAAAAGAAAAGGTTTAGATGCAATCAAAATGTGGTGTTACAGGCGAATGATGAGGATACTGTGGATAGAGAGGGTTAGAAATTAAGACGTATTAGAAAGAGTAGGAGAATAGAGGACTCTATGGAAGTCAATAAAAAATAGACGAGATAGGTTGGTAGGACACCTTCTCAGGCATGAATGTCTGGTAAGAGAATATTAGAGGCCGAAATAAGAGTTAAGAGGAGTAGAGGTAGACCTAGATTAGATTACTGTTCGCAAATAGATAGGATGTGGGATGTTCTAGTTTTAGGGAAATACTAGGATTAGCTCAGGATAGGAAAGAGTGGAGGTGCTTGTCCAACCAGTCTTAGGATTGACGACCTTATGATAATGATAGGCTTATGAAGACATACAAGTATAACAATAAGTTTAGATCTTATGCTGGGCTTACACGAAAACGAATGAAGTATTACTTAGGTTAAGCTAGACTAGTTCTAATATTTTTATGTAAGTGTATAAAAGTAAGCATTTCGTCAAATTTCCATTTTATTAGGTTTCCGTTCTTCAGAAGGGACAAACTTAAAACTACTACACAAACAGGATTCAGAATAATTTCAAAGATAAATACTCAATTTATTTTATTATAATATTAAAAAAATTCTGTTTTATTCAGTACCTATTTGAAATTAACGTAGAGTTGTAAAATTAACAACCAAATGTTTACAATACCAATTGAACTACCTCTACAAGGGAGTGTTACTTTTCAGTTCCAACGGACACTTTATGATAAATAAATAATTTTAAATATATAACAGGTGAATTAGTAGAAGAATATACTTACCGGTTATTAAGCGTTAACAACAAGAGAACAAGGCGCGTCTTTCACAATAACAAAATATGAATGTACATAATCGGGTCATTATTTGTATTACTTGTTTTTATTATTTTCCTAGTGAAACAACTTATTATTACTATTAAAACAATTTCTTTATTTGAACAACATTTTAACACTTAATACATTGTAAAGCGTTTTATAACACAGACAAATTACAATTATAATAATTGTTAGTTCTTATACATAACGGCATATTTTGCAATTAATTTTAAAATATTCGTGTTAGTTACTGCGATATCTTTCTGCACTTACCTAGTTAACATACAGAATAACTTAATTATAGGTATGACTAGAACTAATAACAGGAATAAATAAGGATGTGATTTCAATAGCAAAGTGTTCCCTTTTTATAGCCATTTGATTGAGTCTAGGTAGTTATAGTTACAGATAAAATAAAACAAAAGTAATTAGTAACGTTACCTATTATATAATCGTTATTTATTTCAAAAATCACAGTGTTTCAATTAACCTGAAGTGCATGACAAAATGTAATAAATAATTGTCTTAATCTTTTAAAAGTTCTTGAAGTGAAACTACTATATAAGTAGGCGGATGGTATTACAACTTTTTCTGTCACGAAAAAGCGTTACGGCCGCGTGGAGAGGGTAACGGCTGTAATAGATGGATATAATGCGCAGCCGCGCGGAGAGCGGGAGTCCGCTAGAGTCCCGGCGGCGTGTGCTGTGCTCAGCTGTTGTTTTCTTACATCTGCTCTCCACGTGGCTGGGCATCATAACCTCTATCTGCGGTCTGCGTAAAACCGAAATCATAACTTGCAGTAAACCTGTGAAAACAAAAATGTGTGCTGGGACACATAGTAGAAGTGAAACTTCAACGGACAAATGGAAAAACGAATGGCAACGGACAAGTGGAAAAACGAACCGCAACAAAATTTTTACTTCAAGTTTTACGGGCAGATTGTCAATGTACTTGACCAATTTGAAAACCTGCCCGTAAAACTTCAAGTAAAGATTTTGTCTGGTTCTCAAATCGGAAAAGTACATTAATAACCTGCTCGTAAAACTTAAAGTAAAAATTTTGTTGCGATTCGTTTTTCCACTTGTCCGTTGAAGTTTCACTTCTACTGTGTGTTACAGCGCACATTTCGTTTTCTTATTAATTTTAATAAGAATCTTGTTTCGATAAGAAAAACATGTGGAACACCTTCGTTGTAAGGCTTCACATATACGACGCGGCTACCCGCAATGCGATCAGCCGTTAAGTTGACCGCAGGTAACGACAATCATATTTGCAATAAACACGTTTTGTTACGGCAGCCTACAAAGGGCTTTCTGCGCTTGTAGTAGTGCGTCCTTTCCGACAGTTACCCGGACAGTTGCTATAAATTAATAATGTGTTATTGTGGGCAATATGGGTTTGTTTTTTTTGTTGTTTAATAACGGTTGGTGACCGCTGGTGGTTGGGATTGTGGCTAGCCGCAATGCTATTACGCGTTGTTTCAAGCGCATACTGTGGTCAACTTGATGCTTCATCACATTGCGCATAATCTCCCGGTGCTCCGAAAATGATATAATGATATGGCCTTGTGGATTACAAGGGCAAGCTAAAGAATTGGATGTATGTAATAAAAGTTGTAAATATAATGCCAGGGTGGGTTAATGGATACTATTACATTACAAAAACAGTAACAGCTTTCCTAGAAAGTAGTAGCCACTGTTTCATAGTAATTATGAAAGCCATGTAAACAGAGTAATGTTAATTATTAAAAATTATCTAACAGTATACGCTGCCAACTTAAATTATTGCGGTTTTTTCAGTTTTATTGTGCAGTTTATAAATGTATCCTAATTACATATATAATTGGTGATTTTGTTGCGGATTTCCTGCATGCATGTACATTTTTACGGAAATTAAACAAACAATTTATAACCATTCATACGTTTAACAACATGAAATAAACTTGAGGTTATATGACTTGATAACCAGTATTAAAAAGTCATTAAAAGTTAGTGTGAATTTAAGGGTTCGTGGTTATCGTAAACGTACTAATTATGGTCAATTGGTTTTCTAATGAACATTTACAATCAACTAAAAGTACAATATAAATATCATTAAGTGAAGCACTTTAAGAATATGACTTACGTACTAGTAGTATTTAAAATAGAATTACTCTGGTTTTATTACCTAGTTTTTTTTTATGAAAATGGTTTTGAAGTAGAGATATAATTACATTTGTAGCATATTTTAGTAGGTAGGTACTTATAAACAATAATTATTTCTCTTTCTTTTTTACTTTACTATTCTATTTCGAAATACGTTTACAAATAGTGAGGTTAGATTTCCTCCTCTTCTTGCCACCTTTTGAACATGGTTATTAGGAAAGTAGGCATTCCAAATAGACATAAAGGTAACTATGAAATGACGTGATATTGGTGGTACTGTCGGTGTCAGATTGAGCGCTTTCACGTTTATGTAGGAGTATTAAACGCTAACCTCAAAATTTTAACAATTGGATAGAAGATGATTTAGCTGCATCACTAACTGTTTATTTCAATAAGACTAAAACGGATAATTTAAAAAACTAACGTTAACAAACACCACAATAACAGGCGAATAACAGCGGTGTGGTATATAATTACAACTTATCAAGTTACGCAAAGCTTTTCGATTATTTTACTCGTGGTTGGGTTAAACCTTATTACCAACTTTACGTTACTTCAATGTCATTTTAAAAGGTACATCAGACAACTACAAACATTTCAAAAAATTCCCCAATTACTCAAACCTTTCTGAAAATAATTAGAAAGTCCTAGCAGCAATTCATGATTATAATAAAGCTCATTAGTAGAGATGATTGTGCTATCAATCGTATATATGATAATGACCGATGAGGTCATTCCTTCTTTATCATTGTTTCATTCTCGCCATATTTCCTCGTCAGTGGATTTCTCTTATCCAATTCTTCAGCGAGTCCGATGAGCAGTTCCCGGAACACTATTCCATCCATGTTCTTCGACACGTAGTATAGGAAAAGCCAATCGGTGTAACTGCAGTGTTTGGTCACGGTGACCACGTCCCATGGGTTAAGCCGACCCGGACAAGACATGGAGAATACCGTTTCATTGAACTGATGACTGCGTGCATGTAGACAATACGTGACTAAACGCCAGGCCGTTCCCAAAATGGACGCGATCAGCAAGAATAAAAACCAGAACCAGAGGAACGTGTAGATCTTGTCGTTTATTATATTTAAAGCCATAATGCACATGGCATCGTGGGACTGAATTGATCCTGAGGGACCGTACTTGTGGAAAGTGCATTTGGCCACCTGTAGCGGTGAAAAGGATAATGATTTTCGAAGTAACTGAATAAAGTTTCGATTTTTTAAGCTGTCAATTTATGTTTATCTCAATTTAGCACAATACAGTATTATTTTTTTGCATCTGTAATTGTACTTCTTTTATGGGAACCTGTATATTAAAATATTTTAAATGCACCACAAAATGGACCTTGGAAAGTCATATATTTCAAAAATGGAAAATGAACCCCTACTTTGTTTATATATAGATAAGATACAACAGACGAAGTACAAAAATAAAAGCAAATTCAAATTTTGGGTTATGTGGACAATTTAACAAATTGTTTGAGATTTATCGGAAACATGAGATAACAATGTAAAGTGTAAAGATTCAAGGATCGACTTGCGTGGATCTATGCAGTAGGTAAGTAGTATCAAAGGGATAAACTGTAGAAAATTAATAAAAATTAGGGATGCCCCTTAATTATGTGTGTTTTTCTTTTAAATTTGATTTTTCCTGTCCCCTAGTGAATTTTTTTTGGACACATCCCCATTTAATTTCACGAAATTAATGGATGTCTCCTTAGGATAATGTATTTACCTATATATTTTAAAAAGTACTTTTCTATTTTACAAAGTAAGTACATTGTAACTAGTAACATGGTGCATTATAGAAATTTCGGAAAATTTTTGAAGAAAAATTTCATAAAAAAGCCAATTAAAATGGTCTAAATTGGTAAAACAAAAACTACACAGTCATAATTGTTGTACATGCCTTAATTCACGTGTTGAAGTTTGTGAGATAAATTGGAACTTTTATTATAAGAATTCTACAATTACCTATGTTCCTTGGTGATAAGAATAGACTTATGGCTTTATATGTATATGACTGTGCTTTTTTAAATTTATTTTCTACAATATAATCCTAACCTACGAAAATAGTATTAATAACTAAATCGTAAGTGGTGCACCTGTTTAATCACAAATTTAAAACAATTATTCACAAAATTACTTCCATTCTTTTTAATTATAATATTATCAGTAAGTAATTTGAAGAAAGTGAATTTTAACACATTTTTCTAACTAGTACCCGATAGATGATACCAGTCAGATATTATGAACCATTGTAACATAAGAAATTAAAATTTATGATATTTCGGAATAATAAATATACGAGTAATATTTCTCAATAGGTGGTAGTCATTTTTTATAGAAAAATAATAATTACAGTCCACAGACACGAATCAATTAACATGTTTCCTTGATATGCATTTATTTCGTTTAATTTTCTACATAAGGCAATAAATAAAACTTGTTAGTCGAAACAAGATAAAGAAGCCCACACATTGAAACCGTTATCGTTAAGTTCTATTGTTCTCTGTTTTACGTAGTTGATTTTAACGTTTTGAATTTAAGTACGTATATCAACTCGCTATACGTCGACTATTGTCACAGAGCTAGGTACTACGTACACCTACATATGTAGGTTAGTACCAAATCTACCTACACATGTCCGTGCAAATTTTATTGCTATTTTGAAAGTGTTTTTGTAGACGAAAATTTAACACCTTATCTATCACGAACTTTGTGTATTCTTGGACTATGGAGGTTATTCACTTGTTAAACACAAATGAATTTAAATTTAGACTAATATCAATTAGTAGTAATGATGACTATTTAGATTCAATTAATCAGGATTATCTTTTGTTTACTAAAGTATTTATGTATAGGTTTGTAGAAATTCTTTTCTCACATTTTATACCTCAAATGTAATGATTTATTTATTAGGCGTCAAATTCCCTAAAATTAGATGCCTAGCTACTTTCTTACCAATTAATTAGATGCCTAGCTACTTTCTTACCAATTAATTAGATTTTGGAAATAAACAAGAGATGGATAGAAATGTGCTTAAAAATAAATAAATAATTAAAAACAAGCTAAATTGGGAGGTAAAAGCAATCTATTAAAATCAACACCTACCCATCGTCTTTAATGCATGTAGGTAAGTATATTGGTCGTATTGTTATAGATTTCTAAATTAGTGTTGACATTGAAGGTAAAACGTAGATGTTGGTTGTGATATTAAATTGTTTATTGATTACTATAGAATGAACTAACAGTAAAATAATTAAAACAGCCTGAAATAATGAAAAAAGTGTGTTACTAACCAATGAAAGTAATACTCATGTCCATAACCTAAATTTGGCTCTAAAATAAAATAATTTGTGTATTTTGAATACGATCAACTGCATCGGGTCATAAAATGTCATAAATGTATAATAGGGTCAATCTAAGATACGTTTCGACATGCAAGGCATCATCCTCAATCAAAGCCTACATCTATTATCATCAGTGTCAGAGTTTTTACAACGAAACTAAAGTATTTAATATGAAATATTATACTGAAAATTAAATTTCTGAATTTTTTACCCACTACACGCTACCTCAAATTAATGAGGGAAAAATTGTTGCTGTTGTCACACCCCCGCCGGGAATCGAACCCGGGACCTTTGGCTTTACGCACCAATGTTCTGACCACTAAACTACGAGAGGTGACAACAACAACCACGACCAACCGACCTACAAGGTTAACGATCCGTCGAACTAATGTAACTATATACTGAATATACTATGATTAAACATACATATAATTTAGATATCTTTTAGAAGTGAGTTAGTTTAATATGAAATATTATTCTGAAAATTCATTTCTGAATTTTTTACCCACTACACGCTACCTCAAATTAATGAGGGAAAAATTGTTGCTGTTGTCACACCCCCGTCGGGAATCGAACCCGGGACCTTTGGCTTTACGCACCAATGTTCTGACCACTAAACTACGAGAGGTGACAACAACAACCACGACCAACCGACCTACAAGGTTAACGATCCGTCGAACTAATGTAACTATATACTGAATATACTATGATTAAACATACATATAATTTAGATATCTTTTAGAAGTGAGTTAGTTTAATATGAAATATTATTCTGAAAATTCATTTCTGAATTTTTTACCCACTACACGCTACCTCAAATTAATGAGGGAAAAATTGTTGCTGTTGTCACACCCCCGTCGGGAATCGAACCCGGGACCTTTGGCTTTACGCACCAATGTTCTGACCACTAAACTACGAGAGGTGACAACAACNATTGCTTTTGTTTTATAGTTAGTTTTCACATTCACTGTCATCATGGGAATCTCTATCACTGTCACCAACATCAACAATTAGTTCTTCTGTTTGTATGTCTATTACTTGCTCACTGATCCCTATTTTTAAATATTTAATCTACGCCCCTGATAACAATACTGAAGAAAGAGGGCTGCAATAGTTGTACCTAAAACTGCCTACTTTTGCCACCGCGCATCCACGCCATTTTAAAATTTCCGCCAGCTTCTAGCGTCAGGCCTATAATTGCTTGTAACTTATGCTAGAGCCGGGGCAAACATTAACTTCGTAGGAGCCGCTAGCTGAGGTTAGTTTGGGTCGTTACTACTCTTCAATGAGTACGAGAGGGTAAGCAGTAATAACCCATAGACATATATTAATGGACGTGCCTTAGCCGTATGTCGTAATAATTTCTTGACCCGAAAAGTAAGGGAGATGGCGTATGGTTTCAGACTAGTGCTATC
This sequence comes from Agrilus planipennis, assembly GCF_000699045.2. Taxonomy (NCBI): domain Eukaryota; kingdom Metazoa; phylum Arthropoda; class Insecta; order Coleoptera; family Buprestidae; genus Agrilus; species Agrilus planipennis. The sequence goes on from NW_020439263.1 coordinate 135,445, forward strand.
TCTTTCATAACACGCTTACACACTTTCGTGAGAGAGACAGATATTGTCAGAAACTTCGTTCCACCTCTTTCTTTTGTTGTACCACAATTCTGACCGCTAAGGCATGTCCATTAGTAAACGTCGATGTAATAACCCATATTACTTTTTTTCTTCTCCCTTCCACTCCCATATCAAGCCTCTTCATCCCGTAGACGAGCGAAGCCTCTCTCGCAACTTAAATGATACGAAAATTTTCTAATGATCGTCCCGCAGCTCAGGGGTAGTATGCCGGACTACATTCGCAATATTATTGGGTTCGGTTACGGACGAGGGGACTCACCTACGAAATGGAAGGGACAAGAAAAGGAAAGAATCATCTCACTTGCGCTCGCAGGAGCAATGAGGAGCTCCTTGAGTATACCTGAGGAGCACTCGGGAGTCAAAAGAGCAGAGTTTGCCCGGCTCTGACTTATGCTAACTATTGTTTAGTGCAATTACCATATGGACCACATAGTGTTTCCAAAATTGTTCAGTTTGTCCTGTCAGTCATACCTTTTATATTAAAAGTTATTGTTTGCATGCTATGAATAACTACAGACAGTTATTACATAAAAATCTCAAAATATCGCTAGTCCTTTTAAGATGACGCAATAACCAAGTTCTACTGTACCTTTATCGAAGCTACTAGAAACACGGTCTGTTGTATATTTTCAAAAAATGGAGATGTAAAGGTACAAATAGTTCCAAACAAGAACAATTAAAAAAAAAAGATTTACCTTCATAATGCTTCCATATTAGATGTGGTAAATGAAACATAATAGCCTGAATAAACAATACAAATGGAACCCATTGATAGTAAGAATGCCTTATAATGGGTTCAGGTGAATTATAGCCTAGAGGGCCGAAAGCACCAACACCTGGATGGGCGATTGCTTCTAAGTCGACTAAACTAGAATTTAGGTACTTGACCTCAAATAAAAAAGAAATCAATTTCTTATCGTTTTTTGGAATGGGATATTTCATTTCGATGCCGTGGTTTCTTCCAGGCTGTTTTGCCGTGGTCCATGTAGTTTTGATGTTCCAGATCTTTCGCTAACGGCATCTTCAAAACCCAGCAACCAGGGCCGTAGCGATGAGCTCGGGGCCCCGGTGCAGTATTCCGCAAGGGGCCCTTCTTAAAATTGATGATCAAACATATGGAATATTGTGACAAGAATTGATATAGAAAAAAGTAAAATAACAAATTATGATGTTCATTTCGTAGTTTGACTCAGCTCATCTCTAACAGCATAGTTTTTTTTAGAAGTCATTTTTTTAAAACAGAAAACTGCTAAGGGGCCCCTCGACTGCGGGGGCCCCGGTGCGCCGCACCGCTTGACCCGGCCTCGCTACGGCCCTGCCAGCAACCATCATATCACTACTGAAAATGCCGTCAGTGAAGAACGGCAAAACGTCTGGAACATCAAAACTCCATGGATCACGGCAAAATAACCCGGAAGAAAACACCGCATCAATGCACACCAGCCGTGAAAGCCTAAAGACTGCATATGTTCTATTTTGTTACTTTTTGCAGTGAGCATTATGGGAATTTTTTGGATTACGTTGGATTTAATTAATGATTAATAATTAATACTCTTCACTTACTACAGTGTAGGTTGCTGTGAAAAAACAGAAGGTGTTTATGACATGCGGTGGGACTCCGTTGTCACTAATGCATCGTATATGTTCTCCAATGTATTGACGGGATGTTACCAAAATTGTGGCCACCAACAAGAGGAGTGTCGTTATTCTATAGTGCAATTTAAACACATAATTGTCTATGTAAATTGACTGTGGGAATAGTTTGAAATTGGCCTTGATCGTTGCGAAGGTGTGTATCATTGTGCCGGCAGAATCTGGAAAAATATTCACTTGAGATTCAGGCTTTCACGGGAATTTTCTAATGTTGATTTTCGTTTAATCTTTTATCACATTTTAGCGTGTAGCGTGTTGTGGGTAAAAAAATTCAGAAATTGAATTTTCAGTATAATATTTCATATTAAACTACCTCACTTCTAAAAAATGTGTAAATTGTATGTATGTTTAAAGTATTTAAGTTTGAACTTCTCTTACCTTTGGAAATACAACATCTAAAACATCCACGCTAGGTTCTAGACCTTTGTAGAATATTTCGTGACCTATCTTTAAAAATTGACCACCTAGAAACTGGTTGGTGAAGTAAATTTGCAAAATAATGTTAGCCAAATTCAAAACTTCGCAAAAAGTTAACCACATGGACCATGACCTGTTACAATATAATCTTTTCATGAAATTCTCGTAAACTTGTTGCATTTGTTGTTGTCTGTGAACGGAGAGAAAGTTGTAAATAGCATTGTTCAATGTGCTTTAAAAACTGTTTACCTCATCTCTTTAGAAGGAATAAATTTTCCGTCTACAGACATGGATTTATCACTAACTGAAAATGCAGCATATCTGAAACTATCTACTAATCTCCTCATACGTCCACCTTCAAAAGAAAATGTTTTTTCCAATGTTACCATAAAATAATTATAAGATTACCATTCAACCCAAAAGACATTCAAATGTAAAATACAGCAGAACTTAGTTATAACAACATCGGATATAGCGACAACTCTGATGTAACGTCAGTTTTCAACAGTCCTGCAAGATTATACGTTATTTAAATCACAGTATCCGATACAACGTCACATTTTTAATACTACAAATCCTTCAAACGGTAGCATTATTGCCAAATAGTATAGTACAGGTCGGACGAAGGAAGCTGGCGAGCGGTCGCGCAGGTACTTGCCCATTTATGACCTATTTGGGTAAGTCACTTGGAACCGATACACAAATAAGCTTTCAGTAGGCGTAAANATTTTTATTCTTCATCGAAATCACGATCCAATTTAACTAGTTGCATAAAATTAATTTGGCGTGCAACGTACAACGTCTGTACAGGTATACGATACGTATATACTTTGTTATGTATACTTGAAAATGAAGTTTCGAAAAGGAAAACACTTCAATCGACTTCAAATTTTTACCATATATTCTGTTATGAATTAGCTGACGATATCAGAAACAATATTTAGCAATTCGAACCGGAAAGGGTAAGAAAATATGCATAAGTGGGTTGTGGGGTATTAAAAGGAAGGTTGGCTGAGAAGCACAATGTTGGTGGTCGTTCCAGCCGGAACTCTCCCGTTCAAAACAGAAACCTTCTGTCTCAGTGAATAACCTAATACGTTTTCGTAAATCTACTATTAGGGTTCCGAACTATTGTTTGTCTGCTATTTCAGTGACTAATCATCGCAGCTTTCCATTGACAGAATCTTGAAATTTGATTCGAAGGAGGGCTTCACAGTAAACAAAGGGTCGTTGATTTATCATTTCTAAACGAAATTATTGTGTGAAACTTTAACTTTAGTATTGTGTAATACGTATCATGGTATTATTCCGGCCGCATTCGAATTACATATCCCAACGTTAAAATTTTTACCTGTAGTCGAGGAAATAAAGCATAGAACCTTCAAATTTTGTGCCGTAAGTCGGAACGAAATGCAGTTTTCTGAATTTATGGATTCATGAGACCGTCTACAAACTTGAACATAAGAGATCAATTCATCTTCGCTGCATATAAAAAATTGCAACTCGGTCAATAATGAATAGTAATAAATAAATTTTGTTACTAGAAGGGTTTGAAGGTCGGCGACGGCCTCCCAGGTACTTGAAGCCCAGGACGATCGTCTCAAGGAGTTATGTTTTAAATTAATTAAAAATTAATCTTTAAAAATTTGCAACTTGATCAACCCTTATAAGTTCGTATTCCTGTAGATAAAAGGAAAAACATGAACACGACAACACTCATTTCGTTTGGGCTACCATTTTCTATCGTAATCTTCTAAGGAATTAAACAAGAACCTTTTTCGGTTATCACATTTAGCTATTTCTTTTTCTTTTGTTTTTCACCTCTGGCGATAACACCTCATCAGTGTTGGACAAGTTCATCCTTACCTCCTTCACAGTCCTTTTCTCCTCCAACCAATGACTTAGGTATCTATGGACTTACCTAATTTTCAATATGCAAAAAGGTATACCCAGTTAATGTACGAGTATTAAAGGTGCTTCTGTTTGATTGCTTAAGATCATAAGGTTACGGTAGGAATAGGCAACTCGGACAAAGTGAGTGTTGTGGTCGTGTGTTATGCCTTTCTTTTTGTTTACAGGAATACGGACCTGAATGTGATTTATCGAAATGGAAGGTTTTTCCATCATCATTGTGGTCCTCTTAGCCTAAGCATTCATTTGGTATTCCATACCCTACTTAAGCATATTTTTTTAGTTACCTCTGTCACCTTCCCTGTATCATTGTGTAGTCCACAACAAAGAATGTAATAATAAGTTCAACTCAATGCACATGTTTTTCAAATCTCAGTTTGTAAATTCTTTTTCTCTCCGATTTAAATTATCAAAAGAACCTTTAGGTATACTCATCTAATTCATGATAACAGACTACGTATACGTTAAAAAATATTTAGAATGCCAGAAGTCCATAGTCTTTCAAATCGCAAAACCACTTTTTTTACTATTACTAGTAGGAAGAATAGAAGAAATTTTCTGTCAACGTCTACACTTATGTAAACTAATAATGAACAATAAGTTCTTGGTCAGTAATTTATGGAAACCATCAGAGGTAGATTGCGTTTCGGAACTTTGTAGTTCTCATTAGATTTGATGCTAATATTTATGTATTAAAGTATAAAAAGCTTAACCGCGAATCTTTGATTGTTGTGCTATCAACGCAACACTGATAATTCCTGCATTGAAAGTTAACGAAACATGTGTCTGTTTTAAAAAAACAATTGTGCTGTGTAAAAGTGGATCTCTTCGATATTATTTTAGTTACTTACAAAATCTCATTTACTATTATGTTCTTCTACTCCTTAAGGTTGTTACTACCGCGCAAACGAAACATTGATGACTGACACAACACAACAATTGATGAAGAATAACATCTGCTGTTTGTGATCAGCCGTTACCGATTGATCAGCCGCGGCCTTTGACAAAAAGAAAAGAATCAAGCTAAGTTCACGAATAACACCCTCACACATTGGTGTGCGGAGCCTTTGAACGTTGGTATAACATTGCTTATGTTCAATTAATTACTGTCAATTACACATCAAAGCGCGAGTTTTGATTTTTTTAGTATAATTCATGTGATATGTAGTAATGTTAGAAGTTATCGATTAGTTAACCTCGAAATCGCACATTTATTCCATCTCTCTCTGTAACGTCATGCGCCATGTCGAGGATTCGCGCCCTGAAGCTTAGTTAGCGTAGGCGTTACTTTGTAACAGTCTATTGAATTTGTGATAATTAAAGAAAGAGAAATTATTCCAGTTGCATCTCGCTTAAAGGAGTATTTTGACCAGTCGAATTGCATCCCTAAGTAAATAGGTTAGGTTATCTTAAGTTAGGTTAGGTTAGCTTATTTATTTTTAAAGAATAGTAGAGGGTTACATATTAACGCCGCTGCAAAATTTGCCCAAATGCGAAGTAATAAATTACAACTTCTTTCACAGGTGGGATGCAATTCGAAAGGTACTCCTTTTTCGGCCAGTAGTCGAGGAAATAAAGTACAAAAATAGGTCAAATCTTTGAATTTTTGTGCTTCGATATACGGTTTTCTGCATTCGATTCGAGAGACCTTGTACAAACTTTATGAACATCAGAGGTCAATTCATCTTTAAAAATGTATCGGTGCATAAGAAAACTGCAGTCTTATAAGTGTTATAAACAAAAAATTGCAACTCGGTCAACAATGGTAGAAATAAATCCAATATTGTTACTCGGGGGTTTTGAGGGCCGCTGAATACAAATATGTAGTCGGTGACGACCACCGAGGTAGCTGGGGTCCAGGGCGACCGTCATAGCTACATGACGTTTGCAGGGGTTATGTTTTAGAATTAATTAATACTCAATTGAGATTAGTTACTGGGAGGTTTTGAGGGTCGCTGAACACGAATATGTAGTTGCCTATGCCATACAATGAAAGTTTAAATGAAAATTGTTTAGAGAAAATTTTGTAAANAACCAATGAGGTCGACAACAGTGGCGGTCCTTTAGGCGCTTTGAGTTCCATAGTGTCTTGGTTTCTACCCCAAGACAGAACAACTACGGAAACAACGACAAAAAACGCCTGAATCAAGCATTATTTTACAAACAAATATTACATATTTCTGTAAAATTAACTGTTAATTAACTAATTTATGCGTTATAATAAATCGTAAGTTCTTTAAAAATTAATTTTGTTTTAATTTCATCACGTTTTCTAGAGTTAATGCATCGTAACAATATTAAGGCCAATTTTTGGGGCACAAATTTAATCAAATCATCAAAGGTGTCATTTTATTTTCATTTGGGAGGAGACCAATGATTTTACTCAATACATCATCGATGTTTTTAATTTTTCATTTATGAGAAAATTCGTTTTCTCCGTGTTTTCAAGTATAAAGCAATAAACTTAAATTGTCTGCGTAATGTGATATCACTAGAATCCTCTTTTCAAAATGGTCTAATGGCTAGCGTGCAAGTTTACCACGTCAGGTTGCCCGAGTTCTAATCCTGCAACGTGCACAGTCCTTTTTTAGTTTTTTCTTGTTGTATGGTTTGTATAGTGGAACTCGGTCGCTCATATAAAATAAATCAGGCAAATCGTATAATTTATTGTACCTACTTATACTGTAAGCAATATCATTCAACCCGGTATCCTGTAAGTACTTAAAATACAAAAAAAGAGTTTATTAACAGAAGAAAGTTATTTTGAAATCACATAAAGAAAATGATCATTTTTATTGAATTTACAAAAGAAAGAATTTTAGCATTATAATTTAATGTTTTCGACATAATTATAAGTGTAATATTATTACAAAAGTACGTCAGACCTTCTTCTATATAAAGTTCTTTTAAATTTAATGATATCTTTTATCGAATCAGGCAATTTTAATCCATTCAGAAGTGTATTATAATAACATGGTTTCTTTAAGAACGCGTTCTCATAAATAAAATATCGGACCCGATTCCTACACAATTCTAACAACGATGGCACTTCATCCATGTTATTAAAACAGTCAATAATTTCGTTATGTAATGCAACTAATTCGTCAGTACGATCAGAATTATCATTACAATAATTTGTCACCACGTTTCTGATAAAATATTCGTCTCTTAAGGTTTTCCTTATTGTACAAAAATTGACGATTTTTAAAATACCCTTAAGATAAACCCGAATTTCGAAAAAATTACCGAAGCAATCCCGTGTTATTAAACATTTCAAGTGTTCGTCAACGTCTGCTCCAAAATATAAGGCAAACAACCCCGGAAGGCTCGAATAGCCCCACAATGGTACCGAAGAAGGTTGCACGTCCATGTACACGAAAGCTTCAAACTCTTCGTCATGCCCAAACTCATTATAAAATTTTAATACGTCTTCCAGCTGCACTGGCAACCCGAGCGATAAGAATAAACAAATAATTTCTACTCGTACACTCCTTTCGATAGTTCTTAGATCGAAAGCTTGTAACAATGAGAAAACGTTATTATGAAAATTGTCGACCACAAGTTCGCTGGCAACTTCGCATTCAAGTATGTCATATAAACAGTCTGTCCATTCGTCGTCCGTGTAAGTACACATGGCCAAATATTCGACCAAAAATTCGTCCTCAGGATCCAACAAAATCCTTTTGTTAATTACTGGCCAAACCCTTTTAAATATACTTTTATTTCCGCGCATCAATATGTCATGCATAAGCTTGTAATCATCAGGATCAATTTCGACACTTCTATCTAGTAGTGCCTCGGCTAAGGTGTGATTACAGGCCATGGCCAGTGCAAAGGTCGTTTCTCCGTTAAAACTTACGTTACTGAAATCGACCTCGTAATCCAAAAGTTCGTAGGCGATTTCGAGCGATTTTGCACCTAAAGCTTTCATGAAAGCTGTACTGACGTACTTGAAACATTTGGCCGTTACATCCGCCCTATAGTACAGTAACATCCGAACGTATTCGATGTTATTTGCTCGCACAGCTTCATGTAAAGGTGTTAATCCGTCATCGTCAACAGCGTCCACGTTTGCACCCCGTTTGATGAAAATCTCAGCAAATTTGATGTAGCTGATGTGACTGCAAACGTGAAGATATGTCCTGTTTCTATTGTTACGGGTATTGACATCAAAATCTGTCCTGATCAGTCTTTCTACAATTTCTACGTCTGCGACGCGATCAAGTGCCATGAACAAACATGTTTCATTGTCGTTGTTGACCTTGCAAGGATTAATATCAGGCAACTGAAGAAGGATTTCTAGAAGCTCGAAACTTTAGAGAAGAAATATCAACACTATCTTATTTTTATAGTATTATCTTTAGCAAAAACTTAATCAATATCAATCAATAGGACTTAAGGTACTTCGGAGACTGTCGCCGACTGTATATTCGTGTTCAGCGACCCTCAAAACCCCCGAATAATAATTTAAAACATAACTCCTAGAGACGATGTGTATGACGATCGCCCTGGGCTCCAAGTAGCTCGGAGGCCGTCGTCGATCCTCAAATCCCTCGGGTAATAAAATGGGACTTATTCATTATTAACCGAGTTGCAATTTTTTTTAACTATTGCATTTTTCATATGCATCGATGCATTTTTGAACATTAATTGATTTCTTATGTTCTTAAAGTTTCTAAACGGTATTACGAATTGAATGCAGAAATCACATCTCAATCCGACTTACGGCAAAAATTCGAAGGTTATAAACTTGGGATATGCAATTCAATGTGACCAGAACAACACCGCAATACCAAGCACTCCCTCGAATCAAATTTCAAGATTCTATTAGTCAATGGAAAGCTGTGATAATTAGTCACTAAAACAGAAGATAAACAACAACGGGATCCTATGATAATTCAGAACCTTAATAGAAGATTTACAAAAACATTTTAGCTAGCATGCATCTATATCAGTAGTGACGAGTTGAGAACCGAACATAGGGATATTCTGTTGCATGTATCAAAGAGCGGCATCATCATTTGAAAATATTCGTACAAATATATTCAGCTATCATTTCATACAAATGAAAAAGTAATGTAGGTAAGTCCGTAAATACAATTTGAGGCCTTTGAGAGCGTTACGTTTTGTTCAAAAGAAGTTAAGAATTTCTTAATATAAAATACCTTAAAATAATCTTGAACGTCTTAAGGTCAATCGTTGGTGTGAATTTATAAGTTAAATAGAAAACCTTCACCCCTTAGCTGGTTTTGATTTGGAATTGTTTTTCACTTTTCTTTGAACTTTCATTAACGATTACGTAAAACATATCGGCAAATAGTGCTTGTGTGGTCATAAAATACACATGATGTTATTACAACGTATAACAGTCATTATTCATAAGTTTATGAAACAACCTACAAATAGAATGCATTATTAGCTTTACGGAGAGAGTCATTGTTCTTAATAATTGCACTGTAACAGGTTTTTCAATTGTAGATAAACATAAGTGCCTAATTTTCTTGTATCGTTTATATTTATTGTCATATTTCTAATTTTAACTCAAGGATGAGACAACACGATAATTTCGCACAATAGTTATTTTAATTATTCAAATTCTAAAAAATTGATACTCTCATCACGTCTATTGTCTTGGGCAGTTTTAGGAAGAACAATAGCATACAAAACTTATTACTTATTTTATCAGTCATATAGAATGATAGCTGTTAAATATTATGTAAAAGCGGTGTTTCTAGATTTTGATTTTATGACACTAAATAAATTCACATTCTAATATTCTATTCTAATATTTTTTTTTGGGAATACTCTTTCTGATTAAAGAAGAGTGAAGCAACCGAAAGTAATTTCCGATGAATTTTTTGACACAAAATTGAAATCTTGTTTAATGTCTTAATTGCCCTCTAGCACATCAAAACTAACATTTATATTGTATACTTCAATACTTCGTTTCGATAAAGAGAATGGCGAAATTTTAGTGTACCAGGGCAATTATGGTTTTGAGTTCACTAAGAGGAATGGACAACTCTAACTTGTTAGGTTATAGTTCAACTGCGAGTGTGCCTGTATTAGTGCAAGTTTTCCTGTGTTTTCCTTACATGTATGTAGTGTAGGAAAATTCTTGGGCAGTACTATTCCACAAGTACTCTTTCACTTTTCTATGCCTTGTCTGTCTGTCCTAGGCCACCACTACCTTTCCTTTCTCATTATTTCTAAAGGAAACTGAGGATAGCCCTAGAAAAGCCCTATATACTACCTTGCATCACAATGCAGGGATATCGCCATACCGTACAGTCTATTTTAATTAACGTGGTGGTTCACTCAGTCAGCGCATGGTGGCTGAAACTACCGCTATCAGTTTCCCAAGACCTTCTAAAACCTTTTGGTACATGTCTAATCCCTACTAGGCTTTTTCCAATCTCAGAAAGACTTCTCATCTGAGATCCCAGGCATCCCATAGTGCCAGTACTCTCTCACAGGTCGGATGTTCCAGGGACGAATACCCCACCAAGTACGATTGCTTACACTTCGGCACCAGTTAGTCATTTCGGATAGATGGAATCGCCACCTTCCTTTGGTTTTTGACACTCATGTTGGCCATGCTACTCTGGCCCTCATTAATAAGTGTAACGAGCAAAGCCACTTTCGCGAATCTCTACCACACATCTTTTAGGGTAAGCCCTTTTCCTACAGTAGGATTAACTGATGTGAATCAAACACAATAAAAGTTGGAAATTATTATCCTCTTTATTATACTAAACCTGCCACAGTAGTGGTCTCTTTATTGAGAGTAGTCTTTTTTCCAAAAATACGCGGATTGAAAAGAAAAAAAATAGAAGAAATGGTTAGGGATACACGGCTTGACATGATTTTCAACCTGTTTGACTCGCCTGTACTCGAAATTAGTTCATGTTCAAGTCAAGTACCTGTTTGGAAAATCAAGTAGTTCTTGAAGGTTTTGAACCGATTCGAAATGAATGTTTCGCCAGTGCTTATATTTAATTGCATTATTATTTCTTTTTCGGCAACTATTAAGGTAGTTACACATATATAAGAAGTATACGAATAACAATAATTATAAACATGTTTATCTGAGATGAAATCTGATGAATTCACCCTTTGGAATCGTGGAAAACTTATAAACAAATTTAAATTATGGGCAAAACATACAAAGTATTCATTATTACGGTCCATATCAGGAATAAAACTGCAGTTCTTTAGTAAAGGTAAAATTGCTGGATGTTCTGTTAGTCGTGATTTCTTGAATATAGTTACGTTGTAAATAGGGTTGGCAGGTCTCCAAACTTAATAGCCGAGCAGATCAGCCAGTTTGACCCTACATTATTGAGGATTCTGTGTCTCAATATTAATAGGTACGACAAAAAATTTTTATGTGAAATCAAGCTTTTTTTATCATTACTGTTAAATTCTAATGAAATAGAAATAAAATCCAATGCCAAATTAGTCTAAGTACTTTATTATTAATCAGTCAAATAAAATCATCAGTCAAAAATTGCGAAATATAAAAAGCCTAACAACAGCCGGACAAGCCGGACACCGTTTATTTTGGCCGGACAAGCAATCAAAAAGCCTAACCATGTCCGGCTTTATCCGGGCCCCTGGCAACGTTAGTCGTAAAGATGTAATTCCTTGAAAAATAGTTTTGCTATTGAACTGCGGTGAAATAAAGCTTCCAATCGTCCTTAGCAATATATTATGGGTGGAATTTTCATATTACTTTAACCATGAAATTAAAACTTGGAATCCCAATCAATCATCTAACCTATGCAGTGGAAGTATACGTATTTCTGTATCATTACATCTTAAGCCTTGCAAGGGCAAACAAGTAAATATATATATTTAGTGTTTACGAAAAGATTTTGGTTTTTATAACATAGAAGTTATGTGGATTCCAACGGCTTTGATTACTTCCCAGCAATAAAAGACTTTTCAGGTGAGGAAGGCTTTGAAACAATACCATTGAAGAAATTATCTCACTCATAAAGGTTTGAGTGTCACTTTCAATCAGTATTTTCCAAATCATTATCATTTTATTACGAATAATCTTTTTAAAGAATATTATACCAAACCGTGCTATTATTGAATAAAAGCAGGGGTTTCAGGAAAAGAAGTAGAGATTAAAAAGCGCCCCACCTATCAAAAAGTCTAACAAATTCTGATCTAGAACATTAAAATCTCCAGATATCATATATAATATTAAAACTATATAAAGCAAATCCGAAACGACTCTCGTCATTCTAAAGTTGAAATTCATCTTGAGAATAAGCCAACTTTTTTGACGCAACATGCATAACTACATGTTATCTGCTGGCGAATGTTCACTTGAAAATTGTAATTATCTATAAACTGTATCTGTTTAAAGCAAAACTGCTGCTAACAACTTAATAGATAATTTTTTATTCCAATGATAATGAACATCGCGTTTTTTTATCACATTTGTTGAATTGCTGTGATTGCGACTAAAATTTTGATTTAAAATGTGCAGACCCCTTATCACATTCGAGAATTGTAGACTTTATTTTCGTTCGATTAACTTAACTTTTGTAGAATTTTTTTTTAATCCAGGCCACGACGTCGTCTTTTTCAAATAATTAACACTCCCCCGAAATTTCGTGATGAGTGGCATCATTTTAACGTAATTAACATAGAACTATTTTATTTGTAAAAATTGAGCATTTGACACAGTAATAAACGCTACTTTTTTTACGTATTTTATCCATATATAGACCAAATATATTGTATGTCTCATATTTCCGCGCTATATTTCAAAAAAAAAAAATTAATGGTTGCTCATCGGTAAAAAGGTTATCCTGAAATTGACACGTTTATGGCGTAGATCTGAAAAAACTGTCCATCATGAAAATTATAGGCTACTTAGTATGGCTATTTGATTGCGGTAAATATTTGTTTGCAAATTGCCCGAAAATCACTTGGCCATTTCCACGTTTTCGCAGATAAAATAATTGTAAATTACGTCAAAACGAAACCACTGACGATGTTGTAGATCTCAGTCCAGACCTAACTATAACTACCGCAGACGCGAACGCAGGGCAGGGTTTTAGGGGTTCTAACCCTCCTGAAATGTATGAGGAATCTGCATATTTTTTACATTTAACGTTTTCATAATTACATGTAAGTTCTTAAATAGTTTGTTGATGGAATGAATCTAAATTGTTATATACTACAACTATTACGAGAACAAGTGCTATGTAGAATTTATACTAGCGTGACCAATTCGTCGAACTTAAAATTGAAAATAAAGAATAAAGAAATGGCCTTTTCAGCTGTGTTTTAGTCCGGAGGCAATAAAATTAGTCTTTTCAGCGCATGCGCTGAAGTTTATGGGCATGCGCAGAAATCAGTTGTTCAATGACAATGTCTTTCTAACCTCTAAATCATTTACTCTTATTTCGCCAACTATCAATTTAATAATAAGCTTTCCGCACAAACATGACAAAAAATAGTATACGTACCTCGGGAAGAATCAGGGTTGCTCAGACTGCATGTTTGCCACCCTCGCCTTCGATTCGGGTGGCAATTTACATGCAGTCTGAAATAATGTACTATTTCGGTGATTACATTTGTTAGGTCTTTTTCAAGCTGAGCCCAGAAAGCCGAAGGGACTAGGATTTTAGATTTCAGTTTTTGACCTGACTACACCGGCATTATGTGGCGCAAAATAAAATATTTGCAAACGTTATTTATTTATTTTTTTTTAATGAAATATTCTAAATTTATATTTGCTAAGTTCAATATTTTTTCCAATTTTGCATTCACCCCTCACTAATATCTGGTAGCTATAAAAACTGTAAGTACTAAATGTATGAGAAGTTTTTTATAATAAAATTTAAAAATCAAAGTTGGATGTGTCATGGAACTCTAAAAAAGGAACTTTTTAATATTTTTCATGACCCCCGCGAAAATATTTTCTGCCTCCGCCCCTGTTCTACCGGTTATTTAATTAGTCCTATTGATAAATATTTATAAAATGTTTCCTTTAATAGTTCTTCCTATTTACCGGTAATTAATTATTAACTAGTAAAGTTTATTAAGCTATTCATAACAGAAACATACATAGGTATAAGAAAAAACATGTTAAATTAAAAAGTTTTTCCATTCTTTTGCCAATTGATTGAAAAATTTGGTACATATTTATATTAGTGGTCGATTTACCTTTATCCAAATTTCAGTATTCGCTGAAATGGTGTAACTTAGCGAAGCGAGGCGGTCTAACCAACTAATTGTCCGCTTTGCAGCATAAACAACAAAAACTCAAACGAAGGTATGATACACTCACACAAAATACCTTGTTCACTCGTTCACTTCCGTCATAAAATTAGATTCGATATCGATAGATATCGTTTCATGAAGAAGGTGGGTACACACGGCTCAACGAGCACTTGCAGTAACGCCTGCTGATGGTAATAGAGATATCATGTTAAAAAGGTAATGTAACTTTTAGTAATAAAGCGGTTATGACATGCAAACTGTCGCCCATGTCTATTGTATCATATGCAATAAAATTAATAAAAGCGAATTAATATATTTACGCAATGCGAACATACCTATTTCCAGGTTATAACTTTACAAAAAGCATCTCCAACATTCTGACAAAGAGTAATTTGTAATCATTTGTCATCGATTTTCTTGTGATAATTGGTTTTGTCAACTAATGACTACCTACTATACTATGTATTATTTACAGGAAAACTAATCGAAATATTAATCTCTGGTTAGTTAGGTGGTTTGATGATAGCCAACCTTGATATTTGCGAATGATAAATAACAATTGCGTAACATTTGCGTAAAAATTAAATTTAAAGACGTAGGTTTTGCATTTTGTGTAGGTTTATAGATATGTATGTATTAGCCAATAAAACAAGTTTTTCAAGTCACTTTGTAAATTCCACTATTTTCTAAAACGTCTAATTCGAAAATGTGGAGTTTACAAAATACTTTCGAACATTTGCGATACCTGTTACATTGGTCAAAGCGGTAGCACCATCAATGTCAGCATAAAAGAACATTTATAAAATATTGATGAAAATAACACAAAGAAGGCTGGACAGCATTTTCCGCTCTACCCATCGGTATAGTCTAGATGGACTGCCTAACCCATAATCATTAAATAGTAGCTGAGGTGAAAATGAATTTTATCTTATTTTATTTTTACATTTTACTAAAAAGTTTATACGTATTGATTTCATGTTTTTGTCGAATAAATCAATAACCTATTAAAACTCTGAAACTGAAAATAAGAGAAAAAATTACCTTTTCAACTATATAAAGCAACTAGGATTTCTAATTTTTCTGACACCAGACTATTCCTGGTAATAAAGTGTGTGAAAAACGAAAAAAGTTATTTTACAAACATTACAAACGAAGATATGACATGTAGCCAAAACTAGAAATATTTAAATTTTGTGTATCTCTTATTGTTACCAAGTTATCCAGATACAAACTTTGAAATTTGCCCACCCTATACATCAATGAATTCTCTACCCTTTTACAGATTAATTATTTGTAGGTAATCAGGTAGCCCCTTATACGAGATGTTTAGAAACTATCGCGAATTTTGTGCTCTTTCAAAAATCATTTATTTATTCGTGAATATCTATTTTGTTCCCATCTAAGTAATCCCCACCAGATATTATACAATTGTACCAACGTTTTTTCCAATCCTCGAAGCACTTCAAAAAATCATTTTTTGTGATATTGTTCAGCTCCTCCTTCAATGCCATCTTTATCTCCTCAACCGTACCGTAGCGTCGTCTTTTCATGGGCCTCTTCAGTTTCCGGAACAAGAAAAAGACGCAGGGGGACCAGATCTGGGGAATACGGTGGCTGCGGCATTATTAGTGTGTAGTTTTTGGCTGAAAATTCGCGCACAAGCAATGATGTGTGAGCAGGGGTGTTATCATCGTGCAAAAGCCGATTTTTGTTCTTCCACAAATCCGGACGTTTCTGGTTGATTGCTTCACACAAATTGCGCATAACGTGCAGGTAACTCATGATGCACCACGCCCCTGCAATCGAAGAAAACTGTAAACAAAACCTTCACATTCGACCTAACTTGGCGGGCTTTTTCCGGTCTTGGTTCGTGCGGCAGCTTCCATTGGGATGATTGAGCTTTGATTTCCACGTTATAACCATAAACCCATAATTCGTCACCAGTTGTGACCCTCTGGAGCAAATTTGGGTCGTCGCGAACAGAGTCCAACAGCTCCTTAGCAATGTTAATGCGATGCTGTTTTTGATCAAAATTGAGCAATTTTAGTATGAATACAGCGGCGACCCGTCTCATGCCCAAATCATTAGTAAAAATCGAATGGCAGGAGCCAATCGATATGTCTAGGTCTTTCATCAATGTTTTCGTCTGTTGTTGACGTACTCGGGCATCCGGCACGCTTTTCGTCGTTCACATCTTCTCGGCCCTCTAAGAACCTGTACAACCAGTAAACGTTGCTTCGGTCCAAGGTAACTTCATCATATGCAACAGTGTGTATGTATCCGCGCATTTAATTTTGTTTTTCACAGAAAATTTGATACAGATTCTTTGATCCATTTTTTGGAACAGGCAAAAATCGAAGCGGAGCCAAAATACGCGTGCAAGCAAAACAGCTCTCAAAAATTAACTGAAGAGGCATGAGTACCAACATAACCCCACAAAAGCATCGAAAATCAAAATGCGCGAATCTTTTTGAACAGACCTGGTACATGTACTTATAATAAAATCTGGTTATAACGATGACAAAGAGACGGACGAAACTCGGTCGCCATTTCTGAGGAATTTCTAGAAAATATTAAATTTTATAGATTGCGACATGCTGCCACTGATTTGATATTAGGTAAACGTTTATGTAAATGTGTTTACGAAGATGATGATATTTCTTCTTTTCTTGGATGAGCAATCGCGAATCGCGAATAGATTTTATAAAACAGAAACACTATTATTACATTTTATCCAGTATAACCCCCATCGTTTTTACTATTAAATTAACATATTATTGACCTTCGCGATGTTATTTAATAACCGAACAGACGATTATTTAATGTTCCTATTACATTAGCTTTTGTTCAATGACATTTCGTTTGCCTGTTACCTTCGTGGCATTTCAAAAAATACGCGGTTTCTTCAGAGGTAGATGCCGACTTGTTTTGTTGCTAATGCCACTTATTTATAATAATCTGCTGCAACCATAACAAGCGAATCATTACGCTAATTCACTATTTGCCGGTATAAAAAGGAATTATTGTTCGGCCAGTGAACAGGAAAGTAGGTTAATTATATCTAGCAAATTATTGGCTCATTACGTCTAGGAATTTCTATTCATCTCGTACAATTTGGACAATACAAACAACATTGATAATAAATGAAGTTATTAAATGTGATGTTTCAAACAAATTACCGAACTTTTAAAAATGGTCGTAGAATATTATTTACATAAATATCGTAATAAAAAATTCAGTTAAGCAACAACATGATCCAAAGAAAAAGGGATAAAAAAANGAGCCCTTACAAAGGCTAAACCCACCCGAACAGTTATGTAATAAAAACTTTTTAACAAAAAAATTAAACCACCGAAAAAACTGAGAAGCAAAAAATAATAAACCTTTATTTTATTAACCTTGATAACTAAGTTCTTCAACTAATGTAAGCATACCTAAGCAATTTTGAGTAGGGGCTAAACAATCAGAAAACAAAGATCACTAAATTACCTTAAATTTAAAGAAATAGCCATTGCATTGTCAATTTGATTTGGTTATTCTTTTGCGTGGTCATACATAAAAAAAAAATATACGCGTCGGCGTTGACTTAGGAACCTCCTCCTTTTTTTCGTCGGTTAAAGACACTCATAGCCGAAGCGGACGAGCGCCACAGGTTGCGATCGATACGGCTTCTTTCATAACAGTGACAACAAACGAATTTTCGAGAAGCTTTCCAGAAAAATCAAAAAGGTTGGACAATATCAGTATAAATATGTGACCGGCATCCGACGGAAAACGGTCAATTTTTTAACCTGTCATTACAGGTGACAAAGTAGTGGGAAAGTTCATACGATCATATAAATAAGTATTTTTTTATGTAAAATAAATTGTTTTTATAATGGATGTGTTCAAATAAACAGATTACACTGGAAACATTCCGTTGAAATGTTGTTTATTTCAATGTTGAAATTATTAATTGAATCAAATTTCGTTGGTGTTCAAAATTCAAAATGTGAAAAATGACTCTATTGTTGATTTACAGATAATTGTCAGACAACTGTGATACTAGTCGACCTTAGATGTAAGCAATGATAGAAATTCGAGGTATAATTTTTTGTTTTATTACTTTTGTCAAAATGTTGTGATTGAAAAATGGAAACTTATTATTGTATTTTTAAATTTTGTAGCTTGAAAATAACTGAAATAGACAGTCGAAGCCAATTCGAAAATGTTATCATAGTATCGCACTATTTTGGAGTAACGATAACTGTAAATACCTTTGATTAGAAATATTAAGTAAATTCTAATTTTTTGTACACCTTTTCTTTTAATTATGCATTTGCACTTCATAAATGGGTACAGAATAAATCTTAAAGTTACAAATTAACCGACCAATAAAGTTTAC
Organism: Agrilus planipennis; assembly: GCF_000699045.2. Taxonomy (NCBI): domain Eukaryota; kingdom Metazoa; phylum Arthropoda; class Insecta; order Coleoptera; family Buprestidae; genus Agrilus; species Agrilus planipennis. Next base: position 154,118 of record NW_020439263.1, read on the forward strand.
CTACGAATTAACCGCCACCGTTTCTTTAAACCGAATTAACCGCCACCGTTTCTTTAAACCTTTCTACCCAGCTATTCTATAAGTATATTATTATAATTTTTTTTAATTTACCTCATTAAACATTGGTTCACTTGTTATTAAAACTTTGTACGTAAAACATTGCTCGCAGTCTTATTAGATACTTACTGTTGTGTTTGGCAAACGGCCAATAACTGGATTATGTTAGGTTAAGTAATTTCCGACAATACTTCTTATCTTTTATCGTTATTTACCGGAAGAATCCCATTTTAATTATCCAACAAAAAGTAAAACATATTTGAAATACAAAACCTAGTCACTCCAGAGAAAATATCAAAAATGAGGCACCTAAAAGAGTGACGTTACAAGATTTCAACAATGAAATGTAGCATATCGTATTCGCCGTTTTTTGAAATCTAACAAAGTAATTTCATTTGTTTTAAAAGAACTGCGGAGCACTTACCTGTATGCACTCACAAAAAGTAAATTAACATCACTTCGTCGTGTAGAAAATTCTGAATTATTAGCGTTATCTAGACATCTAGAGCATATGTGCATGTAATTATTAGTGTAGATACAGATACGCATGTGTATATAATAAATTAGTCACTGTACATCACCATAGCCATCGCGAACATTATCAAGACGCCCGTTGTTCGAATAAAGAGACAATTAAGTAATAGTGGGACAATAAAAATTGGTACACATGCGCCCTAACTTGTTTGCCGAAGAATTAGCGAACGTTTTTTCAGGTATCGCTGAACAAATTCTGTGGAAATTTCAGAAAAACTATTTATTACATTTATTCTCATAAAATTTGAACAAATTGTACGATGCTTTGCGAGGAAATCAATGCAAAAGGCAATTGGTAAGCGAATTTTATAAATCACTAGCTTTTTCCCGCGGCTTCGATCGCAGAAATTATAATTGTTTCTCCATAAAACCTTTTAACTGCCAATTCACCCGTACAACGTGTTAATTTTGTGTAATGTAGCCATCTTAGATTTCAAATACAAACGTAGCAACAACATTTCATCCTTAAGGGTTAATTTTTAAAAATTGCCAAAACACGTATTTGCTTAATTTCAGTAATGAGCAATCTTCGAATAAATCCGAGTAAAAATAAAATATACTCCATGGAATCGTTGTAACCTCTTTTCATTTGATTAATAATATCAAACAGCATATATACGAAGTTTCAAGTAAATTTAACCACAAATAATGTATGTCCCAAACAAAAATTGCAACATCTTTTTACCCCTCTCCCNCAACCTCTTTTCATTTGATTAATAATATCAAACAGCATATATACGAAGTTTCAAGTAAATTTAACCACAAATAATGTATGTCCCAAACAAAAATTGCAACACCTTTCCCTTTTTTAAATTGTCGGGATAGATCTTTCAGAAATTAAATGAGAGACCATTAAAACGAGCATCCTTCGAGTAAATCCGACTATAAATGAAATATACCCCATGAAAACGGTACAATCACTTTTCATTTGAATAATAAAAGTTTCAGATAAATTTAACCACAAATAATGTATGTCCCAAACAAAAATTGCAACACCTTTTTACCCCTCCCCCCCTTTGGAGGTTGACTTTTTTAAAATGTCGAGATAGGTCTTTCAGAAATTAAATGAAAGACCATTAAGACCAAGTTTCAAGTAAATCTGACCACAAATAATATGTTCCATTTAAACATTGCAACTCCTCTTCACCACTCATCCCCCCCAACAGAGATTGAACTTTTTAACAAGTTGCAAGTAAATTGGACCAAAAACAAACATGCAATCTTTGCATACCCCTTTCAGCTTCCCAAAGAGGTAGAATTTTGTAAAATGTTGAAATAGGTATGTATGTCGCTAATTTTATATGAAAAAGCATTAAAGCCAAGTTTCAGGTAGATTTGACTATAAATAAAACACTATACTTATAAGTATAGTGTTTTACGTAATGTTGTCTATGGTTTTAACCATAGAAAACATTACGTTTTGCTGTCAGTTGCGTTTTGTTATACCATTTTTAACAAATGAACGGATAGACTGATGATTTGACTGATAACTTTTTCGTTTTGCTGTCAGTTGCGTTTTCTTATACCACTTTTTTTCCACGGGAAGGAGATAAAAAGTATCTTATGTCCGTCTCCTGGTTCTAAGCTACCTCCCCACCAATTTTCAGCCAAATCGGTTTAGCCGTTCTTGAGTTATAAATAGCGTAACTAAAACGACTTTCTTTTATATATATAGATAATATCACATAATTCGGGGTGTAATTATTTCAAAATTCAAAACGCCCTTTATTATTTACTAGCGACCCGCCCCAGCTTCGCACGGGTGTAATGCTGATACTNATCACATGTATTTATTATTAATAATTTAATTAATACTTTAACCATTAATTCTCTAAACAATGCACCTTGCCTGTCTGTATTGTATGTTAGTCACGTCACGAACTTAGGAGCATGTAAAAAGCAAAGAAGGAAAAGTTTGTATAATGCAGAGAACCTAATACGAATTGCAATTTTTCCCGTTGCCTTTATTTCGTTCTACATTATTTAATGAGAGATACGACAAGCGACAAAATGACAGGTCGTGTTTGTTAGACATAGAATACTCATACTTACTCCTACGAAACAAGTCCATAAAAGTTAATACGCTTTCGATGAGTCTAGTTTTCGTTTAGATCGATAAAAATAGGTTTTCAAACTGATTGGTTAAGTTGAACTGGCGCCCTGTAGAAACCGGCGCCCCGGGCAGCTGCCCCAATCAATCGCACCCCGCCTAAAGCCGGCACTGACTGTAGAAAAGAGGCTAAAGATGCATAAAATGCTGCAAAAGTGATCTGTTTGGTTTTTAGAGTTTTGTAAAATTTCATCCGACATTATAAAGCAGTTTAAGAGCAATACCCCACCGAAAATAGTATTCACTGTTCAAACACGGGTGGAAGTTCCGACTGTATGGCACCTTCATCGCAATCAGCACAGTAGGAAGCGGATTTTTAAAATACCAGTAATGCCTTCCGCATTAATGTCCTTTGTTTTTACGCTTTTAGCTTCAGGAGTGGTACTTTGAAAAGTCATTTTAAACAGGGTGTTTCTGAAATAAATAGCAAGCTTGCAGAAGGCGATAGGGCGCTATGAAACAAGAAAATTAAGTAAAGTTTGGTAGTCCGAATGTCCACCATTTTCGGAAAAACGTATGCGAAAGTACAGGAAAAGGCCAGTCCAGTCCTGATAGGATCACGTAGGGAACTACAACAATTTAACGCCGCATTCGATCAGCTGATCATCGGCAGCATCCGTTTTGCATTTGTTTTGTATTTTTGTACTCATGCATTGTTTGGTATTTGTTAGATTAGATTAAGTGTGATTGACAATGTTTATGTTACAACCTGTTGACAGTAGCTCTTTGTTCTTTTAATGTTGTAAACGTGTATGTATGTATTCAGTAGAATTGGTGGTAGGTAGGGCATTGTGCCATTGTCATAGGTCAGTAACAACCTCAAAGGTGGTGTGGAAATTTTCCTTAGAATTAATGAAACCACAGTTACCTACTCAGAGGGTATTATAATTAACCTATTGATACTTACGTAAGGTTAATTTAGTTTTATTTGGAGTTCTTAATACCATGTTGAGATGTACTTTAAATAATGCTGCAAAGTATCGTCGATGAACAAAGCTGTTGTTGTTTAATTAATTTTCATCATAATGGGCGCCTAAAAACATTATTATGTGTAGCCATTGAACAACCAATAGTGCATGTTTACAATCTCCATCGATGTTGTTGCTTAGTTCTTATCGCAACTGCGTACTAACACCTGTGCCCAGGACCGGCTTGAGATTGCAATTTGTCCTTTTTTTTTAATTTTTTTTGTCCCTTAGTCATGCCTCTTTACTCACGGTGAGATTTCCTAATACATCTAGCTAACACCCTCCAAAGCTTGCCACTTATCTCAAAAACACCCTTAATAGCAGATGTATGCAGTGTACATATAAGGAATCCTTATGCGAAAATTCAAGATTCATGACTCAGCCGTTCGGGCCGATCGATACATCAAATGTTAAACCCTGTTTTCACCCCTCTAGAAGTTGAATTTAAAAAAATCCGTTGTTAGTGCTTGCCTGTGCAAAAGTCTCTAGACCCTGGGGTAGAGGTTTTTCGTTGATATATGACTGAGTCAATTTACCCATTTATATATCCTGAAAGTGAAAGCGATAGAGAGATGAAACAAAAACTATTTTAATGGTCAAGCAGTAAGCCTTTAAAACGCATAAACAATCACCATCTGGGGTTAACTATCCCTGTGTAGCCACCCTCAAGTTTAATTTTTAAAAGGGTATCTGTTTACAGAAACTAAACCACTATGCGATGCGGAATTCAACGAAGAATATGAATAGTCGATAAAAACAGGCAAAAAATTATGGCCAATGGCGCCCAGTTTGACTATTTGCTATAATGTCATATACTGTAACAGTACACATTCATATTTCTATATTCTTTGTTATATGACTGTAAGAAACTGTGTTTGTTACTGAACAACTGTATGGTCTACCACTACCACTGTATGTATGCGAAAGCCTGGAAAGACCCTTGGGTTTCGAGAACTGACCTGTCTCGTTCTGAGAATTATCGCATTTTGAACAGGTTATATCATTTAAAAAGGAAAGTTGTAGATGGTTACACAGGGATAGTTAGCCCCCGATAATCGTTGTTTGTGGGTATCGAAAGCTTACTACCTAACTATTGAAATGATTGTTGTTTAATTTCTCTATCTTTTTCATTTCCTGCACT
>NW_020439264.1:0-826 GCF_000699045.2 Agrilus planipennis
TTGAAATATGTTTTAAAGTTTAAAATACTTTTTGAGTTTCCTTAAAACTCCACTGTTTTAGTGTTTTTATAATGTCATTTTCGTTAAAGTGATGTTTGCAAACTGCAGAATATTTTGATGGAGTCCAATCTTTGCGTGGTATTACACTTATCCATTTTTTTCGCATTTCATTATTTTTTGGGAATAAAAATATACTCACACGTACCACTTTTTAAAGATGATTTATATTTTGAATTGCAAGCAGGAATATAACAACGACGAGGCATTTTGTTAAAATAAACAAGAAAATTACAATCAAAACACACAGTCTGACATAAAACGTTTTCACTTCTTTCACTCAATAGTTAATATCGTAAAGGTCTAGATGATGACCCCACCACATTCGGGGGTGGGGACGATCGAAAGAGGAGGTCTCCCCCACCTCTGCACCATAAAAAGTTCGTGGCGGTCTCACCCCCATAAAAGGTTATGAGGGTTCAAAGTTAATAAATATGGCAATTTTTATACATTTCTAGGCATGTAAATATTTATATAGTCATTCCTAAACAATATTCGGGGGTGGGGACGATCGAAAGAGGAGGTCTCCCCCACCTCTGTGCCATAAAAAGTTCGTGGCGGTCTCACCCCCATAAAAAGTTATGAGGGTTCAAAGTTAATAAATATGCCAATTTTTATACATTTCTAGGCATGTAAATATTTATATAGTCATTCTTAAACAATATTCAAAGGTAAAACTAATGAAAAATACATAAAAATATTGAGAAAGTTATATAAAACATTATTTAAATATCTTTATCAATAGGGTAGGTTAGGTTAGGTTATCGGG
>NW_020439264.1:1657-3933 GCF_000699045.2 Agrilus planipennis
TAAATTGCGGGGATTGTTAAAATAAATAATAGTAAAACTAAAATACTGATATGCAAGGGAAGAAAAAGTAGGGAAAGAGCGAATATAAAGGTAGGAGACGAAAAATTAGAAGAAGTGGCTGATTTTAGATATTTAGGAAGTCAGATAAGTCAGGACGGAAGGAGTAGTAGGGATATGAAGCAGAGGATAGCGCAGGGTCGTGCCGCCTTCAATAAAAAGAACTCACTTCTATGCTCGAAAAGAAATTCGAAAAAGGTTGTTAAAGGTGTGTTTGGAGTACGGCGCTGTACGACTGCGAAACATAGCCAGTGAGCGTGGCGCAAAAGAAAAAGTTTGAAGCGTTCGAAATGTGGTGTTACAGGCGAATGATGAAGACACCGGGGATAGAGAAGGTTAGAAATGAAGAGTTATTAGAAAGAATAGGTGAACAGAGGACTCTATGGAAGTCAATAAGAAATAGGCGAGATAGGACACGCCAAAAACGGAATTCTAGTAGACCTAGCTAGACCTTAGATTACTGTTCGCAAATAGTTAAGGATATGGATTGTCCTAGTTTTAGGGAAATGTGAAGATAGAAATAAAGAGGTATGAGAAAGAATAGGAGAGCAGAGGACTCCATGGAAGTAAATGAGCAACAGGCGAGATAGGTTGTTACGACACCTTCTCAGGCATGAAGGGCTAGTCAGTGACATATTAGAAACTGACACAGGAGTTAAGAGGGGTAGAGCTAGACCTATATTAATTTGATTATTGTTCACAAATAGTTAAGGATGTGGGATGTTCTAGTTTTAGGGAAATGCAAAGATTAGCTCAGGATTGGAAAGAGTGGAGGTGCGTGTCCAACCAGCCTTACGACTGAAGACCGTAGTATAGTTATTGTAATGTTAAGATCAATTATTTCAAAGTGAAATCTGTTTTTCAATGTCCATGTGACAAAAATTGATGTTATCTTTTTAAAGTACACCATCATATAGATATATATGTTCCTTTAAAGTTACTATGCTCGGTGCACAAAGTATTTGTTGTTTTTTGAGTCCTAAGCAACAATAAAATCAACTGAAGCGTGCGACATGCGGCGATCAGTGATAAAGCAGGAACCTTTACATTATCTTATTCCAAGTTTCACATTTACTCATTTGTAATCGGAAATTTCTCTTTAAAGTTATAATACCTTCAAAAAATTAATACAATCTGTTTATAGGATAAAAAACTTACTATATATTCTGCTTACACGATTCCTTACTACCCAAAGGTTCACATAAGGAAATGGATAGAGTATTAAAGAATATCGCATCGTTTTCTCCTTAAAGTATTAAGCATGAAGAACTTCCTCTGTTTTGAATTCCTCTGTATCTCTAACGTTTGTTTTTATTTTTATGTTGGTATTGTTCATCGTCATTTTTACAAGTATTAGCTTATTTGGTAATTGCAGTTCGTCTAGGACTTCAATTACTAAGTCTCTCTTTATTGTATCAAAGGCTAGTTGAAAATCTATAGTTAGCACACATTTATGCATTTACTTTCCTGTTTCAACTCACTTATTAGACTAAAGCGGTTGCTGACAAAACGCCTACTTTTACACACGACAGGCGTTATAGGGAATATCGTAATTTCAGAAAAGAGATGTCAGGTAAGAATTGCAGCGGACACTAATGATGAAAAAGGAATAACATCACGCCAATTGATGTGTAACAGAAAGAGATGCGAACAAGCAGAATTTGAACATGTTGCCGGCATCGGATTTATGCAACTACTAATCGCGGCACCGCTTGCTGTTTTTCAATTACCTCTTTTCAATTTGTCTGTACTACTTATTGTTGTAATCCAATGTTTTAGTTTATTTAAGTATAAGTTCATTTAGTAGAATTCTTATTTGTATGTAATTTTACTTAACTCATCGCCCAAGGGCTAAGAAAGAACGTACAAACTTTTAGCTTTTGGTGCAATAAAAAAGAGAAATTGTGTAGCACAACTACCCTTGCAGGTACTCTAACGGTACTTGTGACGTAGTTTTAAGCGTCCCTATATAAACCAAAGTGGCGCGTTTTTGAAAGAGAACAGTAAAGAATCCTATCCCAGTCGTTTAGATTTCTAATTCATTTTTCCTAATTCATTATTCTCTGATTCATATTTTTAGTATAGTGTTTAATTTAAGTAGTAGATAATATTTTGTGTAAAAGTTAATGTTAATAAAATATATTCGGAAATTCGGTTGTTTAAATAAGTGGTATGCAGATAAGCCTAGATCCCTAAGCATCGCTTACTGGGATACAACA
>NW_020439264.1:11277-16732 GCF_000699045.2 Agrilus planipennis
TCAAAGTCATCTGACCAATTTCTTATCACTACTATATTTAATTTAAAAACATATTTGGCTAAATATTATATTGCACCCTTTTGTACCCGACTGGAAATTAGTTCAGAGAACCCGGATTATGATCAGATGCGGATTAGATTTTCCGTAATACGGGCATCTGATCAGTTTCTGATCCGAGTACAGTACTCTATCCGTTGATCCACCCATCTAATCAGTTTCTGATCAGAGTACAGTACTCCATTCCTTGATCTGGTCATCCGATCAGAAATTGATCAGCGCACAGTACTCTATTTGTTGATCAAATATTTATTTAATCGGCGAAAACACACTGCTGATTATCCAAACTTGGAAGGTGAATTTATGCTACCTGCGACGAAATCTAATTTTGCTGCCCTTCCTATTTTCGCAATTAAGGTCTTTTATTTAAATTGGTCCCAATGAAAAAGTATCCACAAGAACTTATAATTTTAATATAGCGTTTGAGGAAATAAATGACGTTGATTATTATTAGCTTAAATTGAACAGACGACTTTTGTTTCTGCTTTTTGGTAAATTTTCCTAAGATTGTTACCATTTCAGCTTTTATAATCTTCGGTATTCTACGTGTACATTTTTATGCTATACTGGGGGTTTGAAGCATTATTAAGGCCTTCGTTCGTAAGTTCAACCATTCGAATTTCAGCTTTTGTTGTATTGGCTACCAAAAAATGCCTCTTTTTTACTTTTAAATACAAGACAGATCTTTATCAACACATAAACCTTAGTATTTTTGCGCACCAGGATATTAACGCTTTGGTGCATGGTACAAACCATTAAAAACTGATAAAAAAAAATCAAGAAATTGGTATACCTAACCGTACTGTAAGGTGACGCTGTCTATGTAGTAATGAAGAAAATGTTTTTGCCGCCTTCCGCATTTGCGCTGCTTGAGGTCATTGCCCATGTAACGCCAATGGGTGCTACCGTTGTCGGTGTTGCATAACACATACATTTTATTTCACCCACAATTTCATAATGTGCAACATACCCGAATGAAATGTAAAAAGAATATATGTATATGCAACCAACAATACACCAAGATAGAAATATTTAGACCCACCCACTTTTTTCAAACTGTTTATATGCAACTAAAATAGGTACACCAAAATTGCTGACTTTTATCTAAAGATTCTGATTAAACGATACATCCTGGATATCGAAAGTAGGTTTAAGAAATCCTTTCATATTTTATCGAAACGTTTTAATCATCAGTTGGCACCAGAACATTCTACTATCGGCTATTTTATTTCTACAGATAATGGTGGCAAGGTTTCTTGTATTTTTTTTAATAAAATCGGATGAAACTTCATAACCTTAGTCCTTAAACATTTTTTCTTTTTTCTTTTTCTGCAATTCTTAACCAGAAAGTGAAAATTTCGACTTCTTTTCTCGCCGATAACTTGGTGATGGACATATAAATAAACCATTTTATTGCGTATCAAAAAANAATTCAAGTATTTCTTATGTCTAATTCCCGGAGCATTTAGTATAATTTTTGTTACTAATAAACACCCTGTTCCCTACATACATAACTTCAGGTGGGTAGAAAAATGCCAAAGGAACAAATTTGAAATTTCACAAATTCTACTGCTAAGGCGGCATTTCCAGATCGTTAACATATAAATTAATATAGAAAGAAAATCTTCACTTCGATTTCACAAAAAGATTTATTAGTAATTCTGACGCGTTTGAACGATTAAATTATTATGATACAGATTTTTGATAACGACTCTTTCATCAAAACACGTTATATATCAATAAATCTTATGATACGTAAACTAGTTAAACTTAAGGACATGAAAAGTATCAATTCTTTGTTGTGCATTACTTATATGTGTTTATGTGGACAACTCATTTAACGTTCAAATGTACTATAACTTGCATATCATCGAATTACACTGCCACTACTTCTACTTACCGTACGTGTACTGACACATCAATTAATGTAACAATGGGATTCAATTACTGTCTACTGAAGGCTTTCGAGGCAGATCGTTCAATGAAAGGCAGCGGCAACGCACATCGGCAGGCAAATAACTCCATAATTTATAAGGTTCGAAGTGACGCTTCGACAATGGACGAAATTGAATTCCCGAGACGTTTAATATCTTATCTATTCAACGCGTTGATTTTGTTAAGTTGCATTCTCTATATATATACCGTGGAATGGGCCGAAAAGAAAAACGACTGTTTTTTTTTAATGGGATGTGGCGGACAACGCCACTATATTTAATTTAAAAACATATTTGGCTAATCAGATTTGGTCATCCGATCAGAAACTGATCAGCGCACAGTACTCTATCTTTTAATCGGAGATTGACAGTAGAGTATCCTATCACTTAATCCAGTCACCTGACCAATTTCTTATCACTACTATATTTAATTTAAAAACATATTTGGCTAAACATTATATTGCACCCTTTTGTACCCGACTGGAAATTAGTTCAGAGAACCCGGATTATGATCAGATGCGGATTAGATTTTCCGTAATACGGGCATCTGATCAGTTTCTGATCAGAGTACAGTACTCCATTCCTTGATCTGGTCACCCGATCAGAAATTGATCAACGCATACTACAACATCCCACATCCTTTACTATCTGTAAACAGTAATCTAGTCTATATCTACCTCTACTCCTCTTAACTCCTATTTCTACTTCTAATATGTCTCTGACTATCTCTTCAATACAGCCAATCTATACCTAAAATATTCTGTTTCTATATAAAAAAAACACAAACTCCCAAATAACTGAGATTAACAAGAACAAATACAACTTTATTGGTGAAATTGATTTTAATGTTTGAAATCATTACTACATTTCGGTTTCTGGACTGATTTGCATACAATTTAATCACATGGCATTAAATTTAATGACATGTGGGAGGTATCCTCACTTTACTGTTAACAGCAACGAAATCAATGTGCCCCTCAATCTTGCTCCAATCAACCCCATACTTAACAGTATTTCCGTATTTGTATGCTTTCTTGAAATACACCTTGCCGTCCAAATGCTTATGCTGAACCTTTTCAATAAACTCGTATTCGTATGCACCCTCGAATTTTTCCAGTTGATTGTGATTCCTAATTTCTTCGGTTGTCAATAAGACACAATTCCAAGGCGACCATTCCTTGTCTTTCTCCCAACGTGCCAGCCGAAGGGCATGGATATCGTCACATTCACTGAGCGCTGAGTGTCCGTGCCATATGTGATCCACGATGTACTGGATGTCTTCGTTGCCTAAGACGAAAGCCACAGATGATTGAGCTCCTTTTCTTCTTTCTTCTCTTCTGATGCACTTCAGGATGTAGGCGTATGGGGCCATGTTGATTGGCGGTTGTTGCACCTTGTCAATCCATATGCACGAGTTGCAGATACGGAGGAGTTTGGTACGGGAATCGATCGGGAATTCGTTGTGGCTTTTCAGTTTCTGGCATCTCTGACAGAGGAATAAATCCTGGTGCATCACCTTTTCTTTAACTCTCACCAAGCGGTTTGTTATACCCTCGTTGCATTCACGTTGGTTTAAGTGTTTCATGAGGAGATGTTCAATTCTTTTTTGGAGCATTTCCAGTTGTTTATATTCAAATCCTCGAGAAATCAATACGCAACATCGATCTATCAGTTCAACTATTTCGTTTGACAGTTGGCAGTTATGATCCTGGTCTTGTAGTTGCTTTTTGACGTTGAATAAGGCGTTCAGGCGACGTTCCTTGCACAAATCATGGTCACGAAGTGTTCGGAACAGATCATGGTACTGACGAGCTTTCTGGGTTTCTAAGGTATCCATTTGCACATAGAGATTCCTGTAGTTGCTATTCCATTCCAAAGGTGTCCCTATTGTTAGGAAAAATTCCTCTTCTTTTTTCATTTCATAATCTTCTTTCATCTTTTGCCTCTGTTTGTCAATTGTGTTTAACAATTGGATTTCTTTCTCGAGAAGTATGTAGAATTCAGATATTTTTGCTGGGCCCGAAAAATTTTCACAAATNTATAGTTAAATTCCCAGAACTTTGGAAACATCCCTCCTATTATTTAGGATGACAAAAAAAGTCCACATCCAAGTTTCAGCCCTTAATTTTAATATTAAGTGGTCTATCATCGCGAATTTGTGTTTTTTTAATCCAAACGCATCTTTCACTCAAATCTAAGAAATATAAACAATACATGTTTTTGAAAGAATATAAATTCTCTACAAAAGTGGTGTGATTGCAAATTTTCGTCCGACAAACCGCCAATGATTTGTAAAACAATGTGATGGCCGCTGCAAATGAAAAACACCAATTGCCGTACGCGTTTGCGCGACTTCGATAGATGTTTAGAAGCCTGTTCACGTTCAATCATTCGACCTTTAACTTTTGTTGTATTGGCTATCAAAAAATGCGCACCAGGATACTAACGCTTTGGTGCATGGTACAAACCATTAAAAACTGATAAAAAAAGCAAGAAATTGGTATACCTAACCTTACTGAAAGTAGGTTTACGAAATCCTTCCATATTTTATTGAAACGTTTTAATCGTCAATCAGCACCAGAACATTCTACTATCGGCTATTTTATTTCTACAGATAATGGTGGCAAGGTTTCTTGTATTTTTTTTAATAAAATCGGATGAAACTTCATAACCTTAGTCCTTAAACATTTTTTCTTTTTTCTTTTTCTGCAATTCTTAACCAGAAAGTGAAAATTTCGACCTCTTTTCTCGCCGATAACTTGGTGATAGACATATACATAAACCATTTTATTGCGTATCAAAAAAAAACATATAAAAAGTGGAAGGGAGAAGCACTGATCAAGATTAATATCAGTTCCGCATGTAAGATTGACATTAACACTAGATTCAATTACAAAAGACGATGAACCTATCGTAAAGAAAGTTACCCAAGATTAACTCTGTGGGCGATTGATTTTTGTTTTTTGTTTGTTGGCACAATTCTTGCGCTTTACGTGACATCTATTAGTTGATTTATGAAACGGATGGGGTCATCGATTTGATTGAGCCATTATAGAGACTCTTATTCTCAATAGTGGTGACGAATCTGGTTGGCGTTTGTCGCTAACGGCCCTTTTTGTATCTGGGGTTTGATTCATTATGAAAGGAAAAGTAGAATCAATGTCAAGACAGTGACACAATGCTACGCTACACTCTAAAACAAGGGGAATTTATAACTTTTAGGTTTTGTTTCTTGAAATACTTATTGTAGTAACATACGTAAACACTACACAATTAGGTTTTCACTCAAATCTTCTAGATGATATATCTGAAAAATATAAACAGTACACGTTTTTTAAATGGTCTGATTGCCAATTTTCCTCTAATAAACCGCCAATGATTTCTATAACTGTAAGATGACCGCTGCAAATGAAAACGCATCTTTCACTCAAATCTTCTAAACAATATATCTGTAAAATATAAAC
>NW_020439265.1:0-1714 GCF_000699045.2 Agrilus planipennis
ACTAATGTTAAGTAACTGAAGTCACAAAAAATTGAATTACGAAACATATTTAATATAGATACACTCTGTATACTTAGAACTAGCAATTCTTGTCAAAGACAAGAAGTTCGCGCCGCGAAATCTTTATCTTTTTTTTAATCGACTTTTTTATTCTGGTGTGATAGGTTAAAAATTGGCCCCAACTCTATCTTTCAGCTTTAAACATTCTAATACATGTGGGGCAATTTTATATTTGAAAAGGGCAATTGTTTAAACTACCACACACCAATTAAAAAATCGATAATACAAGCAATCTTTGTCAAAGACAAGAAGTTCACACCGCAAAATCTTTATCTTTTTTTAATCGACTTATATTGTGGCGTGACAGATTCAAAAATTGGCCCAACTGTATATTTCAGCTTTAATAAGATTAATTGTTTTACATTTTAATACAAGTGGGACAATTATATATTTGAAAAAGGCAATAAAAGGCAATTTTTTAAACTGCCACACCAATTAAAAAATCGATAACTTCGCCTAAAATAAAATTATTGGAGTGAACTATTAAAACACACATCAGGGACAGATATTAAAATTAAAAACTTGCAATACTAAAATTAATATTAAACATATATATGTAAGTAGATGTAAAATAGACATATTTGTTTTTATAAAAAATTCAATTTTTTAAATATTTTTTTGAAGATATGCGTCAATATAATTTAAATGATTTAAAAATAGAATTTTAGTTCTTCACTTTAATTAAACAAATCTAGTTTTAACACTTTCTGATTGTTTAGTCCGCCATACAAAGCAATTTGTAGGTCACTAGACCTACTTAATTAAACGTAAACTTAACTTACCTGACCACAAAAATTTGAAAAAAAAGTTTTTAGTGCATCCTTTTGTTATTAACAATTAGTGGAACTCTACTTTGTCCTTTTTTTCTGTCACATACACATTTCTAAATTTCCTATTCCGTTTGTCTCTATGCACAAATTAAGTAAAGATGGTACTAAATTTAGTGGGTCGCATATGAACGACAAAAAAAAATCGAAAACAAACGCCACCGACTAAAATTTCGTTGACGAGGTCGATCGCGGTCAGCGGTGAATGAACAAGAAGTTCCTTTATAATAGTAAGTTAGTTGGTTAGTTCGGTACTTCCAGCAGTAATGATACTACGATACTACGTACTTCCACTCCACCAAATAGTCCAACTAACTAGAGCAATAACCCACATTTCTCCCACGGTCTCTTGTACGCACCAAGTACTTCGCTTAGGAGTAATTTATTCAGTCTCTAGATTGCCTTTCTTTTTAATTCGAGCCAATGTTCGTTCACAGGTTGAGCCCGTTTAATTCTGTACATTACACACGCTATCTCCTTCTGCATACTGTCTTTTTTTTTTTGAATTGAACAAAAGTCATAGCTTTGTAGTTGTCATAATGACTTGTGAAACGTAAATCAATTTGGCGCAATGACAAAATGAAAAATTACTTTAGTTCTCTATTTTCAAATCATAAAGTTCTTGAGAATGAATGTTACCATTTTTTCAAAAAAGTCCCCATCAGGTGCTGTCCATTATGCAGTATGTCTGGTACCGGTACGGTCATAAAACAAAATGTAATAGAGCCTGTTGATTTGGCCTATGTGTCATACGAATCTACAGAGAGTGTACCCCAGACGCCCCCTCTTCTTATAATGCATTGCCTTTGTGGCTCGAAAGCCAATTG
>NW_020439265.1:4943-13663 GCF_000699045.2 Agrilus planipennis
TTTTTGGAAGTTAATAAAAATACCCTAGGTTACATTGCCTTAGAAATCATGAATTATGATACTTATGGCTGTTTGATAAACTCGAATATGATAACATTTCCAGTTGGGTTTGCATTAATAGACTTTAATTGCAAAACTTTCTTTATTTTTAAGCAAAATCCATAACACATTCTGTAATAATGGTATATAAATATAAAAACGTTTGCTACCAAATATTAGCCTGTCCTTTTGAGACAACGTTTATTATATTTTGATTTACTTTTCAACTATAGCCCAAAATATTCTTAAAAGATAAGATAAAAATTTACCTTAAAATATAATCTATATATTTACTGTTTCCTTTAATTTAAATATGGAAACAAAAGACTAGAATAGAAAAATATAAACAACTAATTAACGTTCTGTAAAATAAAGCATATCCTACATATATTTGTAAGCATTTAGACTAGAAACATAATAAAAAAATTTTTTAATAACATTGCACTTGATACAAAATAACTACGAAATACATTATGTAACACATAAAATTATATACAATAGAAATAAACAATATATCACATACAATAGGAATGCAACACAAATACTGTATCAATTTAAGCTTTGAGGAGATATAGCAGTTATCTAAAAAATTTAAATATTTTTAATTAGTCCAAATAGCAAAATGTCTTCTGTCTCAAAAAAAAAATGATAGGTGCCATTACGGATTCAAAACAAACCAGTGTTTGGTATTGTTTTTAAAGTTTGTGCTTTGGCTTAAAATTTAAAGCCCATATTCCCTCTATAAATATACTAAATGCAAAATGTGCAGTGAATAGTCAATTGTAACCCTGTGGTTTAAGTACTAAACATTAACACCTCCGTTGTAAGCATAATCAGCTTTATTATGCATAACAAGGCGATCATCAACAAAATAAAAGCTGTCTGAGCGTGTTTCAAACGGCGAAGCGATCATTTCTTCAACTGAAATGAAAATGAACAGTTTAGATAAATAATTGTGGTCGAAACTTGAAAAATGCTCGTACTTAACTCCTGTGATAAGGTGGGAAATTCATAAATGTGTTCACAAGTGTTCTTGGAGTATGGAATGCAAAAGCCAAATTCAAAATCAAATGTTTTGAGTAGTTTATCTCTAAAATAATGCTTCTCAATCATACGGAACTTATTAACTGGCTTACATCCAACAGTAAATTCCACTCTAATAAATTCATTTTAATTAACATTAAGGTGCAATAAAAAAACACGTAAAATGGGGTATCTTACGTTGCTCCTACAGTTTTTAATTTCAAAAACTGGGGTGTGAATTGGTATCTTACGAATCTACCCGCATTCGGGTCAATAACTTCTTCGTTTTCTACATTTTCGTCTGTGTGGTCTACAGGCGGCTTTGCAATTTCAAAAAGCACAGCACCACTTTCGAGATCTCTTATTTTAAATCTTGTGAAATCTATTTCATAAATGTTTGCATCAGGTGAACACAAGTAAGCTTCGGTAACTCGTGGTATTTTCAGGACATCGTCAGGAGAAATGATTTTACTGTTGTCTGTAACAAAATCAAGATTTTTGTTCGACAATTTTTCGCGGTATTTGTCTTCACTAAATGGAATTAGTTAATGTTTTATTGCAATTTTAATACACCATGTAATTAGTAGATGTCGCCTTGAATCATTTTTTATTTGCTTTTAATATTTTTTAAACATTTACATTTTCAACAATTTGTATATTAATACATCAACAATCTTTTTTTATAACGTTACTGAAGATTAATTATACATAAAGTATTTTTAAATAACTTCAATTAATTAATTAATTAATTTATTTGTTTTTCAGGTAAGTTTATTTATGTTCCCTTTATGATGATTGCGTGCAATTCAAAAACAAGGGTGAGATATATTCTTTTTTTATTAAATTGGTACAACAATAATACATACAATTTTGTTAGAAAAAAAGTACATACACGATGAAAACTTGCACAGATGCAAGCAGTAAATGCACAAAGAACTTAAGAAGTTTAAAACAGTAATATAAAATAGGGACAACAAAACATATTTCTAAATAATAAACAATCTAAATAGGTATTAATGTTCCTAAGTTACATTTTTATATAATATATATCATTACACTTTAGTTGTACATGAGCATTTTGACATTTTTTGTCTTAAAAAAATAGGAAACTTCGAATTTTGACTAAGTATAGATACAAGTCTAACACTTGATTTCAATATACATATTTACAAAGCTAAATACATTTTTAATTCCTTTATCAGAGGAATAATGACATTAATTAATTAATATATTTTAAACCACAAGGACATTTGAACTATTCACTTTTTTATGGTCTAACAACTAAATAAAAAAAAATATTTAAAGAGGAGGGAATTAACTTCAAACGCCCATGTCGTTTAGATTAGTAAAGTATTTAGGAAATTAAATCTGATATGACTAATGTAGTATTACATTTTTACTTGCACTCGTAAAAGGTGTAATTAATTGCACTATACAATTACATAATATAAACTGTACATATAAAAACCCAACTGGAAATAATGTAAAATTAGCAAATTATGCCATAATTATTCTGTAGTTATACCCATTAAAATTCACCTAATTTCTTTAGATAAAAAATCGTTTATTTTTCGCGTTCTATATAGTACACTACCTAACAAATTCGTTTTATAACATTTCATTTCTAATTTGTATTGGTATATTAAAAAGAAGACGTACAAAACTACAGATTAAAATTTAGATTAAGGAGATTATCATGTATATCACACATTGAAATTATATGGCGGAATTAGAGGTCTTACATACTTCTTTTAAAAACAGACAAAAATTATTGAATATATTAATACAAAAGCCCAATTATATATATTTTTTTAATTAATTAATACTGGCAAAATGCAAAGAATGTGGCAATTACGACATGGAATAGTATGTACTGAAGCATTTTGGTATTTTATATTGAATGATAATTTCATTCAAAAGGCTGTAGCAAGAGGAGTAATCTGCCCCTGCAGCTATAGATCACATTTTGTGCAAGTTATTATTATTGATGCTATATTACATTAAAATTTAGTTGGTTTACAGGCATATACTTCGGTCTATTATGGTGGAAACAAATAAAGTCCACTACTAATAACTTGTGCAAAAATGTGGGGGCACATTATCCCAGTTTACCCAATTTTTGATCTTTAAAAACCCAAAAAAAATATCAATTTACATATAAGAAAGTTTTAGACAGCATTCTAAATTAAATTTCCCATATATTGGAAATAAACATTTCAGAACTTATTTGAATAACAATAATATTTGGCTTTTTTTGCAAATGTAAAGCTATGAACAAAATGATTATCTATTGAGGAAGTTTTTTCACATTTTTGTATGAACACCAGACAAATAACACAATGTTGTGTGTTAACAGCACTTTTTTTTACCCTGCTTGTTACTCTTTCTCAAATTGACAGTATCATTTGATGTGACATTTTGGCGCTCTTTCATTTCTTGTTTGGATCTCAAAACTAACCTGGTTACACTTAAAAACATCTCTTCAACGTTTATATTGTCCTTTGCTGATGTTTCAAACAATTGAATGCCCATTGTGTCTGCAAATCTCTTTGCATCTTCTGTTAATACCACTTTACGGTCAGGACAATCATTTTTGTTTCCCACTATAGACAAAAAGATATTAAATCAAAATTTATATTTTCTAAAAGCAGTTATTATTAGAATATTAAACTTGCCTAATACTCTATTAACTACATCACAATTCTGCTCTATCTCATGTAACCATCTCTTTACATTAGCAAAAGTTTCCCCATTGGTAACATCATAAACTACAATAACCCCATGTGTTCCTCTGTAATACCTTTACAAACCATAAAGTATGTTAATATATTGTTATATATTTATTTAAGCGGTGACTTTCTTACGTGCTAGTAATAGTTCTAAATCGTTCTTGTCCTGCAGTATCCCAAATTTGTAGTTTCACTCGCTGTCCATCAATATTAACAGTCTTTATTTTAAAATCTACCCCTATCGTGGTGATGTAGCTCCCAGTAAACGTGTTATCGGAGAATCTTAAAAGCAAAGAGCTTTTTCCGACCCCTACAATCAAAAATTGCGATAAACGTTAGGTTTAGGCAGGAAGTGCGTTAATTCCAGCCTTAACCCCACCCCACTTACCACTGTCACCTATTATAAGCAATTTAAAGAGATGATCATAATCCTTTGCCATTTTGCACAAACGTGACACTCTGTTCACAAATAAGTCGTGTTAAGTCATGGATCAGGGTTTAATTGTGGAAATCACATCAAATCGACTATTCAAAACGGATCAAAATAAAGGTTGTGTTTCAACGTCTTATAAACTTATCATTGTAGTAATGACGTAATTAACATTCTTTCCTTTGGTATTTTTTAATACAAAAATCACTATAGAAAGTAACTAGTAAATGGATGTAATATGGAAAAACATCTTTTTTGGCATTTGAAGCTTAATATTTATAAAAAACTAACTTGCAAGTAAATGCAAAATAACAGAAACGAATATTAATTCTCAGTTTAGTAAATTAAAAAAAAATTGATTTATTTGTAATTCTGTTTTCATTTTCGATATGTTGACATCACTGACTAGTTGTCACCCTTTGTATATCTATTATCTATGGTTGACACCGTTGACACTGACAGTTAATTAACCTTAAAAAAAGTTGTACATAACCTTTGTTTTTTTTGAAAACTTATTTATTAAGAAGTCCTATATTTAAAAATGCTACTGTATATTAAATTAGCTAGGTCTTTAATAATACCTTTAAATGTTAGCAAACGTATGTTCTGCGCTGTTAAAAACATAACACCCATTTCTTTAGCATATAATAAAATAGATGGAGATCCATCTTTGGCTCCTGTTATAATTGCTCACGGTTTATTCGGTAATAAAACGAATTGGGCTACAATAGCCAAAAATTTGAATGAGAATACGAAAAGAACAACGATCGCGGTTGACCTTAGAAATCATGGTGACAGTGAACATTCATCAGAACACACTTATCCCCATATGGCAGAAGATCTACGTTTTACATTGACGCAATTAAATCTAAATAAATATTCTCTTCTGGGCCATTCTATGGGGGGCAGGACTGTGATGTTACTTGCATTGATGTATGTAAGTGGTAAGATTACATTTCAGTTTTTGTGCAATTAAGGTAGTTATTAGGAAAGTGTGTTTCTTTATAAGCCTTCATTGGAATTTTAGCCAGAACTGATAGAAAAATTGGTTGTGGCTGATATTTCACCAGTTACAGTCAGCCCACAATTAAGATCAATCGATAAGATATTTAAAGCAATGGAAAAGGTAGAATTTCCTAAAAAGGTAACAAGGGCCGCTTGTAGACGAATGGTTATAGAGCAGTTGGGAAGATATATAGACAGTGAAGACCTTAAGGCTTTTCTAGCTACAAATATAACTCCAATGGCAGATGGGTAAAGTTTTTAATCCATTTGATGAAAGATAAAAAAAGCAAATCCTAGTTTTGTAGCTATAGTTGGGCAATTAATGTTGCAGCATTGAAAGAGAATTATGAGGAAATTGCTGGGTTTCCAAAGATAGATAACCAATTTCACGGTCCCACATTGTTCATAGCAGGAGATCTTTCTGATTTTATTCCGTATGTAAAATTAACATTCGTGGGCACCTTAAAAGTATTGTTTTAATGACTTTTAGTCTTGATGAACATGATGGTATTTACAAAATATTCCCGAATGCTTCCATTACCTACATTAACGATGCAGGACATTGGCTACATGCCGATAATCCTAAGGAGTTTGTACGTGTTACTACCGAATTTTTGAATAGTTAATCAAGAATAATTTTTAGAAAACAATATTCTTAGATTATTTATTAGTAGCTAATTTAATTAATACTCATTATTATATACGTTTTTATCAACATTTTGAGTAATACTTGTAAATAGCGTCTTTAGCTTCAGATAATTAGAAGTGTAACTTGTGATATTATATTGAATAAAATTGAATAATTTAAATATAATAAGTGTTATTTATAAGGAAACAAATAAAGTCCACTACTAATAACTTGTGCAAAAATGTGGGGGCACATTATCCCAGTTTACCCAATTTTTGATCTTTAAAAACCCAAAAAAAAATATCAATTTACATATAAGAAAGTTTTAGACAGCATTCTAAATTAAATTTCCCATATATTGGAAATAAACATTTCAGAACTTATTTGAATAACAATAATATTTGGCTTTTTTTGCAAATGTAAAGCTATGAACAAAATGATTATCTATTGAGGAAGTTTTTTCACATTTTTGTATGAACACCAGACAAATAACACAATGTTGTGTGTTAACAGCACTTTTTTTTACCCTGCTTGTTACTCTTTCTCAAATTGACAGTATCATTTGATGTGACATTTTGGCGCTCTTTCATTTCTTGTTTGGATCTCAAAACTAACCTGGTTACACTTAAAAACATCTCTTCAACGTTTATATTGTCCTTTGCTGATGTTTCAAACAATTGAATGCCCATTGTGTCTGCAAATCTCTTTGCATCTTCTGTTAATACCACTTTACGGTCAGGACAATCATTTTTGTTTCCCACTATAGACAAAAAGATATTAAATCAAAATTTATATTTTCTAAAAGCAGTTATTATTAGAATATTAAACTTGCCTAATACTCTATTAACTACATCACAATTCTGCTCTATCTCATGTAACCATCTCTTTACATTAGCAAAAGTTTCCCCATTGGTAACATCATAAACTACAATAACCCCATGTGTTCCTCTGTAATACCTTTACAAACCATAAAGTATGTTAATATATTGTTATATATTTATTTAAGCGGTGACTTTCTTACGTGCTAGTAATAGTTCTAAATCGTTCTTGTCCTGCAGTATCCCAAATTTGTAGTTTCACTCGCTGTCCATCAATATTAACAGTCTTTATTTTAAAATCTACCCCTATCGTGGTGATGTAGCTCCCAGTAAACGTGTTATCGGAGAATCTTAAAAGCAAAGAGCTTTTTCCGACCCCTACAATCAAAAATTGCGATAAACGTTAGGTTTAGGCAGGAAGTGCGTTAATTCCAGCCTTAACCCCACCCCACTTACCACTGTCACCTATTATAAGCAATTTAAAGAGATGATCATAATCCTTTGCCATTTTGCACAAACGTGACACTCTGTTCACAAATAAGTCGTGTTAAGTCATGGATCAGGGTTTAATTGTGGAAATCACATCAAATCGACTATTCAAAACGGATCAAAATAAAGGTTGTGTTTCAACGTCTTATAAACTTATCATTGTAGTAATGACGTAATTAACATTCTTTCCTTTGGTATTTTTTAATACAAAAATCACTATAGAAAGTAACTAGTAAATGGATGTAATATGGAAAAACATCTTTTTTGGCATTTGAAGCTTAATATTTATAAAAAACTAACTTGCAAGTAAATGCAAAATAACAGAAACGAATATTAATTCTCAGTTTAGTAAATTAAAAAAAAATTGATTTATTTGTAATTCTGTTTTCATTTTCGATATGTTGACATCACTGACTAGTTGTCACCCTTTGTATATCTATTATCTATGGTTGACACCGTTGACACTGACAGTTAATTAACCTTAAAAAAAGTTGTACATAACCTTTGTTTTTTTTGAAAACTTATTTATTAAGAAGTCCTATATTTAAAAATGCTACTGTATATTAAATTAGCTAGGTCTTTAATAATACCTTTAAATGTTAGCAAACGTATGTTCTGCGCTGTTAAAAACATAACACCCATTTCTTTAGCATATAATAAAATAGATGGAGATCCATCTTTGGCTCCTGTTATAATTGCTCACGGTTTATTCGGTAATAAAACGAATTGGGCTACAATAGCCAAAAATTTGAATGAGAATACGAAAAGAACAACGATCGCGGTTGACCTTAGAAATCATGGTGACAGTGAACATTCATCAGAACACACTTATCCCCATATGGCAGAAGATCTGCGTTTTACATTGACGCAATTAAATCTAAATAAATATTCTCTTCTGGGCCATTCTATGGGGGGCAGGACTGTGATGTTACTTGCATTGATGTATGTAAGTGGTAAGATTACATTTCAGTTTTTGTGCAATTACGGTAGTTATTAGGAAAGTGTGTTTCTTTATAAGCCTTCATTGGAATTTTAGCCAGAACTGATAGAAAAATTGGTTGTGGCTGATATTTCACCGGTTACAGTCAGCCCACAATTAAGATCAATCGATAAGATATTTAAAGCAATGGAAAAGGTAGAATTTCCTAAAAAGGTAACAAGGGCCGCTTGTAGACGAATGGTTATAGAGCAGTTGGGAAGATATATAGACAGTGAAGACCTTAAGGCTTTTCTAGCTACAAATATAACTCCAATGGCAGATGGGTAAAGTTTTTAATCCATTTGATGAAAGATAAAAAAAGCAAATCCTAGTTTTGTAGCTATAGTTGGGCAATTAATGTTGCAGCATTGAAAGAGAATTATGAGGAAATTGCTGGGTTTCCAAAGATAGATAACCAATTTCACGGTCCCACATTGTTCATAGCAGGAGATCTTTCTGATTTTATTCCGTATGTAAAATTAACATTCGTGGGCACCTTAAAAGTATTGTTTTAATGACTTTTAGTCTTGATGAACATGATGGTATTTACAAAATATTCCCGAATGCTTCCATTACCTAC
>NW_020439265.1:15303-16540 GCF_000699045.2 Agrilus planipennis
CATTCTTTTCTAATTGTTGCTGTTGTCGGCCATCATTCTTTTCTAATTGTTGCTGTTGTCGGCCATCATTCTTTTCTAATTGTTGCTGTTGTCGGCCATCATTCTTTTCTAATTGTTGCTGTTGTCGGCCATCATTCTTTTCTAATTGTTGCTGTTGTCGGCCATCATTCTTTTTCAATTGTTGTCGCATTGTTATTGATGTCGGCCATTATGGTTTTTAATAGATAATAATCATAATTTCTTTTATATATAATATTCCGAATTATACAAAAAATTGCGTATACATATTACTTATCTTATTTATCTGGTCCCAAGTAAAATATTCGTTCCTACCTACTAATTATCATACCCTTCACATTTTTTTGCTACAAAAAGTCAAGCCTGACATTTGTGATATAGAAACAAATTCTTCTCCGTAGGCGGCGAAATCGCTATTTTGATACATGAGCCAATTATTTTGATGTAGGTACCCATTTGGACGGTATACAAAAAAAAGATAAAAAATATGCATACCTACATATATAACTTTGAAACAGTTCTGCTTATGAATTGTGAGACGTCATCATCATTCTTCATTTTATCTATGTTAAATAATTGCGGTAAAAGAAAAAGTTCTCTTCTCAAGCAGATGCAGTTTTGAGATAAATAGGTAACTTGATACGATTTTTTTTGTTGAATTTTGGAGCCGATGAATAAGAGAATTGGTGAAATTAATCGTCTGCTAATACGTATTAAATTATACTTCTAAGTGTTATGTATACAGGGTGAATCTATGAAAATAAGCAATTGTTCTGAAGAGCAACAATGATTATGTTACTTAATAAATTAATGTAGGTTTAATTCATTTTATGTGTTGCAATTTGAATACGCCAAAATTAGCGATTTTTAATTGATAATTCTGATCCTGGATATCGAAAGTAGGAGCGTTCCTTCGCTTATAAATAAATATTGCTGTACTATTAGCGGAGATAGATACTTGAGATTTGATTGCAAGCTAAAACGCTTGTTTTTGTTTAATATCTTCTAAACTGCTTAATAAATTAATCTTTGGCTTGTATTTAGGAAATCATTGCGAGTGAAAACGCAGGTAAAATGTATTGTTTAATGTATGTATCATCTATATGCCACGCATCAAACTAATATTTAATGTTTATCATTTTTTATTAGAATGTATGCAACAAAGTATACACCTGAATGTAAAAATTTAGGCGCGGCCACTTTTTTCCAATTGTTTTCT
>NW_020439266.1:0-709 GCF_000699045.2 Agrilus planipennis
TTTTGAAAGTTCTAAAAATTGGAAATGATCCGGAAAACTCCAGAATGTGTGCAACTGTTACAATCGATCTAGATTGTTCTAGAATGTTCTAAAAATGTCTGGAATGATCTAAAATGTTCCAAATTGTGTGCAATTGTTAAAATCGATATGGAGTGTTGTAGAAAGTTCTAGAAATATCTGGAAAGTTCCAAATTGTGTGCAACTGTTAAAATCGATATGGAATGGTCCAAAGAGTTCTAGAAATATCTGGAATGATCTGGAAAGTTCCAAATGTCCGCAATTAATTATAAAGGATTTTTAGGATTATCTAGATTTTGTCCAAATATTCTAGAATATTCTAAAACGATCTACCATTATTAAGAAATTTTATGAAGGTATAGGGTGGTATCTAAGATAGAAATCTATATTATCTACGTTAAAAAGTGGATCCTTAAATATTTTATATACCATTAAACATGCGATGTATTTTAACCCGAGCAACGCCGCGTTTCGCTGCTAGTTTATGATAATTTGCAAAAAATGTGAGTATTTTAGGCAGACCAAAGGAGTGACTCTACTGTAACAATCTTTATACTGAAGTAGAATTAAGGTTTGAGCTGATAGTGGTCGAAATAATTGATCCAGTCCAGACACTTTGCCTTCACAATTAATGAAAAATTGTATTGATAACATGAAAGGCTATGCAATGTAACCGAGATGGTACAACCTT
>NW_020439266.1:1684-4892 GCF_000699045.2 Agrilus planipennis
AAGACGCCATCAACATCATTAAAGACAGTACAACTGTAGGGATAGATGTGCAAGGGCAAAAGATTAGTATGCTTAGATTTGCAGATGATATAGCAGTATTAGCATCTAGCAAAGAGGACCTAGAGATAGCTTTAAATAAAATGGAAGCTGTATTGACAGCTAAAATACTGATATGCAAGAAAAAGTAGGGAAAGAGCGAATATAAAAATAGGAGACGAAAAATTAGAAGAAGTGGCTGATTTTAGGTATCTAGGAAGTCAAATAAGTCAGGACAGAAAGAGTAGTAGGGATATAAAGCAGAGGATAGCGCAGGATCCAGTCGCTTTCAATAAAATGAAGTCACTTTTATGTTCGCGAATGGTTAATGTAGAAATTCGAAAAACATTGCTAAAGGTGTATGTTTGGAGCAAGGCACTGTACGGGTGCGAAACTTGGACGGTCAATAATAAATAGGCGAGATAAGTTGGTAGAACACCTTCTCAGTCATGAAGGTCTAGTCAGAGACATATTAGAGGTAGAAACAGGAGTTAGGAGAGGTAGAGGTAGACCTAGATTAGATTACTGTTCGCAGATAGTTAAGGATGTGGGTTGTTCTAGTGTTAGGGAAATTCGAAGATTACCTTAGGAAGGAATAGAGGTGCGTGTCCAACCAGTCTTAAGACTGACGACCTTATGACGATGATGATCTGTCCTAGGGCTAGTTGGACACGCACCTCCACTCTTTCCTATCCTGACCTAATCTTCGCATATCCTTAAAACTAGAACATCCCACATCCTTAACTATTTGCGAATAGAAATCTAATCTACTCTTCTTAATGCTAGTTTCTGCTATTATTTATTAGACATATCTAAAATTGTTGAACAATTCCGTCTTTAAATATGTACATGCATCCAAGAAATATTTTGCAAAATTAATGAACTGTGGAAATGATCGTTTATAAGAGGAAACGGTTATTCTATGTGAGAAAATCCTTGAGTGATCCATAAACGGAAGACCATGCAACATAACACAACACACCCCCGCAACTTTTATACTTCTCTATTGAGAACAACTGCGAAGCTACAATAGCACACACGCATTTTATTACATGATCACGAAGAAGTGTTATGTTAAATTATCTTCATCATAATAAATAGTTATTTAGTTTTATAGTGGTTACATAACATAACGCGGTCGAACGGCAGTGTTGTTTTCTTGTTCATTATAGCTGGATGCTCGTTATAAACGAATTTAATTCATGGTATCTTCGGTAATTAAAAAAAATCGTCCACTTTCATAAAACAACAATTCTTTTAGTAATATAGATAGTCACGCATAAGCGATATATTTAATCCGAAGGAAAGCCATAAAAAACGTATACAGAATCCGCTTATAATGACATCGAAAGGAAATGACAAACACGTCATACTAAGCGGGCGTCATACAAAGTATAGTCTTAGAAAATAAAGAACTTTCTATTTTAGTTTGTTATTTAGTTTAATAGACAGAAAAACTACAAATTGTATATATTTATTAACAGAAAATGAAAAAGAACGATGAATTGTAATATCAATATACATGAGAAGGGTCAGAAAAATGAGCGAAAATGTTGTTATTAATCACTTGGGTCACTATAGCCGAATATGATTTCTTGAGAATCAGCCATAATAAACGATATGCCATTTTAAACGGAGTCATTATATCCAAACTTTTCTATTGAGAATGTAGTATAAAAACCAAACTTAACGCTGCAATTACTTCATATTAAGCGGTTGGTCAATATAGGCGAAGTCATAATAAACGAATTCCACTGTACATAGCTATATTTTGTACTTGCAAGGAATTATAGAAAAAAACCGCTAAAGACGATCTAAAGTATGTATTAAGATTTAGAATAATTGGCTACGTCGATACTACAAAAAAATATATATTAGTTCGCTGTAACCGATCTGACCTGCTTATTTCCCATTCAAAAACGTTCGCTCAATCCGATTATTCGCTTTAAATGTGTTGGTTACATAATATCGGACGTCACTGTAACTTGCTTATTTTCTTAAACTTTTCACGTTGTTATAAGCACTCGAAGTAAGAACAGTCTAAATTCGTAGTTTTTAAAATCATTATATCCATTTTGTCTTTTGACAATTGTTTTTTTCCTAAATTAATCCAAAATCAGCCGATGAGGATTCACTTTTACAGGTATAAACTGTTACTTAATAAATAATGGCAAACATTATAACTAAACACTAAATTGCTTAAAAAATATAGCTTTTATCGTAAAAATAATAATACTATAATTGTTGGTGTAAAATCGGATAATTATGGTTTGTGGCGATTAATTAGTTATCTCATTAGTTTCTGAATGCCAATTTTTTCTACTTTACCAATAGTTAAGCTATTGTAATGATTCCTGTTCGGTTACAAATTGTCTAATTAGTGAATTATGTATTTTTTCGATCAGATTGATTTTGAACACTTATTAAAAATATATTTTTTCTTTGCAATTTGTTAATAATACCATTATGTCATTGATATCACAATATGACTTGTTCACCTTCGAATGTGGTAGTTCTCTAAATACGACCCAAAATGACCTTTCAATTTGTCCACTATAAGTTTCCGGTGTTTTGTACTAAACTGTAATTTTAATTACGTCAACTTTATCTGAGAGTTGAGTTAATTGTGGAAACGGAATATTGTTAGAGAGGAAGAAAGTAAGGACATTCTAAAAGTATAACGTGTATTATTTATTAATATCCAATGGATTTCAAATCACAATTTATTGATTGTTACTGTTTATATCTCATTGTATTTCTGTGACTAATAATATTTTTTTGTTTATTCAAATACGGTTGTTTATTTTACTAGTTTTTTAAATGTAGTAATATAATGGAATAAAATAATTCGAAGTAGTCTGTGTTCTGTCGAAACTGCCAGACGCGGATCGCGATTTCGATCTTGTTGGATCTCATCAGCGCGTCGCAGACCAATTTTACCTTTTAAATGGACCTTGTTGAGAATACGCAATCTTAAAATGTAGCATTATACTACAGATGGCGTTTACCGCGTCGTTTGTGGTATTTTATAATTTGTAGTAATATAGAATACTAAAAATTCGAAAAAGGTTGTTAAAGGTGTATGTTTGGAGCACAGCGCTGTACGGGTGCGAAACATGGACAGTGGGCGCGGCGGAAAAGAAAAGGTTAGAAGCGTTCGAAATGTGGTGTT
>NW_020439266.1:7386-10093 GCF_000699045.2 Agrilus planipennis
TTCAATTGCAAAGGGTCACACCTGTTTATTGTTAATAAAATTAAAAATTAAACGAAACCGTCAAATAAATCAAGTCTTTTTCACTTTCTAAATTGTTTTTCTAAGGTCGATGGACAGATTGACAACATAGTGATCCTATAAAGGGTTCCATTTTTTTTTTTTTTTCGAGAAACAGAACCCTAATTTTATCTTAAAATGAGACAAACTTAATTAACTATAAGTCAGAATAATTTTAGAATATTGAAATATGTTTCACCTAATACTTATAGGTATTAATAATATCACTGCAAATATGAACAATTATAGATCATTCATTTCAATATCAACATCACCGAAATTTTTTGTGCATAATTATCTGATAATTTTTTTTGGATTGCGTGTCGCTCCAATCGATTTTGTATCATGTGTAACACATTAACATTTCACCTTTCCTAATTCGTAATTTAATAACGATAAACAATCGCATTCCGCTTCAATCTACCTATTTAATGATATATCAACGGTGCTCATCTATCTGACACGGTAAATTAAAGCTTCGCTCTTGTGTCATCCGGCAATATCACAGTCACGACCGCTTTATATATACATATACGTATGTGTACTCCGTTAATATATATATACATGTATATAATAAGCACTTTAACCTATTGGTAATTTTCACTTTTACAGCACTCACTCAATTATGCAAAGTTGGTTAGTTAGTAACAGTTTTTTTTTGTTTCTGTTTTTTTTTTTTATTATACTTCGTAAAGCACAAGAATGAAGGTGACGGTTCGAAACGTAAGAAGGCGCGAAACCGCAGTCGTTTCTCCGTTCTAGCGCGCGACTAAAAAGTAACTGTGCGCGATTTTATTATTGGTAGTGGTTTCTATCAGATTTAGTAAGTATGTGGTGTGTAGATAGATATACCTAGATGCATGAATGTGTAGTCGCGAAGGTACTTACTATTACTACGATTTACTAGAGCCTACAATTACACTACTTTGAATTACTATTACCACTACTAATCTTAGTGGTTAATTAAAAAAAAAAAACAGGAGTTCGATATAAACTTGTACGTATTTAAATAGTTCGTGCATCAAGGGGATCGAGTCTGGAAGATTTTTCCGCTTTTCCGAGTAATTTTTAAGGATCCCACCCAAAATCAGACCTCAAAATGTATAATTAATGCAATATTGCAATCAAAAAATTGTATTTTTTGTGATGTAACTACAAATTTACAGTTTTTTTGGGGTTTTCCCTTTATTTGTGCTGTAAGACATTGCTTGGTGCTAAATTTCACGATTCTAAAACCACGGGAAGTAACCTATAATACAAATAGGTTTTGATTTCTTTGGGAGTGTCAAAATATGACTTACAAACGGCGGTATCTTTTGATTACGTTGACTTAGAAGTTATGTAGATTTTTTTTGTATCTGTAAGGGATTGCAGGCTTGACTATCTGATATTAATTTCAACTTAATGTCTCCACACGTTCCTAAAACGAACAAACAGACAGATGGATAACGATGAGATCCTATAAGACACCGATCGACAAGTAATTTTAGGTGGTGTAGGAATGTTTTTGGAAACTTTTTTATCGAGATCCAAAAAAATTGCTTTTTTCCAACAAATGATAAGGGTGACGCTCAAAGTTCAAACTTAGTTTGTTATCTACTGGAAAATATTTTTTAAATAACTTGTCTGAGTAAGTTGCTTTCAAAAAATTTTTGGCGATCCAGTTTTTGATCTTCCGCGATCCGGACCTGAATTGCGGAAGGTCAAACAAAGTACGTTTGAGCTTCGAGCGCCTCCCTTATCATTTTTTGGAGGAAGAAACAGGGTTTTTCTGGCCCTCGATAAAAATTTTCAAAAACATTCGGACTATCTTTTAAGTAATACGTCTACACCCTTTCAAGTATTTTATAGTGATTTTAACTATGTGAAGTTAAACAGGAATTTAAAAAAAAGCCTACTGTTATTTTACATATGATTGAAAATCAAAGAAAATTTTATTGAAAACTACCCCAACCCCCTCCACAATAAAATATCTACTCCTCACTATTACCTGTATCCCATTCGTCTTAAACCACCGTGTATATATAATCAAGAAGGCTGATATTTTACCATATTTGCCAACGAATGATACGTATAAGAATTCGAATTTGATTGATACCCGCATACATCTGTGTATATTATAATTATAGACACTTCTACGTTATTTTCATGCATTGGATACTTTGCGCCTACACATAGCGAAATAATTTGCAAATTCTATCAAAGAAACACTGCAGCAAACGTTAAATCACGTTTTTGTTATTATTACGATTGCGAACCACACCTACCGTCTTCCATTTCAAATAAGGTATGCAATAATATTTTACTGAGTCGAATTTTTGAAAATTGTATCGCCTGTAGCCTTTGAAATTGTAACACTAGTGTAATAGTTTAAAAGATTATTTTTAACAGGTTTAGATATTGTTAGTTCTCCAAAATGAAATCATTTGTTTTTTCTCGTTTAACGATTGCCGGGAACGTAATTAAGAAGGGGGTAGGTCGTCTATAGTACCCCTTAGGGGCCATTCAAATATTGCGTAAGCAGTTTTTCTATCTTTATTTTATAGTTTCTTCAGTTCAACAACAAATAATTCTTCTATAGGTTTCCTTATTTACCTTTGTCATGCGATTTAATTGGAAAAAAGACGCTGATGCCAAAATAGTTTGTTTA
>NW_020439266.1:11009-12829 GCF_000699045.2 Agrilus planipennis
GTGACTCTATCTGTGTCACTAAGTATATTGAAAATTCTCTTCATAAATAACAAATCATAATAATCATGAAGTGACTTTACAGATGATAAACCAGCAATCTTAGCAATATTAACGTAATCATAATCAAAGAAAGACATGGGTTTGCCAATTTTGTAAGATAAGAATCTAAAAAACTTATGCTGAACCGCTTCCAATTTCATTATCATGGTTAAATAATGTGGAGACCAGATTTGAGAATTATAAAACATTACAGGTCTTACCAGGATCTTGTACATATAAATAATAGTGTCAAACTTAATTTTACTGGCTGATCTAATTAAAAAACCTAGGATTTTAAAAGCATTGTTAACCGTATTTTGCAATTGAATATCGAATTCAAAATTCTCTTGAAAGACTATACCTAAATCTTTTTGTTCTATAACTCTTCCCAAAGAAATATTGTTTGCAAGATAGTTAGTTTCAAATTTATGACCTCTATGAAAAGTTAATACCGAACATTTTTCAGTATTCATCTAATAAGTTAAGTTTTTCGAATCGTTTTCTAGGAATTTTGGAGCACACCACAATATCTTGTAGTTTTCAGTTTTACACAGCTGCGTATTATCAATTCGATATTGTTTTGCGGGCTGTTTTATCGTAATTCATAGAATTTCGTAGTTCCTTGCTAAAGGTGCAATAAGTGGTGATTTGGCAGGTGCTGACATCAATTTGGAACTTCAAAATTCCATGGACCATGACATTGAACCCGAAAAACAATGTCGATCCATCTATCCAATATTTTGGATTATCCATTTTCAAGGAGTTTTTTGGGCTTTCTTCAGTTGAAGAATAGCCTGCTATTAGTAACCCAACCAGTGATTTTTCTACTATAAATTTACTTCCTCATCTTCTACTGTAGATTCTTCAAGTAAATAAATATTCTAACTTTTTAAAAGTACTATTGAATATTAATGTTTAGAAAGTTTCGCCTTTTTATGATCTTGTTCGATCTCTATTGATGTATTTTTTATTCAAAAATCTTTAAAAAATCTCATTTAACGAATTATGTCCGGATTGTAGCGATTTCCACACTTGAAATTCACTTATTTCAGATAGTAAAAGTGAAAAGTAAAAAAAAAATACCGAAAGACCGGATCATTTTCCTATTTATTATTGTATTGTGTTTCACTGACTGACGGTCCATTGTATGACGTCGCCCATTGTAGTATTACAAAAGGAATTTTTCGTCTTATTATGAAACGTTTTCTATCAGGTGGAAACAGGTGAAGTAAAAGTAATACATTTCTTGGTCCGCTTACTCGAATAATAAACAATGGACATTAGGTGAACAAATGAGTTGTGCAATAATTGCTAGTCGGTGTTCTGTTCACATGTAAAGCTGTAACAGTAATGGGTCTTATAACCTCTTGTCTTCTTATTTTCGCATTCTGTGTATATTACACGTATATGTATAAATTATTAATGCATTAAAAAACACTCGCTGACAGAGTTAAATTAAAGAAAGAAAGAAAAACGGAAGCAAAAAAAATGTTTTGTTTTTTGGGGAAAATACATACAGTCCATTTCAATTTGTTGGAATTGTGACCTTGAAGAAATTTGGGCGAAGATAGAAAGAATACACACTAAGCGGGAGCAAGACAGAAATAGTTGGAACAAGCTTGAACGAGCAGAGCTCTCGATGGGCGGTGTTAGGAGATCGGCTAGAACTGTACAGTACTAGACGAAAATGTTTAGCAATTTCTTAAAACAAAAATGTATATAAATTAACAATAGAAAACAAAGCAAAAGTTTTATAGGTGTGTAGAACGTTAAGTTAATTC
>NW_020439266.1:14175-15687 GCF_000699045.2 Agrilus planipennis
GGAGTTAGGAGGGGTAGAGGTAGACCTAGATTAGATTACTGTTCGCAAATAGTTAAGGATGTGGGTTGTTCTAGTTTTAGGGAAATGCGAATTTTAGCTCAGGATAGGAAAGAGTGGAGGTACGTGTCCAACCAGTCTTAGGACTGATGACCTTATGATGATGATTTCGTCAATAGGAATGTCATACTTTTTTCAATGTGCCCTTAAATTACGAAACGCCATCTGTTATTATATGTAATGCCCTTTTTGAAAATTTGTTTTGTTCAACGATTTTGTGATCGTGTCTAATAGATTTTACGCCGTTTTACGGGAAGAGTGTTAGGTGTGGTTTGCAGAAACAAAAGCGTGATTTAGGATTTGCAAATTTCAACATAGTAGAATTCATTTATTGCAGGTACGTGCAGAACGCCTAAGCTTAAAAATAACTTGGCTACAGTACTATACAAAAATAAAGTAAAAACTAAAAAAATTTCTAAATTTCAATCAAATATCAACTAAATAAATCGGGACGGGATTAATTATGTAATTAACACTTCAATTTAGACGTAAAACAGAAGCAGACATAAATGTAACTAAATTTGCTTTAAAACGAATTTACTAACTTACCAAAAAGTGCTCAAATTTGAAACTTAATTTTGCTTTAAAAATTCCCTTATCCTCCCTTTAAGAAAATACCCCGCACTTAAAGGGTAGACGAGTAAATGTTTAATTGAACTTCCTCTGCTATCTCGGCCCCCACCCCCAACCTCTTCTAAAACTAAAACGTATCTCTTTTTAAACATATTTGATATTTGTCGAGTCCTCTGTGGGGGTTTTTCCTTAACGAACCATATTGTTTTTTTTTTTTAGGGTGGCGGCGGTCAAATAATTAAACAACTTTATGGTTTTTGTTACGTTTCGGTTCATTCAACCATCTTCAGACATTTAAAGTGTTACTGCTTGTACACTGATTTTAACTTAATTTTAAACATTCTTTTATGTTGAACTACTCTATATACGGAAATGTAACAAAAAAATGTAATATTGTTGTTTAATGTTGAAAGTAAAACAAAAATATTGGTATGCAAGGGAAGAAAAAGTAGGGAAAGAGCGAATATAAAGATAGGAGACGAAAAATTAGAAGATGTGGCTGATTTTAGATATCTAGGAAGTCAGATAAATCAGAATGGAAGGAGTAGTAGGGATATAAAGCAGAGGATAGCGCAGGGTCGTGTCGCCTTTAATAAAAAGAAGTCAATTCTATGCTCGCGAACGGTTAATTAGGTTGTTAAAGGTGTATGTTTGGAGCACAGCGTTGTACGGGTGCCAAACATGGACAGTGGGCGCGGCGGAAAAGAAAAGGTTAGAAGCGTTCGAAATGTGGTGTTATAGGCGCATGATGAGGATAACGTGGGTAGAAAAGGTTAGAAATGAAGAGGTATTGGAAAGAATATATGAAAAGTTGACTCTACGGAAGTCAATAAAAAAATAGGCGAGATAGGTTGGTAGGACACTTCTCAGGCATGAAGGGCT
>NW_020439266.1:16763-18584 GCF_000699045.2 Agrilus planipennis
ATATGGTATTATAAAAATAAATAAATAACCAACCAATAATCAAGGTAGATACCTACTCTAAAAAAGTAGATATTTATAAAAAAAATCCAAACGATGTTGACTTTAAAATCACATGAGAAATTGGTTATAACTAGAGATGTGCAACATGGGTTTTTAAAAGTATTTAAATACAAAATGCAAGTACTTTTTTGATTTATTTCAAATGTAAAATATATACCTAAATACAGAGGCGGATTAAATGTCGAGAGCGCTCTAGGCTAGCACCTCATAGGCGCCCCTCGAGCCTATTAAATAAATACCTATTTAATTTTCTACATTTATTTAAGAAGTATACAATGCAAGCATTTGCTAATTTTTTAAATATTGAAGTTTTTCTAGGCTAATAGTGGTGTTTGCACTATATCACCAGCTGCGAAGATTGAGTATGATTCATATTTTTCTGTTTGAAATGATTGAAATAGTTTTTCTATCTTTATGTTATTGTTTCTTCAAATCAGCAACAAATAATTCTTCTATATGCTTCCTTATTTGTCTTTGTCACCCGTTTTAATTTGAAAAAGGACACTGATGCCAAAATAGTTTGTTTAGCGTGAAAGATCAGAGCCAAAATAGGGTTGCAAATAATTTTATTGATGTAAAATCAACATCGATCATTTTATATCAAAATATTTACAACCCCATTTTGTTTCTGATCTTTTACACATTGTAATAAGAGAAAGAAATGGAATCCGTAGTTTCTTTAGCTTTATGTTCATCTAATAAGTGAAGCTTTTCGAATCGTTTATTTCTAAGAATTTTGAATTATAGGCATTTATTAGCACACCACAATATCTTGTAATTTTCAGTTTTACACAGCTGCGTATTTTCAATTCGATATTGTTTTGCGAGCTGTTTTGTCGTATTTCATAGAATTTCGTAGTTCCTTGCTAAAAGTACGATAAGTTGCGATTTGGCAGATGCTGATATCAATTTGGAACTTCAAAATTCCATGAACCATGACATTCAACCCGGAAAACAAGATAGATCCAATATTTTAGATAATTCATTTAATATTTAACGTCTGTTTTAATTTGCTATTTTAATTTTAAACAACTTTACCAAATCAAATTTAACAAATTTACAATTTTTTATGTAAAACTAATTTTTTCGGCTTCTGCAAACTCCCGAAACTCCTTGAAGGATTTACAGTTAGTTCTGATTAATTATTAAAAGTTTATACTAATACGTAGAAATGTTTTAAAATCACAAAAACTACGTGGAGGATGTTCAATCAAAATTTTTCTACTTACGTCAATATATAACTAGATTTTTGTATATGTTTCATTCTCAAAAATACATAAGTAATCGTAAAAATGATAGTTAAACTGTTAAATTATTTTTTAATTCAATTGTTCATTTCACATAATTTTTTACTAAAAAAAAAAACTTCGAGTGTATATATAAAGCCCAGCACGATAGGAGATCGTTATTGTAATATCTAACAGCGTAATTTACCTTGACCCATTGTGAAATTACCTTTTCCTTTAGACGAGAAAGTCAAATTTAATGCACTATTTGAGTGTAAACAAACAAAAACAACATTACATTAAGTGACAATTATTATTTAGTTAACCTTATTGGGGTCAAAAAGTACAAGATTTTTGTTTATGAAGACCGTATAATTTTGTTTTTATTCGGTTGTTAAGATGTGCACAAAGATGTTAAAATAAATGTTGTAATATTAGTATCTAATCTTTCGTAAGTAAGTTCAACGGACTTAAAATAATTCTCGATAATTTTTTGGTTCGTATAAAATAATTACTCCACCCCACCTACCAAAAT
>NW_020439266.1:20238-21645 GCF_000699045.2 Agrilus planipennis
CGTATAAAATAATTACTCCACCTACCAAAATTTTGAATTTTGAGTTCATTTAAGAAACTATTATAATAAAATTAAAAAACAAAAGCTAAGTTTTTACTGTTTAATTTCAAAAAGGGATTGACAATAGATTTTTTTGAAATTTCGTATTAATTATAATTTTTTACAACAAAATTACACTATTGTATTTATTGTAAGAGTAAATTAAGAGATACACTTCGCGTTTTTGTAGTTTTAATTGGGATATTTAATTCCAATGAATTTTTATTTAAAAAAAAATTATGTATGGATGTGAATTCGATTGCACCACTGTATTGCTTTCCTAACGCATCACAAGCCTTCTTTGTTTTAAACGTAATAATAAAGTTGTAAATTATACAGTTGTTTATAGCAGGCATGTATAAAAAGTTGCCTATCATTATCTTAATAGTAACAATACAAACAAATATAAAAATATTTTTATTTTCTATTTACTTCTAAATTATCATTACGGTCCTTTACCTATATTAACTATCTTTTATTTGTTATTTTGTGTTATCTTACCAATTCTAATCCGGGGGGTGGTCCAGCCTCGAAATGTCTCACAGTTGTTACTTTATGATTGGGTGGTACTGCGACTTCTGTCATTTTTTTGAATCACTATTAAGCCATGTGCTTCTGAAACAAATAAAAATAAATTTTTAAACTAAAACTGTCGTCTATATACCAAGAAATTTTTAAGTTGTAACACCCTGAAGATTTGGTTATGTTTTTATTCACCCCCAAGCCTTAACCCAGTATAAATTGTAAGACTTGTTTTTGGATTTTAGAACATGCAGGGCCTTTATCTTATTTTTGCAATTTTATTACTTACTATATTTGCTACACCAATTCATTTCCGTAACTTTTGTCCTTAAAAAGGATAAAACATGTTCGAAACTAACATACTTGTTTGTTACAGATTACAGTGCTACCCCTGACCTGAATTTTACATCTGGTGAGTGAATTTTTTACCACATTTTTATTCTAATCAAAAAAAAAAAAAGATACTGAGCGCCTATCAAAAGTCATTAGTGATTTTAAAAACAATTTACAATTAAACGATTAATGCTAGGGTTAATATTTAACCTTGTGTTGCCTCCTCTCGAGATTAGATTAGGAGGCTATTGTAACTGGGTCAATAATGGGGTTAATTTTAAACTTGGAACTATAGTGGAATTCGTTTATTATGACTCCGCCTATACTGACCAACCGCTTAATATGAAATAATTGCAGAGTTAAGTTTGATTTTCATATTAAATTCTCTATAGGAAAGTTTGGATACAATGACTCCGTTTAAAATGACATATCGTTTATTATGACTGATTCTCAAGAAATCATATCCGGCTATAGTGACCCAAATATATATTAATATTAGTTAGTATTACCGCA
>NW_020439266.1:21965-31575 GCF_000699045.2 Agrilus planipennis
AATTATTTTCAAGCGGGTGGAGGTGGGGGATCGAAAGAGGGTGGTCACTTAAACAAAACCCGATAACCTAACCTACCCTATTGATAAGGATATCTAATTAAATAATGTTTTATATAACTTTCTCAATATTTTTATGTATTTTTCCATTAGTTTTACCTTTGAATATTGTTTAAGAAAACTATATAAATATTTACATGCCTAGAAATGTATAGAAATTGGCATATTAATTAACTTTGAACCCCCATAACTTTTTATGGGAGTGCGACCGCCACGAACTTTTTATGGTACAGTGGTGGGAGATACCTCCTCCTTCGATCCCCCCATCCCTTCGGGGGCGGGGGCCATCATCTAGACCTTTACCTATTATGCTTTGTATGACGCCCGCTTAGTATGACGCGTTCGTCATTTCCCTTCGATGTCATTATAAGCGGATTCTACTGTATCTTTTGGGACGTCTTGTATAATGCATACATAAAATAAGCTTAATTCCTGTTTAATTATTATCACAATTTGATCTTAAACATGCCGAATGGATTAACGTACAGACAATTATTTCATATTCAACAGGTATTACATATTTGTATATAGGTATGTGTTTATTTAGCGGGTCAAAGTGGGCTTTGAAATCCTTGACACGACTTTACTGACCTTCGCCCAATAAACATTTGTTGAATGGCGTTTTTTTCTTCGTTCTTTTTCAATCATTTGTTTTGTGTTGTTATTATTATTGTTGGTCGTAGCCATACGCTTAATAGTATCGTAGTAGGTACGGTGGTGGCGGTAAATGTAACATAATTGATCCAAGGCACCTGTTCTCAAAATCGTTCGGTATTTCATTGATTATTGATCAATGAATTGCAACACACGCACAGCACACTTTTATTTATCGAGTAATAATAATACTGCTAATGGTGCAACGATAAAAATGTTGGATTATAATGTAATAGAATTTTATCTGTAGAAAATATCTTCGTCTCGCGTGTGTGGGCTTGTACATTCTTACAAAAAAAAACATTAATAATACGCATATGCACATATGTAGAATGTAAATCAAAATGATTACGAAATGCTGATTATTTCTCGGGGTAATAAAATGTGTGAGAATTATGGCGTATTTGGTGCAGAAAGAATGAATATATATATATACAATCCGTCACACAAGGACGATTGACCACTAGATTTCAACGTTCTCCTTAATATTTATAGACAAATTTTACGGTAACACGTTTAGAATGGTAGGGGAGAAGGGAGTTAGCAGGCGTACGTCCTGGTAGGATGTAGGGTTGATACAAATTGTGAAAATGAACTGGAACAAAGGGGGTGGCTGACAGGGATGAAGTAGACAAAACTTGCTACGTTCATTACTTACACAAAGGACATTGGTTACTTATTCATCACAATAAGGTCGTTAGTTCTAAGATTGGTTGGACACGCACCTACAGTCTTTTCTATCCTGAGCTAATCTTCACATTTCCCTAAAACTAGAATAACCCACATCTTTAACTATTTGCGAAGGGTAATCTAATCTAGTGCTACCTCAACCCCTCCTAACTCCCGTTTCTGCCTGTAATATGTATCTGACTAGACCTTCATGTCTGAGAAGGTGTCCTAACCTAACCTAACCTATCTCGCCTACTTCTTATCGACTTCCATACAATCCTCTGTTCTCCTATTCTTTCTAATACCTCTTAAAAAATTATTGCTAATACTTTTTTCGTAATATTAATTTCGAAAATTGGGAAACGTGTTTTGAAACACATTCTATCTGTATCTAAAATATCGAAAAAAAATACTGTTCCCTATGGATAGAAACATCACACATCCTTAACTATTTACAAACAGTAATCTAATCTAGGCCTACGTCAACCCCTCCTAACTCCCGTTTCTGCATCTAATATGTCTCTGACTAGACCTTCATGCCTGAGAAGGTGTCCTACCAACCTATCTCGCCTATTTCTTATTGACTTCCATAGAGTCCTCTGTTCTCCTATTCTTTCTAATACCTCTTTTTTCTTCTTCTAACCTTCTCTATCCACGGTATCCTCATCATTCGCCTGTAACACCACATTTCGAATGCTTCCAACCTTTTCTTTTTCGCAGCGCCCACCGCCAATGTTCGCACCCATACAGCGCCACGCTCCAAACATACACCTCTAACAATCTTTTTCGAATATCTAAATTAACCGTTCGCGATCATAGAAGTGACCCTAAACACGTGTCAAAGATCATCGACGACTACATCAATCTAATTTTTATATCCCTCGGGAACAGTATTTTTTCGAGGGATATAAAAATTAGATTGATGTAGTCGTCGATGATCTTGGACACGTGTTTAGGACATCAAACCTAAAATACTTCTATAAATACAACTTTGGGAAATTCAAAAATATAAACATTTAATTTCTAAAGCAATGTAATATTATTTTATAAAGGTTTCATTCTCTCTTTGCATAGGTACTGTACATAATCTAAAAAACAGACAATTGGGTTTATTTTAATCGCCCTGTATAGGTGCAATAAAATTTTCAATTAATTATTGAAACGCCCCGTAAGGAATCTCATATTTAACGTGTCGTCCATTTAAAATATCCTTGGTCTCCATGGGCTACCATATATGGTACACGTTGGTAGGTCGTTCTTAAATTGGAATTATATGAGTCAGACAAGGCGCCCGACACAATATAGTAGGTTAAGTACGATTTAATATTATATACAGAGTGTTCAAATATATGAATCGTTAACAACCGTAATCAATTCAGATTTGTATGCCATAGATAAAATTATTTTTTTTATAGATTACGTTTGGAACACCCTGTATATTTAGAAAAGCATTCGTGTAAAAATTTCGAAAGTTTTAACGATAAAGTAAAAATTATCGTAAGTAAGGGTAGCAAAAATTTGTACAGTTTATTACTGTGCGTAATTCGCTACACATCATCTCGTTAGCTCAGGATGAACCAATGGACTAGTATTGTCAAATTAAAAACCCTTGTTGCGTTAAAGCTTTGTATTTTCCAAAACACAACACTATGTACAAAAACTTAATGTATAAAACCTTAACCTACACATAACCTTGTTTATGTGCAGATTTCCCAAAATTATGTTCCTTGAATTCTAAACCCGATACGAGAGCGCCTACTCGTCATGAAAGAAGCAAAAGTACTTCTCTTTCTGAAATTCTTTCCGAAAAACTGCCTACCTCCTCCTTGAACCTTTTTTTATTGCCACTTGTTTTCAAGTTTCGGTCTGCCTGCATATAACCCATAGTGCCCCAAAGAGAAAGTTAGCAGGTATAATCCCAGCCCTTGTAAATGTATATTTTTCAAAAAGGAGCAGACCAAATATTTTTTCTAGGAAATCTGAACAATTACAACAATTCGTTGTACATTATATCTAGCGTTCTTTACAAAGGACTAACTACATATTTCTTATCTAAAAGGAAAAAACCAAATGTCAGAGTTGTCTGCTATAATAAAGTCCATATTTTTACCCATTATTTTGGCTTTAAGTTTTCTAGTAACACCTCGCGAATTGTAAAAATTTTATTGTCGTAGTCTCAGGAGTGGTTACCGGGAGGGTACACCTTAGGGGTCAGCAATCGCAGGCTGCATGAATGCATTAAGATTACAAAAGAAGAAAAATCACTAACGCAAATTTATCGTTCGAGATGGACCTTCCGAAATTATTGCAGAAATTAATAGAGGAAGCGTCAAAGTTGACCAATTTTGAAAACTTTTTCTTCAATTTCAAACATACGAGATATAGTTCTGCTATTTCTTCCTAAAAAAGAAATATTAATTTTCAAATTTATATAAAATACGTTAAAGTATACACATAAGAATCGACCTCTCTTTAGTCACGAATTGACTATAATCATCAAATTACGTAATATTTGGCGCCCCTAGCAGAAAAATTATCCCTTAAAATTCGAAAACTGAAACATTACGAGAGGCAAATATTATAAATAAAAGAAATTATGAGTGCTGTCAGCACAGGGCAAAATATTATTACGTAGTTAGTATCAGCAATTTCTTATGCTGAAGTGTACGATGTGTTGCATACCTATTTACAAACAATTCCTTTAAATTTAATTTTTAACACAAAGAAAGTGATTAAACAAATTGTTCACAAAAGTGAATTTTAACCACTCACAAGTCACAGCGACTGAACTAGTTTTCATTAGAATTACTTTTTTCTTTCAAATCTTGCCCCCTCCCCTCCGGGTCCTGTTGACCTTAGCTACATCGCTGAGAAAACGAAATGTTAATATTTGTCCATGCAAATATAATACAAGCACAACATTACGATTGTCTTAACCAAACATATTATTGCAAAATTTTTAGTAAAACGGCTAAAGAACAAACTAATAAAGTCACCCATTATTTTGACTCTGTAATTTTTTGAAAGTACAAACATTGACATTTCAATTAGCTCTTAAATTTTTTACTATTCCATATGGTTTAATGAGTTCGTAAGAAAGCAATTGCTCGTTGTAGGTATTTTAGAGAAACGCAAACACCATATGAAAGTACATATTTAAAATTGTTCAATCATATGGCTTTAAAAAAGTCGATGAAATTTTACAAATCCCTAAGGCACACGTCTTTTGCGGTTTTCTACAATTATTATAATATATATAACAATTAACTAAATCTTATTTAAAATTTTATAAATTAAAATACCACATAATAATGCCGGATAGTCGGCAGGGGCGGGTAAACAAAAACACCGGCAACGATAATTTAATAAGTAAAACAAAAAACCTTTGTAGTATCTTCCCCAGTGATATATACTAATATTTTTTTCGATTAGAAGCACATCAAAAATTTGTAAAATGTCCTTTATTGATTATGTAATCTCCACCGACGTTTCGCCTTTCGATCAAAGACTTTATCGACGTAGATTAACTAGGTTATTAACTACATTAGACATTGAAACATTGGAATTTTCTTGTATAATCAGCTAAGAAATTAGTTACTTGTTAGACACATAGATTTCAATTTTTGTATATGTATAAGTTTTTCAACTAAGTGTCTAACAAATTATAAGTAACTTCTCGGGTGATTGTACAAGAAAATTCCAATGTCTCCTCCTAATGCAGTAATGTACTGTAAATTACATAATTAATAAAAAATATTTAGCCCCTTTTTTATTGCTTCTAATTGAAAAAACCTAAATAACGGAAAACCTACCTAATGAAGCTTAACAATTAAGATTGTGTCGGGATAGGTTGTTTGTCCTAATTTCTATTATTTACAAATTACAGTACTAAATTATTTGTTATTTCGATACATTTCTTATTTTTTCTTTTGAACAAAACAAGAACAGAAAATAGCACAAATGGCGCGGTAAACGCCATCTGTAGTACGATGCTACATTTTAGGATTACGTATGCTCCAACAAGGTCCATTCGAATTCGATTATGGTAACGTGCTTATCACGTTGAGGTTAGCTACGCCGGGATTCGTTTCAGCAAGTAGATATCGATATATTTAAATGGACCTTGTTGGAGCATCGTACTACAGATGGCGTTTACCGCGCCATTTGTGGTATTTTCTAAAACGCGCTGTTAAGACAGCAGGTAAAAATTGGTCTGTAATGTAGCATCGTACTACAGATGGCGTTTACCGCGCCATTTGTGGTATTTTCTAAAACGCGCTGTTAAGACAGCAGGTAAAAGTTGGTCTGTGTTCTGCGACGCGCTGATGGATCCAAAAAGATCGAAATCGCGATCCGCGTCTGGCAGTTTCGACAGAATACAGACCATTTCGCATTATTTTATAAAACAAAAGAACACATCAGTAAGGCTGAATTGTTAACGATAACTTATTAATGTAGTTTTGTCACTTTGCAAACTGTTACTGTTTTTAAACATAAGCTAGTTTCAACCCTCCATTAACCGTAGTATTATTTTATTTATTATCCCTTAAATAAAATCTCGACTACGCCCATGCTCGTAACCGCGTTTCTTTTTTGTTTACTTTAAAAGTACGTCGTGTAGATGCTTTCTTTAAGACGTATTTTTTTATCCTACGACTACTTAAAAATTCAATTGTTCTGAGTACGTATGTATGTACTTTTACGCACAAAGGCATGCTTTGAAGTCGACATCAGAATTACACAATACACAGCTACCTTTCATCTCATCCG
Source organism: Agrilus planipennis (assembly GCF_000699045.2). Lineage (NCBI taxonomy): Eukaryota > Metazoa > Arthropoda > Insecta > Coleoptera > Buprestidae > Agrilus > Agrilus planipennis. The sequence goes on from NW_020439266.1 coordinate 28,116, forward strand.
GCGAAAAGAAAGCGACTTGAACGGGAAAATGCGTATAATACCTACAGTTTTCAGTTTGTAACTAAGTATAAGAAAACTTGTGAAACATGTTGTAATATGCAATAGTGCAACACGCCTAGATCATCCGACAGGATGTTAGTTTTATAATATAGACAAACGTGTGTACATTTATGCGTTCTGCTCGTCGGACTAGTGAGCATTCAGGACGAAAAAGATATTAAAATTTCGAAAATAGTCTTATTAGACCTATATGTGTAAACAAATAGATAGATAGATAGACAGACAGACAAATGGGCAGGGACGGCTGGCCAACAAAAAGTCGTTGTGTTTTTAGTTAAGGATGTTTGAGAGGTACAATCGGAGACAAGAGTAGGTACATAAAATTAGAAATTCGTGATTAATTAGGTTTTGCAGCATATCATGAGGTAAATAAATACTATCTATATCTACTAAAAAAAAGTATACGGTTTGAGAGAAAATTTGGAATTTGACTAAAATCTTTGAATAAAATAAGAAATGACGAATAATATGGAAAATTTTTAACTGACTTTTGGCAGTGAATATGCCTTGATTTCAACTTCGAAACAAAAAAATATTTAGTTTCAATCTCTATTAATAATGAGCGTAAAACTTTTTAATATGTTTAAATAATAATTAAAACTTTAAAATTGCATTTATTTCAGACAATTATAAATATTATCATTATATTATCAAGTAAAAACGAGATTTTCAGCTAATTTTTCATTTTTTCCTCGATAACCATTTAGTGAATTTGAATAACCTTACGCTAAAGTGATTCTCCAGAGTTCAAGTTACTTATTATAAAAGTTTGAAATTTCTGGTAGCTTTTTTTCTGTTAATAAAAATAAATTTAATCTGTTCGGTTAACGAATCTCCATAAAATGACGTGTAAAATTACAATTTTTTAAAATTTCAATAACTTCTTAACGGTTTAGCGAATCGATTTGTAATTTTTACAGAAGTTTTAGAATTAATTGAAGAACGTTCGTCCAAATTTTTACTTGTCTCGTAGCATTTTGACATACCTCCCAAACATCCTTAATACATAAACAAAAAATTAACGTTGAGCTTTTTTTTTACACTTTAAAGGTCCTTTGACTCCTATTCCCGAGCCCTTTAGTAGTCCCAGTCCGCCTTTGCAAATGAGTAATAATAAACAAAACGTGTCCGCGTCCTTTTTACGGTTCCTTGTCCAAAGGATTCAGCGGAACCCTATTCCTAAGATAACTTTGTCTATCACATCATCATCTTCATCAACATCATAAGATCGTCAGTCCTGAGACTATTTCTCTACTCCTCATAACTCCTGTTTTTGCTAAAGGTGTCCTACCAACCTGTCTCAGCTATTTCTTATTGACTTCCTCTGTTCCCTACTGTTTCCGATATTAAAACGTTTATAACCTTCTCTATCCATGGTATCCTTGTCATTCGCCTGTAACACTAAATTTCGAAAGCTTTTTCTCCAATTTTTTCAAGAAATTCAAAGACTGGCTCAAGACATGTAAAACTTTGAACGGGTTGTGCTAGTACATTCGCAAAACTGAAACATTTGAACACGTACTTTTCCTACGTAATACCTCAACATAATTATTATAGCCGAAAATGATGGCAAAGATGGGTCACAAAATAGAATTTTGTCACTTTGTTCACAAGCAACGTTGGCTAATGAATAGAAGAAAATGTAATCTACATGAAAATGGTTTTCTGACACCTTTAAACGTATCAGAAGCGAAGTTATTCAACATTATTTGAAAGAGACTTCAACGGTGCGTCAAGCGACGAACCTGCAGATAAAATGCCAATTATTTATGTAATCGAAATTCTAAGGGCTTTTCTCAAATACGTCGATGCTATATAGCAATTATTTAAATTATTTTTGAATTTCTGTCTGTCCCTGTGTTCGTTTGAAAAACGAATAAACATAAAAATGTATCAATTTTTTACCGTAACTAGCCTATTGCAAATAATATTATCAAATTTTATATAAACGCAATTCCACCTCTATTTTCAATTATTTCAAGTGGAACTTGACTATAACGACATCGGTTATATCGACAACTCTGATGTAAAGTAAAAGTTTTAATGGTCTCGCAAATTTACCATTCAAACCAATGTTACAAATCCTGAAATGCAAAGACTGGCTCAAGACAGATAGAAGTTTGAACGGGTTGTGCCTGTACATTCGCAAAACTAAAACATTTGAACACGTACTTTTCCTACGTGTTTGAAGTTTAATTAAAACCCAACAAAAAGAAAATCTTCACGTCCCAAAAGACGATGACATCACCCCAAACAGCTGTCCACCTATACATATATGATTTTATCATTGTAGTTGAAACTTTTATAGGTACGATGTCTTTGACACGCGAAAGACCTTACTATTTTTGGCGTTGGTTTCAAATAACGAGAAATCGTATTTTTTTACGAGGACGACGCTTGAGTTTAAAAAGGACATAACTTACTATTAAAGGCATGATTACCAGTTGATGTTGACCAATAAACTCTTCTATGATCACAAATACATTCCGTGTACCTACTGTTTATTACGTTAACATAACAATAAAACTCTAAAAGGAATAACATAATTTAAAGAAAAATCCAGGAGGAAATATTTATATTTGCAAAATTATTTTTGTGTTTTTGGCTACATTGCCAGATCGACTTACGAATTTTCGAAGATAAGGACCGGGGGTGAATTTATTCGCAATTGTTTTATTATAAATGAACTTGGTTTTCAATATAATTTGAAATGGTTTACTTAGTAGCTAAAAGTTTCTATTTCTTCCCTATTTTTTTCCAATTGGGGTGTAGATTGAAAGCCAGTAAGTATTGTTGAACGGCTTATCGGTTCGCCGACTAGCCGCGGGCGCCTTTCTTCATGTCCGTCGTATTTGTAAATGTCTGTGTCGTACCTGCGTTCTGGGAAAACAGTTCAAAGAAAAACTAAACGATCCGGATGTTTCTAGAGGGTTCCCGAAAGTAAACAAAAGAGTATTTAAAGGAAGAGACGATCGCCGAGAGAGAATAAATAAATTGACCGTTGCAGAAGTGAATCCACAAATAAATTAACAGTGATAGAAGTGAAATAAATAGTGTAGTGAATAGTGATATATCAACAGTTGTGTAAATAAATAGAATAATTCATAACCTAAGTTTAGTAATAATTTAATAGTGTTTTTTAAGTTCTTCAATAATTAGTGTAAATAAATAGTTTTTGTCGTTATCAGTATTAGAAGTTAATTTTGTTAAACCCACGAACATTACAGTATATAGAGTAAAAAGGTATTTTTTTGGACCAACGTTTCGTCTTAACTACAAAGTAAAAACCTAGCTAGTAGTAGTAGTACTTATTCAACTAGCGTTATCAAGTTTAAAAAAAAATCAGTTTATTGATGCATGACGCTTGGCACTCTTTAAAGTTCGGTGCCCCCCCCCCCCC
>NW_020439266.1:31871-36020 GCF_000699045.2 Agrilus planipennis
GGTGCCTGACAGGGGCGACATTACTGTGAAAAAATTTTGATGTTATTAGCAAATACAATTTATAGCTTTATTCATTATTAAAAAATAATGTATGGATGCATGAATAATAATACAAATTTATTAAGTACTGTGTTTGAATTAATACACTTGAATTTGATGTATATAATTTTTGCTTTTTATAAATATCCAATAAAGGTTTATAAATTTTCAAATTTTAAGTAGGCACAATTGATCTGTACTTATGATGTAGTTTTATTAATATTTCATATTTTTGAATTGATAATTTAGAACTAGAGCGTTTTCCAGCTTTTTTCATTTTTTATTTATAAAACATCCGCAGATTATTAAAATGATAATGGAAAAATAAAATTTAACAGTTAATTTTTTTAATTATCGAAAAATGCCGTTTAGTTTCCGTGAAAATTTACTATTAAGAATTGTGAAAGATTCGTCTTCATAAGATGAATTCATTTTTGGTTTTTTTTTAGTGTTCATCAGGTTTATTGTTATTTTCGTCATTAAAATCGTTTTACCTAATAAAAAATTGTATACTACATTATGGAATAATTTTAACAATTACTAAAAATCCGTGAAATTGATAATAAGCTAAAGAAAATGTAATGGCGGGTAAATATCTAATATTTTTGTTTCATTTTTATTAATTTTCATATCGTACTCTGCTTCCGCTAATACTGCTATATCGTTGAAAAATCGAATTAAGTTAATTTTTTCTCTTACAGCGGCCATGTCTTTAATAATATAAATCACATATTCGATATTACCATCTCTTCATAAGGTCGTCAGTCCTATGACTGGTTGGATACGCACCTCCACTTTCTCCTATCCTGAGCTAATTTTTGCATTTCCCTAAAACTAATACACCCCACATCCTTTGCCATTTTTGTAAACAGTAGGTAATATAATCTAAGTCTACCTTTAGTTCTTTTAACTCTTGTCTCTGTTTCTAATATGTCACTGACCAGTCTTTCATAATATCTCTTCATTTTTAACCTTCTTTATCCACGGTATCCTCATCATTCGCCTGTAACACCACATTTCGAACGCTTTTAACCTTTTCTTTTTCGCCTTGCCCACCGTCCACGTTTCACACTCGTTAGGGCCGCGCTCCAAACATACACCTTTAATAATCTTCGAACTTCTAAATTAACCGTTCGCGATATTATAATTAAAAAGTATTCTAACTTCCTTCCTAATTTTTACTTCTCTACGATTTTGCCCAAATTCTACAACTACCTGTTGTCCTTTATATAAGCTGTATACCACTCTTATATCCCCAAATGTCATCTCTACAAACCTACGTATTTTAGCATCTTCTGCCATTAAATAATTAAGTAAATAAATAATTATTAGGTTACCTTTTTATTTCAGTATCTCATCCCACGCTCTTTTTTTTCCATCGTTTTTATAACTATTATCCGTTCTATACGATAAGATTTTTAAGCCGAAAAAAGTAAAAAAAGCAAAAGTGATGTGTTTCACTGTTTCCTCCCTATACAGATAAGGCAAAATGTTTACCGAGCATAAAAATTACACGTTTGTTTGTCAACACTTTTCCTTTTTATATTTGTTTTGTTTTCTATGCGTCGAATGTTTATGACGGCATTTAAAATTCGATTCTATTTAACGTTGGCCTTACCCAACCACGTCGAAAATTCAGCAATAAAACAGACTTTTATTATCCTAACAAAATATGTAAACATTTCTTATTCACCCTATTTCACTACAGCGCATTTTCTGAAACATTTATCATTGTTTTGTCTTCTTTTTTATATTGTACGTCGAGAAACTTTATGATAGTCATTTAAACTCGGCTCTATTTAACGTTGGCCTTACCCAACCATATCGAAAATTCAGGACCAATCTATTATTATCCTCATAAATAAACAATTCTTGGTTCACCTGTTTCACTACAATTATCAATCTCTAAAATGTTTATGATTGTTTTAATACGAACATTGAAAGTTTACGAACGCCCTTTAAACTCGGCTCTATTTAACGTTGGCCTTACCATATCTGACAATAATGTATATGCATATATATATATATAGAAATGTTTAAGTATGTGTATGTATATTGTGTAGTGATGAGTGAAACAGATGATGACTTCTGCTTATTCATTCTAAATCGTTCCAAGGTTAGCGAAACCGAGCGCCTGAGCGCTCCATGACTGACTGACTACGGACTACGTCATCTCGGCAAATATAGTCTGTTTGCGCAAAAGAAAACCTCTGTACCTACGTGTATTATACGTATGTGTAAGTGTGTGTGTGTATGTCTATGTATGTGTTTGAAATAAATAATTCCTCAAACGATAAAGTTAGCAATTGTTTTCCGCTGGAAACGCGTACTCCTGGTAAATAAATAATTGTTGCTTGATAGTGATTAATGCAACTAAATTACATACAATATAAGTAGACGATAATAGATGAATAGAAAAAAGTGACTAATTGCTTTACCAGGTAGTACAAATTCATGGTTAATTTTATTATTACAAGTAAATCATTGTGTGCACCTTACAGTTTTGTTATTGTTTTTGAAGTGTTTCAAATTAAGCAAATTTGATTTCTTAAAGATAAACGAAAAACCAGATGTGTTAGCTTACTTACTCTGTACTATTTGCTTAAAATGAAGAACGATACACATATTTCAAAGCTAAGGTAAAACCATCATCATCATCATAAGGTCGTCTGATAAAAAAAATTAGTTTTATATGGTCGTGAATGATCTTTGACACGTATTTGGGACATCAACATAAATTGTAAAAATGTTTCAAACGCTAAAATTTCAGGTGTAAAATTTACTCCTTTATAACGTTTATTTAGTCAATAAATAAATAAAAAGGTGTAGGTGTGATTTTTATCCGTAGAGGTTTGTCGCTTGACGCACCGTTGAAGTCTCTTCCAAATAATATTAAATAAGTTTGCCCCTAACGTGTTTAAAACCATCTAAAACTCAATTCGACTTAGAGCACACTTTATTCTATTCGTAAGCCAACTTTGATTGCGAGTATCATGACAGAATTCTATTTTTTGATCCCATCTTTGTCGCCATATGGCTAACGACCTTCAGATAATTCTAAATCGTTTACCTTGTTTTCATACACTTTCGTACATTTATGTAACTACATTACACACATACAAACCATACGTACCTGTCACATATACTCATATGTTTAAACATCTATTAATGCCTTGTTGGACTAATCAAATCAAATAATGATTTGTTCGAAGGTTTTCGATTTATTTACAAAGAGATACCTACTAGATAGTTCTACGAAACGAAGAACGAGATAGAGAAATTGCAAGGACAATTTTTTTTGTTTGTTTAAATTACTTATTTTTGTAAAAAGCAAATTTGCGACTGTGAATATTCCTTTCAAAAATCCCATTAAATCCTTATGGAAAATGGCTAACTCTGAAACTTTGGATTCTGGTAGTTCTCGACATACAGATCAAGTCTCAAACTCTCAAAAAAACTCAGGGATGGTAATGCACTCTGCAAACGTGTAGTACACCTCAATGTCATAGTCAGAGATGTGATTTATTTAAATGGATAATCTAATATATTGGATCGATATTGTTTTCCGCGTTCAATGTCCATGGAATTTTGAAGTTCCAAATTGATGTCAGCACCTGCCAAATCACCAGTTATCGTACCTTTAGCAAGGTACTACGACATTATATGAATTACGACAAAACAGCCCGCAAAATAATATCGAATTGATATACGCCAGCTGTGTAAAACTGAAAACTACAAGATATTGTGGTGTGCTAATAAATGCCTATAATCCAAAATTCTTAGAAAACGATTCGGAAAACTTCACTTATTAGATGAACCCAAACCTAAAGAAAGTATGATTTCCATTTCTTTCTCTTATTACAATGTGTAAAAGATCAGAAACAAAATAGGGTTGTAAATAGTTTGCTATAAAATGATTGATGTTGATTTTGCATCAATAAAATTATTTGCAACCCTATTTTGGCTCTGATCTTTCACGCTAAACAAACTATTTGGGCATCAGTGTCTTTTTTCCAATTAAAACGGGTGACAAAGGCAAATAAGAAAGCATATAGAAGAATTATTTGTTGCTGAACTAAAGTAATTATAACATAAAGATAGAAAAACTAT
>NW_020439266.1:36031-37182 GCF_000699045.2 Agrilus planipennis
CTAGAAAAACTCCAATATTTAAAAAATTAGCAAATGCCTGCAAGGTTTTCTTAAGAAATATTTTATACTTAAGTAAATGTAAAAAATTAAATAGGTACTACAAAAAAGTATTTATTTGAGGAAAGTATTTTGAAAATACGTATTTTGCATTTAGCATTTAATAAAATACAAAAGGGAAATCAATTTTGTATTTTACATTTAAAATAACAAATCAAAAAATTATTTGCATTTTGTATTTAAATACTTTTAAAAAACCATTTTACACATCTCTGGTCGTAGTGTACTTACAGGGCCAACTGTCCCCATAAGTGCACTATGACGTTAACGTGTACTACACTTTTGCGTAGTGCATCACCATCCCTAGTCCGAAGCCATGACATCCATAATATGCAATACATCAACACATGGATATGTGTAATTGTACCTTGAAAGTCCTTATGGGAGCATGTAACATCAGAAAAAATTCTGTTATCAGCATATTATTTGTATGTACGTTTAATGACGCACACTGGCGGAAAAGCTCGCCATAGGGGCACAACCCCTATCCATTTCTGAAAAAATAATCTCATACATGGTTCACCTCGAAAAGAACAACTTTACGTTAGATTGATTTTTATTTCTGACTAAAGCGTACGCCATAGGAACATGGGTTTTTTGATGAAATTTTTACTAACTGATATTATAAATAGGAATGTGTGTTCGTTTGTTTGTTACGTTTTCACGCCTTAAGTACTCAGCCGATCATCATCAAATTTTGTACACAAATTGCCAAGGATAGAGTAAAGAACATAGGGTACCATTTATCCAGAAAACAACTCTTCCTAAGGAATAGAAAAAATTCGTTTTATATGATCGTCGATAATCTTAAGACAACAAGGCGAACGAAAGTATACTTCGTTTACTTTCTGTTGCGATGTGACCTTCAGTTTGACCGGCGCAAAGTAGAAAAGAACAGCACTAGGCCAGAAAAGAAAGGAGACAACTCTCGGCCAAACTCTTAACCGGTGAGGAGCGTATAACCTGTACAGTACTGCACGGAAAAATTGACCATTTTATCCACTACAATTGCATTGCTCAAATGTGCTGTTATTGGTACCATTTACTACTGAAAATATCAACGAGATGTTTATTTATATTTGAAGACATATTAA
>NW_020439266.1:37639-41699 GCF_000699045.2 Agrilus planipennis
AAGGATAAAAGCTGTACAAAGCACTCTGGATCCGAGCGAAATTATACTTTACAGATCATTAGGTAAACACCGTCCGTTTCATACTGATCGTGCTTTCTAAACACATACATATACTTGTAGTTGGATCGTTTCTAAAAACTGAATTTATTCGCAAAAACAAAAAAGAAAAAATGGTAAAATCATTGTAAATTTTTATGTTAAAAACAATAACTAAAATTTACCAAATTTTCAAAACTACTGGCACAATTACTAAGAGCCAGTTTCCCTAAAAATCCGGTCAATTTTTCCATTTTCAATCAATTAAATTTTTGAAACATCAAACATGTAGTAATAATTTAACTTATAAATTACAAAAAGTATAATTAATTAACTTTTGAATAGAACGACCTTTTAAAACATACAAAATGTTATGTAATAATAACGCCCATCTTTTTATTTAATATAATTAAAATTAAAATTAAATGTAGGATTTATTCGTGGGTATTATTTATGATGAAAAACGATTTCAAAAAAGAATACAGAAAAAAATATCTTAACAAATTTTTTAAGTTGGCGTAGGTTTTGTGGTCTGAAGGACGCCAATCGTATATGTAAATTCGGCTGCTGCTTATATTATAAAAAAAAAACCTGTATCTACACCGTTTGTCAACACATCAATACTAAAATAAGAACGTCGTCACACATAAGTCAAATAATATTAACTACTAAAAAGGTTCTTGAAAAAACTCGAAAAAATAATACTAATTAATGAATTTTCGCTTATTGAATTTTTAGTTTCAATTGACTGTTTGCGTTACTTTCACACTTCAGACTTTTCCGGGAAAATATCAGTAAATTTTCCTTACTTTTATTAAATCACGTAGCAGGCGGGTCACTTATGTATTAAATATAAAAAAAAACTTACCAGTCTAGCTTGAATGAGACAGGTGTTTTCCTTTGAAAACTGTCAACAATAATAACCACCTGATAAAAAAAAAACTATCGTTTATTATAATCGATATTCAAGTTCGATAAAAAACAAACCACTGCCGAAAAAAAAGAACGATTTCTAAACCGCAACGAATCGGAACAATACGTCATTTAAATACTCATTTAATTATTAATTGTAATAACTAATTAAAAAAGGCAAAGTAACACATGCGTATCGACCACACGACTACTGCGATTTCGACGAGCTTCTAAAAGTGTGTTGTGTTGTGTTGTATTGTTGTTACGTAGCAAGCACGGCTTGCGCTGATCTAAAATCGTGAATTTTCTCGCGGTGTGCGGATCGCAATATCCTTGCTCGCTGGACCGCGCCTACTGCGTCTGGTACGAAGAAGATTGATGCTGGAGGTCGTTGTGGTGAAAATTGCCTTGCGAAAACGCTGCGGAACTGAAAAATTGCGATATGTACCACGATACGAATTTAAAAACATTCGTTGGTTAAAAACCACTATTTCTTTATAAAATTATCGGAAATAAAATCTTTACGCAAAAGTTTCCACATTGACTAGGATAATTCGCGAAACTTCCGCTACTTGCGTTAACTTCTATCTACAAATTTGTACTAAAATGGGGTGTTTCGCGTTTGTGAAAATAATTCTATGCGAAGGGAATAGCGTAATAAAATTTGAAAAAGAATTTATCACCGCAAATAATGGCAAAGATGGGTCACAAAATAGAATTTTGACATTTTGTTCACAATCAACGTTGACTAATGAATAGAACAAAATGTAATCTACACGAAAATGGTTTTCTGACACCTTTAAACGTACCGGAAGCGAAGTTATTCAACATTATTTGAAAGAGACTTCAACGATGCGTCAAGCGACGAACCTGCAGATAAAATGCTAATTATTTATGTAATCGTAATTCTAAGGGATTTTCTCAAACACAACGATGCTATATAGCAATTATATAAATTATTTTTGAATTTCCGTCTGTCCCTGTGTTCGTTTGAAAAACGAATAAACGTAAAAATTTATCAATTTTTTACCACAACTGGGCTATTGTAAATAATATTATCAAATTGTAAATATAAATGTGATTCTACCTCTATTTTCAATTATTTCAAGTGGAACTTGACTGTAACGACATCGGTTATAACGACAACTCTGAAGTAAAGTAAGTTTTTAATGGTCCCGCAAATTTACCATTCAAATCAATGTTAAAAATCCCGATATTAACGACAACAAACTTGGTTATAACGTAATTTTTTTATTGCTACAAATCCTTAAAACGGTTAGCTAAATCAGATGTTACCCAACCCGAATTATTGAAAAATGTGTTTCTAATTTATAATATCCAAACTTCGGTTAATAACGACACTCGGTTATTATATCAAGATATCGCCTGTCCCTTAGGTGACACTATAACCAAATTCTACTATTTTTATTATATACAGATAAGGCAAAATGTTTACCGAGCATAAAAATTACACGTTTGTTTGTCAACACTTTTCCTTTTTATATTTGTTTTGTTTTCTATGCGTCGAATGTTTATGACGGCATTTAAAATTCGATTCTATTTAACGTTGGCCTTACCCAACCACGTCGAAAATTCAGCAATAAAANCTTTTATTAAATCACGTAGCCGGCGGGTCACTTATGTATTAAATATAAAAAAAAACTTACCAGTCTAGCTTGAATGAGACAGGTGTTTTCCTCTGAAAACTGTCAACAATAATAACCACCTGATAAAAAAAAAACTATCGTTTATTATAATCGATATTCAAGTTCGATAAAAAACAAACCACTGCCGAAAAAAAAGAACGATTTCTAAACCGCAACGAATCGGAACAATACGTCATTTAAATACTCATTTAATTATTAATTGTAATAACTAATTAAAAAAGGCAAAGTAACACATGCGTATCGACCACACGACTACTGCGATTTCGACGAGCTTCTAAAAGTGTGTTGTGTTGTGTTGTATTGTTGTTACGTAGCAAGCACGGCTTGCGCTGATCTAAAATCGTGAATTTTCTCGCGGTGTGCGGATCGCAATATCCTTGCTCGCTGGACCGCGCCTACTGCGTCTGGTACGAAGAAGATTGATGCTGGAGGTCGTTGTGGTGAAAATTGCCTTGCGAAAACGCTGCGGAACTGAAAAATTGCGATATGTACCACGATACGAATTTAAAAACATTCGTTGGTTAAAAACCACTATTTCTTTATAAAATTATCGGAAATAAAATCTTTACGCAAAAGTTTCCACATTGACTAGGATAATTCGCGAAACTTCCGCTCGTTACGTTAACTTCTCTCTACAAATTTGTATTAAAATGGGGTGTTTCGCGTTTGTGAAAATAATTCTATACGAAGGGAATTTCGTAGTTTTCGGTTTTCTCAAGTTCTAAATTTTTTAATATTTTTCAAATTTAGTTAAATAAAACAAGAAGTATTTATTCGAAATTTTATTAGCAATACAAAAAAATCGCACACAAATAGTTTTCGATACAAATAAAAACTAAAAACTGCTACAGAGAAAGCACATAACTAAAACCATTGTTTACTCAGATTTTTCTTTTTCTCCCTCTGTTTCATTCAGTTTTTTGTGTTTTAAATACACAGAAATAAGATTTATAAAGTTAACAACGTATGTTGAAACGCACACTATACACAAAGTGTGAAGCTTAAAGTAAAGAATATATGCGAAATACAAAGAAGAAATGTTGGACAAAATTATACCAAAATAACAAATTAAATTTACGGTGGCGGAGTTACTTTGAACTGAAAAAAACCCAAAAAATGTTTATTTTCATATTTAAAAAACAAAGATTGTTCTATCGACTTACCGAAGGTTATTAATAAACTATAAAATATCATTCCAACAAGTGCATTTGGTCTATTAAAAATTGATTTTTCGCCAAATAATCCCATACCTTTGCCATATCTGCAATAAAAAATATACAATACTTTACAGTAAAAACTGTAATGTCTAATCTAGCCACTACACAAAAACTTCGTAGCATCTAGACACGGCTAATTTCAAGGTTATTAATGTCAAAAAAGAAAGGTTAGAATAGACATGAAATAAATACTATTGTCATAAAAAGAATGTAAGTATTTAAAAAAAC
>NW_020439267.1:0-11103 GCF_000699045.2 Agrilus planipennis
AGATTGCTGTTACTCTTTCGGGTAAAGGACGTATTCCATTTGCCGAGACAGAATAACCTAGAAAAAAGACTGCTTGTTTACCAAAGTTGCATTTTGCTTGATTGAGCAATATTCCGTATGAATGTAGACGAGTAAATAACATGCGTAAATGCTGTTTGTGCTGTTCAGCATTTTCTGATGCGACCAGTATATCGTCAATGTTGCGTACAGGATATCTGTCCGGGATTGTTCTCGCGTTGAGAGCACGGTAGTCTCCGCATGGGCGCCATTCATCGTCCCCATTGGGGACCATGTGCAGTGGCGATGCCCAGGGGCTGGAGGAGAGACGTGCGATACCCAGTTGTACCAACGTTTCAAATTCTCTTTTGGCTGCAGAGAAACGGTCCGGGGCTAAACGTCGTGGTTTGCATGCTACCGGTGGACCGGGGGTGTTAATGTAGTGCCTTGTTGCATTTTTGGAGAAGGTGATCTGGCCGCAGGGTCGAGTTAATGAGGGAAAATGCTGAAGTATCTCGTGGTATGGTGGAAGTGATAGGTTCCCTTTCTGTAACGAAAGTGACGGAAGGTTGGCTGCAGTTGATTAATTGACCAGTGGTGGTGAGGTGTGTCAGTTGATCCAGGAGTCGTTGGTTGCTTAGATCTACCAGCAGTTGGTAGTGCCCAAGGAAGTCTGCACCAATAATTGGTTTGGTGACGTCGGCTATAATGAAACGCCATGGGAAACATCTTCGTAGGCCTAAATTGACCGACAGAACAATGGTACCATAAGTAGGTATGTTGGTGCCGTTTGCTGCTTGTAGCGTGAACGTGGATTTCTGACGTGGCACAGGTATTAGAGACTTGGAATACACGCAGATATCAGCACCGGTGTCGACCAGAAATTTTTGAATTGTGGCTCTGTCCGATACAAATAGGCGACGCTTCGTTGTGAGGACCTTACTTGTCCCCATTAGTGAGCTCCCTGTAGGTTTTCCGATGACTTCCTGCACGGAGGAATATGCATTTTCGTGCCTAGTCTTGGAATCTGCTGTGGTAGAAGCAAAGGTCATTTCTTCTGTTGCTACTATTGGATCGTTTTTGCGAAGAAGTGCCTCTTTAATGAGATCGAGATCTTGTCCTCGAACCTCTCGCCATATGTCGTCTTATATGATGTAGATCCATATGGAGTGCTTGCACCTTATTGGTCAGCTGTTGGATGGCATCGTGCTGTGTAGTAGGTGTGGCCGTGGTTGCTATCATGGACTGTGCTTGAGTCGCTTCCATGAAATAGTCGGCGATTTCGGCAACTTCATCCAACTGCTTGTTCTTGATGGTTGCTATGACCGTCTGTAGATTTTGAGGAAGCCGACCTGACCAGATCGTGCGTAATAGATTCTCTGGAGTTGAATTTCCAGCCAGGTTTTGAAGGTGACGCAGAAATTGGGATAATGATGATGTCACGCACTTCGGCTGCGTACCGCGGATCCAAATTGCCTAATACATACCCGAATCTTGTCGATTCAGATGTGACTCCCGAGGCCTTAAAGCTTCGTTCCACCATGCATAACCATAGTTCGGGGTCGGATGACACGAAGGGTGACAGTTTGCGGCTGAGTTGGGCAACCTTTTTGTTTATGTGTTGATGTGGATGACGCCGGTACTCACGGTAAGCAGTCCAAAGTAGGCTGATTATTTGTAACGTGATTATAATGAAAAGGAGACAATCGCTCCGGACCAAGGGCGAGGCTGTTGCACTTCCGTAGATGGCGAGGATCCCATAGGGGTAAAGGAGTGACAGCAGATAAGTTGTTATTGTAAAATAGGTGCAGGTGGCACGCCCAACAAGGGTGAGTATGTGTTTTCCAATAAGTTGAACAACTCACGCAGAAAACGTTGATGCTGGAGATATTTCTCCTGATCAGACGGTTCACCAGATGCCGGACTTGGGGTTAAAACTTGCAGTTGGGCGACCTGGCGCAAGAGGGCACGGTGACGCCATGGCTTGTGCTTGTATCTTGTAGGATACCGCGCCCGATGCCTTTTAAATGTTGTTTGACCGGCATAGGATACTACACTAGGTAACTGTATCTTGTGACCGATTAAGGATTAAAATCTGGATAAGCTAAAACTGGAGCGTTTGTAATTAATTCTTTAATTTCGTTAATTGCTTCTAAATACAAGGGATCATGTATTTTTCTTTAAACATATAGCAAGGGGAATGACAATTTTGGAATAATTTTTAATAAATTTGCGATAATAGCCGCTGAAGCCTAAAAATGATTTAAGTTCTTTTACAGTTTTTGGGACTGGAAATTTGTTAATGGAATTAATTATGTCTGGGTTAGGTTTAACACCTTCAATTGTGATTACATGTCCTAAAAAGGGAACTTCTTTTCTTAAAAATTCCGATTTATCTAAAGATACTTTTAAATTTACGTCTTTTAATCTTTGGAAAACTTGTTATAAATGTATTATGTGTTCGTGTAATGATTTTGAAAATATGACAATGTCGTCCATGTAAACAAATGCACATTTGTACAAAAAGTCACGTAGTATGGTGTCCATCATTCGTTGGAATGTTGCGGATGCGTTCTTTAGTCCAAACGGCATACGTACGTACTGACCGTTGTCAATGGAAAAGGCAGTTTTTTCAGTGCTGTCTTTGTGGAGAGGGATTTGTAGGAAGCCGGAAGTTAAGTCTAAAGTAGAGTAATAAGAACATTTTCCTAAAGAATCTAAAACGTCTTCGATTCGGGGTTAAGGGTATTTGTCTTCAATTGTTTTTTTGTTTAATTCACGGAAGTCAATGACCACACGCCATTTCTTTTTTCCTGATGCATCCATTTTTTTTGGTACAATCCAAACAGGAGAACCATAAGGAGGAATAGAGGGTTTGATTACACCGTCATTGAGCAGTTTTTTAACTTGATTTTGAATTTCGTCTTTAAGTTTTTGTGGGTAACGGAAATTTTCTGGTAAATAGGAAAATCGTCTGTTCTATTATGATGGGTTACTTGTGTGGTCGCAGTTAATTTTTGTTGATCGTCGCTAAAAATTGATTTAAATTCCTTACAAAGTTTTGTTATTTTATTTTTTTATTGATTGTTCATATGGTCTAATCTGAGTTGTTTTATTATGTCGCAATTTATATTGTCATCAATCGGGGCTTTGTCTGAGTATATGTATTTGTTAAGTGTATCTACATACATAAGCTCATTAATGTGAATATTATTAAGACATTGCACATCAGCAAAACCGTTATCTACATTATAGATACCTGGTACAATTTGTTCATGGTCAAGTATAACACAAGATCCTTTGTGTAAATTAACTGGGATTTTGCAAGTGATGTTTGTTAGAATTTTATCTCTTGTCTCGTGAAATTGTATCTNTTTTGGTAAACAGGTGAATCGTCTGTTGTCCTGATATGATGTGTTACCTGTGTGGTCGCGGTTAATTTTTGTTGGTCGTCGCTAAAAATTGATTTGAATTCCTTACAAAGTTTTGTAATTTTATTTTTTTCTTCATTGTTCATATGGTCTAATCGGAGTTGTTTTATTACATTGCAATTTATATTGTCATCAATTGGAGCTTTGTCTGAGTAAACGTATTTGTCAAGGGTATCTACATCCATAGGCTCATCGATGTGAATGTTATTAAGACATTGCACATCAGCAAAACCGTTATCTACATTATAGATACCTGGTACAATTTGTTCATGGTCAAGAATAACACAAGATCTTTTGTGTAAATTGACCGGGATTTTACAAGTGATGTTTTTTAACATTTTATCTTTAATCTCATGAAATTGTATCTGTGTATGTTCAGTAGTTAGAGTATTATCGGAATAATTTATTATTGCATTTATTTTAGTCAAGTCAGCATGATTAATTAATGCGTCGAAAATTGTATGAAAATCAAAAACTGAAAATTCAATGTGCGTTGGTTCATTAAATTCGTGGAACAAAGGAATGTATAATTTGTATTGTCCTTTGGTCTGTCCGTGGGCCGTTTTAACTTCGAAAGGTTCTTCAGTGATCCAAGGAAACCACAGAAAAACTTGGACCAAGGCAGACGGACCCGGAATCGAACCGGCGTCCTCCCGAATGCTAAGCAATGGTCTAGACCTCTAGGCCATGCCGCTCGGTCGGGAGTAGTTCGAATTATACCAAAGGCATTGGTAATGTAATTATGGAGTTCATCTACCGTGACAATAGATGACGCGTATACCAATGTCTTGATGATGACATGACCCCACTAATAAAAGTCCATTGGTGTGAGATCGGGTTAACGGTGTGGCCATACCACTGGATCGAATCGATCTCTCCATCGTCTGGGAAACATAATGTTTAATCGCTGCCGTACCTGATGCGTGCTGCGGCGGGTTGCTCCATCCTGAAGAAACGACAAATCTGCCCGTTGAGCTAATGGAATGTCCTTAATAACTCCGACAGCATGTTCTCTAAAAAGTCGGAATACATGTGTGCTGTTAGCCGACCATTAATAAAGAAGAGGCTCAGAAGCGTATCCTCCAACAACCGTTGTATTTTCCTTTCTGTTTAAAGTAACAAAACTCGTCGTCATGGGTTACAGTGAGTACACTTCAGTTGTACGATCATGGGATTATGGGGCCTACGCCCTCACGTTCTTTACATGTTTTTCCGACTTTTTGGTGAAAACTAATATTGCAGGCAAAAATGTACATCTTCACAAAAGAAATAATTCATTTCCACCCTCTTTTATCAAGCGCTTTTTAAATGCCAATGTCTATGCACATTTGTTGATAAATAATGATTTTCCGTTTACACATCGGGGCACAAGTTCCGTTGTTATAGGTACGTAGTTTTTCTCATATGTTCACTGTCATCTAATGGACCTTAACGTGAGTGCATTTTCTTCGGCTGTACCGCAACTTAATACCAAACATAAACAACAACATTACACCGAAAAGCAACTGATTCCGATCAACTGAACGTGAATTTTCCTACAATCAGCTGACAATTGCAATTAATTTGCAATTGTGGAGCGCCGGTAGCAAAACTGTTCTAATTTTAAGATTTTTTATTTTGTTTCAAAAGTCAAAATAAAGTGTTGTAACATTTTATGAAAAAATGATGCTGCATTCGATGTAATAGATTATGCCTCTACCCGGCTTTTAATTTTCTACTGCTGTATTTCTTGGTTATAACTGGATTTGAGGTTAAAACTAAACTAAAATTAACTCAAGCCATGAATGTCTAGGATCCAAACTGNCCCACAGCTTTAAATTGCATTTATTGGACTAACATTATTCAGGATTCTTCCAACTGAGTGGTACATTAGACGTTTTAGGGAAGTAATGGCCGTAATAGATACCCGGCTTTTAATTTTCTACTGCTGTATTTCTTGGTTATAACTGGCTTTGAGGTTAAAACTAAACTAAAATTAACTCAAGCCATGAATGTCTAGGATCCAAACTGTGTTACAGCTTATCATGATTCCCTACAAAGGTGATATTTGAATTTTACATAGCAATGAATGATATTTGAGTTTTTTACGTAAATGAAAGAAAAATATTTATTTTGTTCCATGGTACAGTAATTATATTACAATAGAGATATTATTAGTTTTTGTGGTAATATTGTGGTATTTACTGGTCTGAAGGTTAAAATTAGTATTAACCGAACCTATTAATGCCCAGTTCGCAAAAATTGTTTTTGATTGTATCATTCTTCATAAAAGGCGAAAGTAGAGTTTTTACTTTTTCTCAGGTCATGTTACTCATTACGTTTAAGAGTTCGGGTATTCCATGGAGTTACAGGTAAAAAGAAAGAAATTTTCTAGAGAATGTTTTGTCAATTACTACCTATTGTTTCTTGTATCATCAAAACGCAGCATTTTCATCAACTCCATTTCTGCTCAGAGTCCGAATGCCCAGGCTTTTTAGTAACACTACAATTCAAGTCTGGACCTTACGCCGTCTTCCTCATAGTTTTGTCGTTCGATAAGAAAAAACGTTTATGGTTTGAAATTCATGATATTCAATGTAATTTCTTTAAACTTCACTACCTACACTTGTTCCTGTGATCTTCCAGAAAACTGTAAAAATACGTCTTAACCCCTGCTATTACCTCTGTAAGATGAAAATTGTTGTCCATGCATGATTTTTTCTTGAGATGTGAGATCAGCTGATCCAACAGGTTACATAATAGTCTGTGTTTATTTTACAATAATAATAATCCACAAACAGAATTCCTTTTGCACCCAAAAAAATATTGACAACGATCGATTTCTGGATCCTAAGTCGGTTTGGAACCGAAATGTACACCACCCACTTAGTGTCTTGTTTTGATTTAGGATCATGGGAGTAGACTCAAGTCTCATCTACAGTAATAATACGACGGAAAAAATCTTTAAAACGCTCCCAATGTTGAGAAAGTCGTATACGTGTGTGTTTTTGTTCCATTGTTAGTAAATGCGACACCCATTTTGAACACATCTTTCTAGAACACAAAACTTCAGCTAAAATATTACTCTCACTGCCTAATAAAATGTCGTTTCCAGTGAAGGCTGAACGGAAGGACTTAAGGTTCCATTCCCCGACATCACCATACTGTAAAATATGGTTTCTGGTCTCTTGCCATGCTTGTGGTACGTTTAAATATTCTCCAAAATCATAACATGACCATTGTGAAGTCATGTCGCCATTGTGATTAGGTATTTGATCCTTTCTCACCCTAAGGGATGAGATTAGATTACCAATGGTGATGCGTTTGTCATGTTGGAAATTTGAACGTACACTTAGTTCAGACTCAGTATATGGTTTAGGACGGTTAAATGCTTGTGGTTCCCTTAAATCGCGTGTGACCCAAAGGGTCTATGCGATAGAGCCATTTTCAGACTCGTGCAAGGTAGCGCCAAGTTTGATATGGCGATTAAGCATTCTGACCTTGTCGGCGATCAGCGTAAAGAGACCCCTATTCACCTGGAATTGGAGGTCGTCAGCTGGAAACTCTTGTTTAGTAATGCCAACTCCTTGTAGAGATGACAACTGTTCTGTTGTGAGGTTGGCTGCTCTGGCCCATCCAAGTAAATTGGAAGTTGGAAGACCACAGTTATCTTGATGAGGTCTCAACTGTTCTATATCGCAGTCTACTGGTAAGGCAGGGTTGAGCGTCTTGCCTATGTCTTACTTAATACGCTCAGCGATGAAAACCGGAGCTGGTAAGCTCTCGTATTTCCAATGAGTAGCAGCGCTAATTTGGTCGTAGTGGCCGAGGAGGTTTTGCCACGCAGGGAATGAGATCGTAAAACGTTGTTGTGCCGCATCGACGGTACAACCTACGGATCTCAAGTACTCATCCTCACAGGATGGTACTGGGTAGTTGTCTGATAGTATCTACTAAATCTCTCGTCTAATTATTCTATCATAATCATATCCTGTATTTTTGCTGTTTTCTGATGTTGATGCATTTTTTGGACGTCCTTCAAGACTGCTATGACTACTTCAACATGCAGCAACCCTTCTTTCTACTGTTTGAAGTGAAGGTGAAAAGTTCTTATACACTTAACAATCGTTCGTGAATTTGTTTTGACCTTCAAAAATAAAACTTGTTCCTGCACTAAATTTAAGTACAAAAATAATGTGACTCGCAAACTTTAAATAGCTACAAACTTACGAATGAGTTGACGAAACTACTTTTCGAAAAATAAAACGACGAAAACCTATTATCGTATTGAACTAAAAAAGTTATTGAAAGAGTTGGCTTGTTATCTTTCCACTCCTTAACTACTCAACCGATCATCATGAAACTTGGTACACACATTTTCAGGGACACAGAAAAAGACAAAGGGTACCTTTTATTCAGAAGAACAAAGTCCTGTTCTTGAGGGATGGAATGAAAGCTTTATGTGGCCGATTTCACCCCTTAAATGTGAATTGTAAAGGGAAAACCTGAAGGGGTTTCTCTTTAGTTAATTTCATAGTAGGTACAGGGCCTTCTTGATTGGAGGGTACGGTAACTAAATCGTTATTGTCATTGTTAGGTTCATTATCATTAATGGGTTCGACTAATTCGGCTAATTGGGTCAACAGTATCGTCAGCTTCTTCTGATGATAGAAAGTCTAAGTCTTGATCTGAAGAGGGGTTGGCAAATAATGAATCTATGTTAAAATTGTCGTCTTCAAGGGCGTTTATTTCCATTCGCGAAAGTGCGTCTGTTACGTGATTTTATTTACCTTTAATGCGTTTAATTTCAAAATTATATTCAAAAAGTTTAATTTTTCTGCGTGCTAGTCTGCTGTTTGGTTCTTGAGGTTTTGCAACCAAACTAAAGGCATGTGATCTGTAAAAAGGGGGAATTTTTTACCGTAGGTGTAGGGCCTAAAATGTTTACAACATTCTACCACATCTAATAATTCTTTTTCTGTAGTACTATAGTTTCTTTCAGCGGTATTATGGGTACGAGAATAGAATAGAATGCGATGGGGTGTCCTTGGGAAATAACTGAACCTATCGCTTTATCACTAGCGTCGGTGGTGATAGAAAAATGTTTATTAACCCTTAATCGGACTTAAGTGGTTCTAGAGCAGTTAAAAGTGCTTTTTGTCCGAGGTTGTCATACCTTACATCATCTAGTGACCTTGGCGTTAACGGGGTTCTTATCTTCTTTACAGTTTGTGTATCTTCTTTTGATCTTCTGCCACGATTGAGATTCCCCGAATGTATAAGGGAATAGGCTATTTCCCCGAAAAGTTTTCAATTTATTGTGTTTTTTGTTGCTAGTTGCATCCAGATTGCGCCTATATAAAAGCCATGCATTAGAAACAGAGATATCAATAAGCTGAGCAAAAATTCCGAGGTACCATCGTCTGGATTTTAGTGGAGTTTTGTAGAGCGCTATAAGCATGTCTGCTAAATTTACACCGCCCATATGCATATTATATTGTTTTATGATCTGGGGGCATACTACATCAATCTTCTTTTTATCTTTCTCGGAGTATCGTTTTACTGTGAGAGCAGAAGTCGAAACAAAAGAACTAACGCTCTTCATATATGCTCATTTGACGACAGCTATCTCTGCGACGTTGTCTACTTTGTAATCATAACTTCCTCTCCCACTTTTGAGCAAATTTTGGTCAGTCTCCAATGTACATCCTTTCAACCTATTACTACGAATAGTGCCTAAACTATTTATGTTCCTTTCATCTTTTAAATGTACTATTAGGTCAAGGGAAGTGAAAAAATTGTCAAAGTAGACAAAGCTGTCTTGCGGGTTGCACAAATTCCGAAGGTGTCTTCAACCTCAGAGAACACCACATTATCGAATGTTTCGGAGCCTGTGTACAGTAAGAAGTCATAGATCATTCCGCATACTCCTGCCCTGACAAAAAGTTTGAAACCCCACTTCTTTGGTAGATATTGGCGGAGGTTCCCTACTTTTGTACCTTTGTATCCAATCATCATTTCATCAATAGAAAACATATTTTCATGAGGTATATTCAAACATTTTTGACGGATGTACTCAACAACTGGACAGATTTTGAAGATTCTGTCACTATTGTGGTAGTAATGAGAGATGTGTGACTAGCAAAGTTGTGGTTCTGAGAAGAACCGATTTATAAAAGCGTTGGACACATTGCTGTGTCTGTGATGAGTGGTAGCACTGGTCCAGCATCCGATGGTTGATACACCTGCGGTATTCAGGGGTTGATACTGTTTCAGTATCCAATGATAGTTAGCCTGGTGTTAGACTGATTTATTTGAATATTTACAAGGTATTTATACAAAACTATTTACATCGGTTTAAATGGCAAAGAACATTTCAGCACTTTACATTTGTGTGTGTAACTGATTTTGACCTAGTTAGTCGCACTATGTCGCGACCTAACTAAGTCAGCACAAATGCAGACGCTTAATGGATACACATTATAAATGTTTCTTGCTATACCGAGTGTTCCCACAGGACCCCCCTTCCAGTCAGGAACGATGTGGATCAGCTTACTCGGATATAGCTTGGAAAATGTACTCGACGACCGGACCGGGTTGTAGTACGCGCTGGTCGATCGTCTATTTTCTTCGTTGTGAGTATAGGTTGGGAATGCTGTTTTTCTTTCACGATATATGATTGACGCAATCTTTATTAGCAGATGGCCAAATAAATCGCTGGGTTACAAGTTTTATGGGAGCACGGATGCCAGGATGTGTTAGGGAATGTAATTGTTTGAATGCTGCGAAACGAAATGTTGAAGTTAAAAAAAGGTCATGCCGTACCAGTAGAGATGTCGCAGAAAATGCCTTTATTTGAGCCGGGAATGTGAATTCGTTTGAGATGTAATGATTGGTCTGAGTTAAGATAATGTTGTAGTTCTCTATCGGATTCCTGTGCAGAAGAAAGGGCTTCGTAGTCAATGTGTGTTGATAACTCAGAAATCCGTGAGTGTGTCGGCGATAATATTATTTTTCCCAGAAATATGTTGGATGCTCATTGAGAACTGGCTAATGAAGTTGAGGTGCCGTAACTATCGGGGAGAGCATTTCGTCAGGGTTCTGACGGAAGGCAAAGGTAAGGGGCTTGTGATCTGTAAAAATTATGAAGTCACGGGCTTCGAGAAAATGGCGGAAATGCTTAATAGTGCGATAAATCGCAAGAAGTTCTCGGTCGAATGCGCTGTAGGGTAAGGTCGCCTTAGTCGTACCAGTTCAAGGAAAATAGCTATAATTTCTGTTGTAATATAAATAAAAGAAAAATATTTACAATCATAAAATCTTCTTTTATTAACGAATCAAAAAACATTGATAGCCATTTAAAAATCTTAAAAAAAAATGTTTTTCAAAGGTTTTACAAAAGCCTTCCTTCGGTACGACTTAGGCAACTGGTTGCCTTAATCGTACCACCCATGGCCTAAGTCGTACTTAGACTACTCTTATATTTTTCCAACTAGAAGTGTTAGGACAATTAAAAAACTGCGTAGACTTATATGCTACGAGATCAATTTCAGTCTTCCTTCTTCATCATCATCATAAGGTCATCAGTCCTAAGACTGGTTGGACACGTACCTCCACTCTTTCCTATCCTGAGCTAAACTTCGCATTTCCCTAAAACTAGAACAACCCACATCCTTAACTATTTGCGAACAGTAAT
>NW_020439267.1:14535-29876 GCF_000699045.2 Agrilus planipennis
CTGATATGATGTGTTACCTGTGTGGTCGCGGTTAATTTTTGTTGGTCGTCGCTAAAAATTGATTTGAATTCCTTACAAAGTTTTGTAATTTTATTTTTTTCTTCATTGTTCATATGGTCTAATCGGAGTTGTTTTATTACATTGCAATTTATATTGTCATCAATTGGAGCTTTGTCTGAGTAAACGTATTTGTCAAGGGTATCTACATCCATAGGCTCATCGATGTGAATGTTATTAAGACATTGCACATCAGCAAAACCGTTATCTACATTATAGATACCTGGTACAATTTGTTCATGGTCAAGAATAACACAAGATCTTTTGTGTAAATTGACCGGGATTTTACAAGTGATGTTTTTTAACATTTTATCTTGTATCTGTGTATGTTCAGTAGTTAGAGTACTATGGGAATAATTTATTATTGCATTTATTTTAGTCAAGTCAGCACGACTAATTAATGCGTCGAAAATTGTATGAAAATCAAAAACTGAAAATTCAATTTGCGTTGGTTCATTAAATTCGTGGAACAAAGGAATGTATAATTTGTATTGTCCTTTGGTCTGTCCGTGGGCCGTTTTAACTTCGAAAGGTTCTTCGTATAAATAGTCAGAAAAATATTTAAAAGCTCAA
Organism: Agrilus planipennis; assembly: GCF_000699045.2. Classification (NCBI taxonomy): domain Eukaryota; kingdom Metazoa; phylum Arthropoda; class Insecta; order Coleoptera; family Buprestidae; genus Agrilus; species Agrilus planipennis. The sequence continues at coordinate 15,166 of NW_020439267.1, forward strand.
GAAGAATTCATGATAGAGTCTGAAGCGCCACTATCAATTAAAATTTTGCAATCGTATTCATTTGAGTAAATGTATGGTAGTAGAAGGTTTGCACTCTAGGGAAACGTGGCCAGTTTGGTACTACTAGCACCATCTCTGGGTTAGTCTCGGGACTTATTGAACGATGTTATAAATCGATGTAAATTTATTTTTCGAAGATTTTTATTTTGGTCGATGGTATTTTCATCTAATTGTGAGTTAGTACAATCGTCCGTAAAACTATCAGGTTTATAGGAGATGTCGGTATCAAGAGGTTGGACGGGTAAGTAGCCGTTTCCGTATTCGTCTTGCTCAACATTTGTCAATTCTTCAACAAGGAAATTAGGTCGTTGTTGGTTTTGGAAATTGTTGGGTCTTGATTGATTTGGAATATTATTTGGTCGTCGAAACTGGGAAACAGTTCTCATGGAAACGTCGCCAGTATTAGAAGGTCTCTGAATAGTATTTTGGTGTATATTCCTGTGTTGTTGGAATACCGGGTGAGGTTTAGGCGCAATGAAAGGTTTAAATGGAGTATTCCTGTTTAATAAAGGAAATTGTTGTCTAGGAATCTGTTGAAGGGTTTGAGTGTTGGTTAAATGTTGTCTTTGCGCTGGACTGCAATTTTGTCGAGGTGCAAAGTAATTTGTCTGTGGATGTTGTTTTTGTGTAGATGTGGCTTTTTGGTAGTACTGTTATGAAGTGGGTTCGGTAGAAGTTAATAAAAGATAGATCTTTTATCTTCTTTTCCTTTGGAACACTTCAAAGAACTAATATAATAAATATCGCTTATTATATTAGGAGTTACACCACTAATTATTGCTTAACCACTACTTTTGAATAAAAAGATCTGGGTGGATTATATGTGCTTTTATTAACTAGTAGCATAAGACTAAACTTTACATTACAAAGGGTCCTTATATATTGTATGTTTGACGTCATCACAGCGGATGTGATAAGATAAACATATAAGCTAAAATAAGCGAAGTCTACATTATAACATTCCTCCCTATTTAAGAATTTTGTTTACAATTTGTAAATTAGAGTTAACAAAATTTAAGAATAATACACTTATTTTATAATTGTCTTTTGAAACTTCTTGGTCAAGTTCGGGTATAGAGTTTCGGTATCTTCTTCTTTCGTGAGATCAGAAAATCGAACCATTTGTTCTGTTAGGATGGGTGCAGAGGCTGTTAAGTCCGAGTTGTAAGCGGGTTGTCTCCTTAGTGTTGGTCTTTGTTGGGGGTAACCAATATTTGTGTTGTTTATTTTGATACACAAATCTCCGCATGCGCCAGGCCATCTTGGTTTGATGAAAGAAAGGCATTTGGGGCAGCAACAACAGCAGGCTAGTAGAATGGATAATATTCCTCCAATAACAGATAGTAAGGCGTGCCACCATTTAATTGATCCTAGTTTGGTCAGTGGTCGAAGTTGCTCGTTATAAATTTGTTCTTCAATGGTATCCAATTTGTGTTTATTTAGAATCAGTTCTTCTTGATTCAAAGCGTGGACGGGTAAGACGTGAAGGTGGATTTCTTGCGTCTTCTGTTGTGCCGGTAGACAACAATCATCAGGTATGGGAATCAGTTGTTCTGATATATTTCTGATTATTTGATTGTCTTTGTAATAAGTTATCTTTAAATTATTTCCAATCATACCAGTGCATTGGGTGTTTAGTTGGATAAGACAATTAGTGTTTAAGGTTATTGTCTTGATGTCCATGTTTTTGCGTTTATAGGTGAAATCGGTTGCCTTGGGGATTGTGATGAGCCATTGATTATCTTCTGTTTGGGTCATCTCGTTCTGATCAATGTCAACCAGTGTGCTTTGGCATTTTGAAGATAGTCTTCCTTTGAAGAGGATGTCTGATTCACAATTTCCATCGTTTTCGCTCCTAATTGTTGGATTCATAGTGAACATTTTTCCTTGGGATGTTATCAGTTCCATTTGTGTGGTGTAGGCCATGTAGACAGATTTCATTCGTTCGATTGCCACATAAGGGGTTTCAGGAATGAAAATTTGAAAATGGTTATTTATAGGTGTAGGTAAAGATATTATATGGTATAGCTTGAAGGTATCCTTAGCTAATAGAGGTATCTTGATGTGATATATGATCATAGTATTTTGTAAAGCAACATTTATTTTTGCTATGTCTAAGAATTTGTATAATTCTTTATTTATATCAAAGGGTAAATCAAACTCAGGTGTTATTTGATTTATTTGCGTTATACTTTGTTTGAGTAAATTATCATCAAGAAATGAAGGTGGTATTTTATTTAATTTTGCATATAATATCTGTGTTTTGATTTTATTAACCTGAATAATTAATTCGTTAAGAATCTCGTCACTGAATGTGATCATATTAAGTAATTTAATATGAAATTCATTGCCATGTATTAATAGAGTATTTTTGTTAATAGCTTCATTGATTGTTTCGAAATTATCTGATATTGCCCTTTGAGATAAAGATAGTGATGCTAATGTTTCATTAAAGTTGTTAACTGTTTCTTTTATAACATGAATATTTTGATCCATTAAAGTTAAAATGTTTTTGTTAGATAGTTGTAAAGCGTTTACAGCTTTTTGAATATCCTCATCCTCGTTGGCATCCATTGTTCCGAATAAATAATGAAAGACTGTTCCTATTCCGTTAATTAGGCCTCTTTTCTGTCTTTCAATTGGTAATGAGCTTTTAATAGATATTAATTCTTTTTCTAATTGTTTTAATTGTTTGTCAAGTATTGTAGCGTGTATATAAGCATGTAACTGATTCTTTAAGGTGTTTTCGATTGTTTTTACCTTATTTATTAATATTCGTGTATGTTCTAGATTATCGAATATTGGTTTAATGTCCTTAATGATTACAATAGAGTATTGTTGTTCTATAATTTTTAAATTTTGTGTAGAAGCCTATATTAGTGGGTATGTTTGTAATTTCGATTTCTTTAGCGGGTAAGAGTGGGGTAAATAAAAGAGTGAGCCATATGATTGGTTTGGCCATCTGAAATCAGAAAAGATTTCAATCAGTTTGTGGTACTTTTTTAATGTTCTGAATATTAGTTTTGGTAGGTAGGGGTGTATTAACCTCGTAACAATAATCATTGATCTTTTTATTGACAATAAATGGTCCTTTTAATTTTCTTTTACCGTTTGTTTTTATTCTTACGTAAACCTTTTCTCCTACTTCATATGAGGGTATTTTCCTAGCTTTAGTGTCTCTTTTTTCTTTTGTTTTCTCTTGTCTATTCTGTATATTCTGAATAGCTTCTTGCCTAAGTGTTTTTAAGTATTCAATGCGTTCAACTATTTCTAAATTTTGTTCCTTGTCCTGATTTAATTCTCCTAGGTTAGTGGGTTCTTTTCCGTAATGAATTTGATAAGGCGTAAACCCATGTGAATTGTTAATAGAGGTGTTTACATTATGAACTGCTAATTGAATTATTTCGTCATTATTAAATGATTTTCCTAAGTTTGAATTATGTATTAACTGACATTGTTCTTTAATAGAAGCTATGCATCTTTCAATAGATCCATTTGATTGGGGATGGTAGACACTAGAGGTGGTCCATTTAGCGTGAAGGGTTTCAATTAATGATCTTACTGTGGTGTTTATGAATTCTTTTCCTGAATCCGAATGAATTCGTTTTTGGAATACCGAATGTAGAAAAATAATATAATAAACATTGTTTTACCTGTTCTCCATTAATTGGGTTTTCATAAGAGCTGGCTTGACATAATTTTGATAAGTCGTCTTGTATTACAACCATGTAGTATTTAGTGCGACCTGCTTTTAATACTGCTGAGTCTATATTAATTCGTTCATTTACATTTGTTGGTTTTTCAGGGATTTGCATAGGAAACGTTCTAGGTGTCCTATCTACTTTGTTCGTGAGACAAGTTCTACATTGTTTAATGAATGTTTCTGTTAGTTCATATAATTTAGGAAATTGGTGATCTTTCTTTATTTTCTCAATGGTTTCCTTAATGCCTTTGTGAAGATTTAATGGGTGTTCATGATATTCCTTAATAATATTAATTTTGTTTTCTTCAGGGATATCTATTTTAATGGACCTAGCCAAATCGAAAGGTGTTTCATAAGTGTCTTGTTTAATTATTTCATCTTGTTCTTCATTTGCGCTGATTACTAGAATGCGTTCATTTTTAAACATAATGCTTATGGTGTGTAATGTTAATTTATAGTTCTGATCGTTTAAAGAGTTATCTATTACTAATGTTTTATCTGGATTTGATTTTAATAGATCCATTTCTAATTCGCTTAAAGGTAATTTTAAGGAAGTGTCCGTAATTAAGCTGTTTATAATTTGTTTGTGTTGACTGTATCGGTATATTATACAATCGTAATCTTCTAATTTTGGATTGTTTACTATGTTTATGTTTTCTTGTGTAGTGTTATTTTGTATACCTGATGTACTGGGTATTTCGTTGTCAATGTCTGTCACGTAAATTCGGGATAGAGCATCTGCGTTAGCGTTTTGTTTACCTGGTTTGTATATGATCTCGTAATCATATTCAGCTATTTTTAATCTCCATCGCATAAGGCGTGAAGAGGGGTCTTTCACAGAGAATAACCATCTTAAAGGTTGATGATCGGTGATAATTTTGAATTTCTGACCATATAGGTAGGGTCGGAAATGTTTAAGTGACCATACAATTGCTAATAATTCTCTTTCAATTGTGCTATATCGACTTTCGGCAGGGTTTAATGTTCTACTTGCATAAGCAATAGGTAATGAGTTTTTTATATCTCCTTGAGATAACACGGCTCCGATTGCGAATTTAGAAGCATCTGTTGTTAAGATGAATTCTTCGTCAAAATTTGGATATTTAAGTATTGGTTCTTTAATTAAAGCATCTCTTAATTTTTCAAAGGCTTCTTGACATTGTGGTGTCCATTTAAATGTTTCGTTTATGTGTAATAGAGTTGTTAGTGGTTTTGATATCTGAGAATAATTCGGAATGAATTTACGATAATATCCGGTTAAGCCAAGAAATTGCTTAATGTGTTTATCTGTTTTAGGTAAAGGAAAATTTTGAATGCACTTAATCTTTTCGGGATTGGGCTTAATACCATCTCGCGTGATTATGTGTCCTAAAAATTGTGTTTCCTTTCTAAGAAATTCCGATTTGTCTAGTTGTATTTTTAGGTTGTGTGTTCTTAATTGTTTGAGCACATTGATTAATTTATTATTATGATCTTGTAAATCTTTACCAAAAATTATGATATCATCGATGTAAACCATACATTGTTGAGGTGTTAAACCATTTAAAGCTAAGTTCATTGCGCGTTGGAAGGTACTAGGTGCATTTTTAAGACCGAATGGCATACGTTTATATTCATATAATTTGCCGTTTGCAGAAAACGCTGTTTTAGCTATTGATTCAGGGGACATTTCTATTTGATGGAATCCTGAAGTCAAGTCTAGAGCTGTAAAGTATTGAGACTGTCCTAAATTGTCAAGTATTTCTTCAATATTGGGTAATGGGTATTTGTCGTCTATTGTCTTTTTATTTAGTTCTCTGTAGTCAATTACCATTCGCCATTTTGTTTTGCCTGAGGCGTCTTTCTTCTTCGGGACTATCCATAGGGGTGAATCAAAGTTGGGGTTCTGAGAAGAACCGATTTAGTAATATCGTTGGACACATTATCTGCATCTTTGATGATCCCAAGGGTTGACACTTTATCAGCATCAGAATAAGAGTGAGCCTGGTGTTAGACTAATTTTATTGAATATTTACAGGCTATTTATACTAAATTATTTACATGGTTTTATATGGTGAGGAACATTTCAGCACAATACATTTGTGTGTGTATTTGCTGTTGACCCAGTTAGTCGCAGTGTGTCGCGACCTAACTAAGTCAGCACAAATGTAGACGCTTGATTGATACACACAATAAATATTTTTCGCTATACCGAGTGTTCCCACAGGACCCCCCTTCCAGTGAGGAACGAAGTGGATTAGCTTGCTTGGATATAGCTAGGAAAATGTACTCGACGACCGGACCGGGTTGTAGTATGGGCTGGTCGATCGTCCATTTTCCTTGTTGTGAGTATCGGCTGGAAGTGCTGTTCTTCCCTCATGATGTATGCTGGTTTCAGTCTTTGCACTGATATAGATTTGCTTGTGTTAGGAATGTGAATCCGTTTAAGTTGTAGGGATTGGTTAGAGTTGCGATAAGTTTGAAGTTCCCTGTCGGATTCCTGCGCAGAGATTCTTGAGAGTGCGTCTGCGATGATATTGTCCTTCCCAGAAATATGTTGGATGTTCGTAGAGAACTGGCTAATGAAATTGAGGTGCCGTGACTGTCTGGGAGAGCATTTGTCAGGGTTCTGACGGAAGGCAAAGGTGAGGGGCTTGTGATCCGTAAATATAATGAAGTCACGGGCTTCGAGAAAATGGCGGAAATGCTTAATTGTGCGATAAATCGCGAGAAGTTCTCTGTCGAAGGCGCTGTATTTAACTTCAGCGTTCGATAGCTTGGAGGAGAAAAATGCAAGGGGTTCCCAGGTTCCATTGTGGAATTGTTGTAACGCAGCGCCCAAGTGATGGTCGGATGCGTCACAGAAAATTGCTAAGGTAGCATCTGGTTGCGGATGGTGCAGGAGAGTAGTCTGCGCCAGTTGCTCCTTACTTGAATTGAATGCCTCGTTGGCTGTGGGATTCCATTGAAGTGGTGCATTTCCTTTGATTTTCCCCAGTAAAAGTTCATTCAGAGCAGAATGAGTGCGGGCAGCGTTAGGCAGGAACTTTCTGTAAAAGTTGAGCATACCCAGGAAACGTCGCAATTGTTTTGCGGTAGTAGGCTTGGGGAAATTGGAGATTGCTGTTACTCTGTCGGGTAAAGGACGTATTCCATTTGCCGAGACAGAATAACCTAGAAAAGAAACTTCTTGTTTACCAAAGTTGCATTTTGCTTGGTTAAGCAGTATTCCGTATGACTGTAGACGAGTAAACAACGTGCGTAAATGCTGTTTGTGCTGCTCAGCATTTTCTGATGCGACCAGTATGTCGTCGATGTAAGCAAAACAGAAGTCAAGGCCGTGTAACACTTCGTCAATAAAACGTTGAAATGTTTGGCTGGCGTTACGTAAACCAAAATTCATATGAGGAAACTCGAACAATCCAAAAGGTGTTGTAATTGCTGTCTTTGGGATGTCTTCCTCTGCGACTGGAATTTGGTTATACGCTCTAACCAAGTCGATTGTGGAGAAAATCTTCTTATTTGCTAGTGCATGCGTGAAATCGTCGATGTTGCGTACTGGATATCTGTCCGGGATTGTTCTCGCGTTGAGAGCACGGTAGTCTCCGCATGGGCGCCATTCATCGTCTTTCTTTGGGACCATGTGCAGTGGCGATGCCCAGGGGCTGGAGGAGGGACGTGCGATACCCAGTTGTACCAACGTTTCAAATTCTCTCTTTGCTGCAGAGAAACGGTCCGGGGCTAAACGTCGTGGTTTGCATGCTACTGGTGGACCGGGGGTAGTGTTTATATAGTGCCTTGTTGCATGTTTCGAGAAGGTGATTTGGCCGTTGGGTCGAGTTAATGACGGAAAATCACGAAGTATCTCGTGGTATGGCGAAGTGGTCGGTTTCGTTCCTGTAACGAAAGTGACGGAAGGTTGGCTGCAGTTGATTACTTGACCAGAGGCGGTGAGGTGTGTCAGTTGATCCAAGAGTCGTTGGTTGCTTAAATCTACCAGCAGTTGGTAGTGGGCTAGGAAGTCTGCACCGATAATTGGTTTGGTGACGTCGGCTATAATGAAGCGCCATGGGAAACATCTTCGTAGGCCTAAGTTGAGCGACAGAATAATAGTACCATAGGTCGGTATGTTGGTGCCGTTTGCTGCTTGCAGCGTGAATGTAGATTTCTGACGTGGCCCAGGTATTAGTGACTTGGGATACACGCAAATATCTGCACCGGTGTCGACCAGAAATTTTTGGTTTGTTGCTCTGTCCGTTACAAATAGGCGACGTTGCGCTGTGTGGACCTCACTTGTCGTTGCCATACGTGGTTTCCTGGTTGATTTCCTGTTGTCATCCGTCATGGTGGGATGCGTTAGTGTGCCTTGCCCTTGACCATTTGCCCTAATGTTGTGGTTGGAACGTTGTCGGGGTTGAAAACTGCGTGAATTTGAGCGGTGTTGGTTCTTCAATTTTCTTGCCATGTGTTGTCTTATGTTGTTCAGATCCATCTGGAGGGTATGTACCATGTTGGCCAGTTGTTGGATGGTATCGTGCTGGAGAGTAGGTGTGGCCGTAGCTGCTATCATGGACTGTGTTTGAGTTGCTTCCATGATGTAATCGGCGACCTCTGCTGTTTCATCCAGATTCTTATCGCGCATAGTTGCGATGATGGCTTGAATATTAGGAGGAAGACGACTTGACCAAATGGTTCGCAGTAAATTGTCCGACATAGTGGTTCCGGCCAGACCGCGTAGATGGCACAGAAATTGCGTGGGTTTCCTGTCTCCCAAATCTCCTGGCTCGAGGAGTTGTTTCATCCGTGTTTCTTGGGAGATGCCCAGCCGACGAATGAGTGCTGCCCTGATAGTGGCATATGGATCAGTCGCCGGGGGATTGACAATGATATCACGCACTTCCGCCGCATAGTGAGGGTCAAGGTTGCCTAGTACATACCCAAATTTTGTTGATTCAGACGTAATTCCGTAGGCCTCAAAACTGCGGTCGACCATGCAAAACCAGAGTTCGGGGTCGGAAGGCACGAAGGGCGGCAATTTGACTTCAAGTCGGTCAAGGGACATGGTGAACGGCGGTGTGTTGTGGCAAGGTTGGGCGTTACGTTGCGGCTGGCCTGGGCGGTGTTGTTAGCTTACATGCTGCTTGCTGAGGAGCAGGGTTGCGCTGCTCCGCAGGATGACCAATGTACTCCTGATGAGGACTGGCCGGTGGAGAATGTGTGACGGCGGCAGGTCATCCTCAAAAGGTTGCGGCTGTGGTCACCAATGTAGTTTATCACTGTTCGTAATCGGGGTCACCACTGTAGCCACTCTCTGTAGTCGTATATGATGAGAGATGTGACTATCAAAGTTGTGGTTCTGAGAAGAACCGATTTAGTAATACCGTTGGACACATTATCTGCATCTTTGATGATCCCAAGGGTTGACACTTTATCAGCATCAGAATAAGAGTGAGCCTGGTGTTAGACTAATTTTATTGAATATTTACAGGCTATTTATACTAAATTATTTACATGGTTTTATATGGTGAGGAACATTTCAGCACAATACATTTGTGTGTGTATTTGCTGTTGACCCAGTTAGTCGCAGTGTGTCGCGACCTAAGTCAGCACAAATGTAGACGCTTGATTGATACACACAATAAATGTTTTTCGCTATACCGAGTGTTCCCACATAGATATTGTCTATTTTTAGACCTTTCATCATGTATTCCTGATTAGGTTCATAAGTGTTTGTCTGAAGTGTAATGACTTGTTCTGTTCTACGTGGGACTGTTACTAAGTTAATAATTTTGTCTGAATGATAATAAAAAGGAATTTTGGTTTGATTTATTACTAAAAGTCGTTTATTATAATTTATTTTTGCATTAGTTTTCTTAAAGAAGTCTGAACCAATTATACCATCTATCATTAAGTTTTCTGGTTTAATATAATGGAATTTTATAGGTATTTCAGGGTAGTTGATGTATGTATTAATTGTTCCTATTGTTTTAAAAGGTTGGGAATTTAATCCTGTTAATTCAAAGTGTTTACTAGGTTCTGGTTTAGGTAGACCTTTTTCATACTTTAAAATGGAAATGCAAGCTCCGCTATCAATTAACAATTTACACTCTTTACCTGAAATGTTTGTTTTAATAAAAGGCAATGATGTGTAACCATTTAAATTAAAGAATATGAGTGAAGGACTTTCTATTCTGAATCCGTGCCTTCTTGTGGATTCTCGTAAGAGTTTAAAGAATTGTTTTCGTTCGCGTTATATTCATTAGTATCACTATCCGAATCGGAATCTATATCAGCTATATTAACCTTCCTTTTAGAATTTTGTAGTTTATAACACTTTTCCCTAGTATGACCTGTCTTATTACAAAATGAACAAGTATCAGCTTTGGAATGGTTGTTATCTGCTTTACTTATTTCTTTACTAGTGCTGGGATTGTTATTGTTCCGTGGATTATTACGTGATTTAGAAAAAGGTGATTTTAATTCTTTAAATTTTTCTTGTGCTCTAAAGCGACAATTTTGTTCTAGACGCAAACAGTTGTCTAAAGCAGTTTCCATGTTTGGGTAATTATTTTGAATTGCAAGATTAGAAATTTCTGGTTGCATTTTTCTTATACGAGGGTGGATTGATAAGTTTCCGGCCTGACCAAGAAAAACAAGGTTTTTAAAAATTTTTTTTTTTTATTTCTCAACATAATCTCCTCCAAGGCTGATACATTTCTCATAGCGGTGTTCCAGTCTATTAATGCCATCTCTATAGACTGATTCGTCAAGCTCCTCAAAATAACCATTTACAGCTTCGATTACTTCTTCATTGTCCGCAAATCTCTTACCGCCAAGCCATTTTTTGAGATTAGGGAACAGAAAATAGTCACTCGGGGCTAGGTCTGGAGAGTAAGGAGGGTGCGGCATCAATTCAAACTTTAGATCGTTGATTTTAGCCGTCGCAACGATTGACGTGTGCGCTGGTGCGTTATCGTGATGAAACAAGATTTTTTTCTTCGCCAGATGAGGTCGTTTAATTTTCACCTCGTGGCTCAAACGTTGCAATAAGTCTGCGTAGTATTGACCAGTGATAGTATTACCCTTTGCAAGGTAATCAATGTATATAATACCTCTTGCATCCCAAAAAACAGTAGCCATAACCTTGTTCGCCGAAAAAATTGTTTTTGCCTTCTTTGGAGTTGGTTCCCCTGGTCCAATCCACTGTTTAGACTGTTCTTTGGTTTCAGGAGTGTAGTGGTGGACCCACGTTTCGTCAACGGTTACGAATCGACGCAAAAATTCGCTTGGATTACGCTTATACAATGACAAATTTGCGGTAGAAATGTTTTTTCGAATCATAATAATTTCCCGATCGAAACTTGATTAGTTAGTAACACCTCAAATAACCGGGCAACTACCGAACGTTACGCTTACCGATGTCATGAACAGTATTCCCAAAAATATTCAGTTGGCGGACCAAGCATTTTATACTCCAGGTACGAAATGTTTCTGGAATCTAATATGTATTGGACAGATAAAATTGGGTAGCGATCTTGTCTTGAAAAAGACAAAATTGGACTAGGTTGTAGGTGGTCAAATATAAAAATACAATTGTCTTCTCGATTAACATTTCGTGTAATTTTACACGTAAATTAATAACTTTCTAAAAATGTTTTGGAAATCTCTGAGAGGTTCGGTTCGTGGTTTCAATTTCTCGAAAGGAGAACACTTTCATATTAGGCGATTCACATTGCACTGCAGTTAAGAGATTTCGTTTTAATGAAAGAAGGTTGCTAAAAGACAAAAATCTTTGCGAAAGGTATTGTAAATTCATGTGAGAGTATGAGCAACTTGGTCACATGCGTAAGGGAACAGATGACAACTTAAAATTAGTTCAAATTCATATTACATTCCCCATCATGGAATAATGCGAGAACAAAGCGCTACTACAAAACTTCGGATTGTCTTTGATGTTTCTGCGGTAACACAGTCAGGTATTTCAGTTAACAAGATACAAATGACTGGTCTAACCATTCTATAAAAATTGTTTAGTTGTTTCTCGTCCTCGTTATTTTCCGAAAGCATATTTATATTGTTTGCGCTGATATCAAAAAGATGTACAGACAGATTCTTGTTAAACGAAATAAACGTTGTTTTCAATGTATACTCGTGCGTTTTGACATGGAAGATTAGATTGACACATATTAACAACAAACCGGAACTTATGGAACTACTGCCACCTCATTTTTGGCTATTCGGTGCTTATATCAACTAGCTCTTGACTTGAGTGTGAGGTTGAAAACGTGGATATCGGAGAAAAAATTAAATCGGACTTTTATATAACGGGCGCTAACACATTAGAGGAATTAGTTCACATCATGCAAAGTATCTCTGAAGTATTAAAAAAAAGGGCTGCTTTACTTTATGGAGATGGAAATCCAACGATCCTAATATTTTCGAGAAAAAACGAAAAAAAAATTAAGCTACTGCGTTATATAAAGTCGGGGGTAAAGAGACCCCGAAGGGGTAATAAGGGAAGGTGGACGACTCCCAATTTCACTACTTTAGCAGTAACTTCTCTCACTATTTCACAAGGCTAGGCAATTTCATTGCGGAGCATAAAAAACTGCCTCACACAGAACCTAATCAATTGTTGTTCAGCGTGCGATATACATTTTAGCCTCTTTCGGGTAGAAATCTAGCCCGTCAAATAGTAGGTACATTAATGCGTAACTTTCTTCAAGGCAAATTCAAAAATGATAACACCTATTATGGGTCATTTACCTTCTCACTGTGTTTCTCCTTCGTTGTCATTTTTCACTTATCGGGTTGATTTCGTCGATCCCATGTTAATAAAGGCAGAAAGTAGTATCAGACCTTTCCATCGAAGCTTTTTTGGCTGCCCAGAAGTTGCGAGACGTTTTTCCGATAATGAAAGTTGAAAGTTTCTTGTTGACAAACGTACTAAATTAAAAGAGCTTTTGTGCAAAATTAAAGTTTTTGGAAATTGTTCAACTATGTTAAATAAATGATTAAAATAGTTGAAAATGCGTTTCTTGACGACACAAACGATCAGGACGTATTTCAGTATATTTGAGTTACATTACATTTTCCTTTATTTGTAAGAAAAACGAACAAGCGCTAAAGACTGAACAGATAATACGAGCTAATGTAATAAGACTACACACACAATGACACCGTTCAAATTAAAACTGAATATATATACAACTTATCTGCACTAAACTATACTAATATCAAAAGAATCAAATGTAAGCCAAGCATACGAGGGTGGATTGATAAGTTTCCGGCCTGACCAAGAAAAACAAGGTTTTTAAAAATTTTTTTTTTTTATTTCTCAACATAATCTCCTCCAAGGCTGATACATTTCTCATNTATAACACAAGATCCTTTGTGTAAATTAACTGGGATTTTACAAGTAATGTTTGTTAAAATTTTATTTCTAGTCTCGTGAAATTGTATCTGTGTGCTCAGTAGTCATTGTATTGTTAGAATAATTTATTATTGCATTCATTTTAGTCAAGTCAGCATGACTAATTAATGCGTCGAAAGTTGTATCAAAGTCAAAAACAGAAAATTCAATATATGTTGGTTCGTCAAATTCGTGTAACAAAAGAATGTATAATTTGTACTGTCCTTTGGTCTGTCCGTGGGCATCAGTGAAATTGTCAGGTTCATAGGCGGTATCGGTATCAAGAGGTTGGACGGGTTGGTAGGCGTTTCCATATTCATCATAAACATACGGGTCTTGTTCAACATTTGTTAGTTCATCAACAAGGAAATTGGGTCTTTGTTGGTTGTGGAAATTGTTAGGTCTTGATTGATTTGGAAGATTATTTGGTCGTCTAAATTGGGAAACAGTTCTCATTGAAACGTCGCCAGTATTAGAAGGTCTTTGAAAATTGTTTCGAGGAGCATTCCTGTATTGTTGTTATTGGAATACCGGGTGAGGCTTAGGTGCAATGAAAGGTTTGAAGGGAGTATTTCTGTTTAATAAAGGAAATTGATGTCTAGGAATTTGTTGAAAAATTTGAGGGTTGGTAAAGGGTTGTCTTTGCATTTGACTGAAATTTTGTCGAGGTGCAAAGTAATTTGTCTGTGGATGTTGTTTTTGTGTGATGGTGTTGTGTGGGTGTGGCTTTCTGGAAGTACCTGCCATTAACCTATAAATCTCTAATTTTTTGTTTTCATTGTCTAATTATTTGCAATAATTGAGTGCTTGAGATAAAGAAAGGGGTCGTCTTATTTTCATATCTGAATAATATGGTTCACTTACTGATAATTTGAAATTATTAAGTGCTTCTTTCTTATAGTGACTCATTAATGCGTTCTAGATTGGGTCACCTTCAAAAACACCTGCTAATTTAGTTAAAATTACCTGAATTTTGTCGTAAAAATTTTCAACTGATTCGTTAGGTTTTCTAACGCATGAAATTAATTGATTAAGTAATTAATCTTCATTTTCTGGAGATTTAAATTTTGTCGTTATTAAAGCTTTTAAAGTAGACCAATCACTTGGCCTTTCTACTAAATATGCAGATTCTGCTCTTCTATTTTAGATTACTTACAGTGTGTCGAAATTTTAAATTTCTATAGGCCGGAGTTGTGGCAGAGACATTAGCGTCAAAATTATCACAATCCGAAATGAACATATCTACTTTTTCGGGAGAACCATCAAATGGAGCGATGATTTAACCAAAAGCTTTGTTGTGATTAGAGCTTTTAGAGTAGACCATTCACTTGGCTTTTCTACTAAATATGCAGATTCTGGTCTGCCGGTTAATTTGCTAACAATGTGTCGAAATTTTAAATTTCTATAAGCCGGAGTTGTGGGAGAGACGTTTGCGTCAAAATTATCACTATCCGAAATAAACCTATCTACCTTTTCTGGAGAACCATCAACTGGAGCGATGATTTCACCCAAAGCTTTGATTAATTTCAAAAATTCGTCGAGTGATGCCATGCCGTG
>NW_020439268.1:0-9754 GCF_000699045.2 Agrilus planipennis
TATTTACTCGCGTTAGATACCAGATAGTCAATTATTTTGGCGAGCTGTTTCTCAAACAAAGCCAACCTAATCCATAGGTATTTCGGAAGCGGGATGTTTTGTAAAGAGGAGTTTTTTTTCAGCACCGGCTTTGTAGTGCTATCGCTACTGCTAGACGATCGCCGATTGACGTCACTATTTTCCATTTCTATTACCTTCTTAGAAATTATATCCGCTTCAGGACAATGTTTCGCAATTTTATGTAGAAGGGCTGTCGTCGAGGACGTTTTGAATAGGCCAAGCGCACGACGGCGAAGACCTGAAATAATAACTCAAAAGTAAAGAATAGAAGCATACGATTTCTTATTAGGTGATGAGCTTTTAACAATGTTCAAAATTTTTGTGTCATTGCCCCTTTATAAATATTTGTGGTGTAATTCAAAAATTTTCTAGTAAAGTAAAATTAAGTTTTTATGCGTTTAAGTTAAGTAGGGATATAAAGCAGAGTGTGTCGCCTTTAATAAAAAGAAGTCACTTCTATTAATTTAGAAATTCGAAAAAGGTTGTTAAAGGTGTATGTTTGGAGTGCGGAATTGTACGGGTGCGAAACATGGACAGTGGGCGCGGCGGAAAAGAAAAGGTTAGAAGCATTCGAAATGTGGTGTTATAGGCGAATGATGAGGATACCGTGGATAGAGAAGGTTAGAAATGAAGAGCTATTAGAAACAATAGGAGAACAGAGGAGTATATGGAAGTCAATAAGAAATAGGCGAGATAGGTTAGTGGGACAACTTCTCAGACATGAAGGTCTAGTCAGAAACATATTAGAAGCAGAAACAGGAGTAAGGAGGGGTAGAGGTAGACCTAGATTAGATTAATGTTCGCAAATAGTTAAGGATGTAGACTGTTCTAGTTTTAGGGAAATGCGAAGATTAGCTCAGAATAGGAATGAGTGGATATACGTGTCCAACCAGTCTTAGGAGTGACGACCTTATGATGATGAAGTGATATTGTTAAAATAGTTATAAGTATATAACTGTATCACGGGTGCGAAATTTAGACGGTGGGTGCGGCGAGAAAGAAAAGGTTAGAAGCGTTCGAAATGTGGTGTTACAGGCGAATGATACCGTGGATAAGGATGGTTAAAAATGAGAAGGTATTAGAAAGAGTAAGTGAACAGAGGACTCTATGGAAGTCAATATGAAACAGAAGAGATAGGTTGGTAGGACACCTTCTCAGACATGAAGGTCTAGTCGGAGACATATTACATGCAGAAACAGGAGTTAAGAGGAGTAGAGGTAGACCTAAATTAGATTACTGTACACAAATAGTTAAGGATATGGGATGTTCTAATTTTAGGGAAATAAGTACGAAGATTAGCTCAGGATAGGAATGAGTGGAGGCTTGTGTCCAACCGGTCGAAAGACTGACGATTTTATGATGACGATCAAGTGATTTTGGTGCATAAAAAGAAGAAATTTTGATTAATCGATATTAACAAATTTTATTTAAGTTAAAACATTACAAGTATAAGAGTTCAGTGTACTGTCTGAAACTCCAAACAGTACGAATCAAAAATAACTGTTCTCTTTTTGACTAAGAATTGATGATGATCAAAATTGCAGTTCGTTATATTAAAGGAAATTTAAATTTGAAATTATGTACTTATAATCTTTTGTTTTTTTTTAATATATCTAAAAGACTATGATTTTGAACGCCTCCCAAAGTATCGAAAACATATGTTATTTATCTTCTATACTTTGTTGCTTTGAACTTCACAATTAAATAGGCAGAATTAATAAAATTATTTACCTCTGATTTCTTCTCTGGTTCAAGGGTTTACATAATGTATGTGAAATTCAAATACATGCCTTAAAAATAAATTTTGACTTATTAACTGGAACAATGCAACGGATTAACTCATTTTAGTTCTGTTCGTAATTAGATATACAGCGAATAAGGAAATTGAAAACGTATTACTGCACAGCTGTTCTAATAATGAATTCTCTTTTGTTTTTTGTTTTTTCTTTTACGTTCATTTTCTGAAATTCATTACTTTTCCTTTGTTTTCCTAACATTTCATTTTACTTATATCAGATGCTATAGGGATATTTTATATGTTCAAGGGTGGAATCTATTACCATTCTGTCTAATCTCTAATGGGTCCGTTCAAGTAATGAGCTTTTGTAGACCATTTCAAAAACACACACGGTTTATTTATACAGTCCTGTGTTCTAGAAATCAATACCATAAAAAAATAGAAAAATAGAAGACTCTCATTAATTATTCAATATTATTGTTAGAATTTATTTACGATAATTTTGCGGTGTTAGAGAAAATGCTAGAAAAGCTACAAAAATATCTATTTAAGAAAGGGCTAGAACTAAATCTTGAATCAATGGTTATGCAAGTTACGAAAAACAGAGGAGGAGGCGGAAGGGAAAAAAACAAAAAAGTATGGAAGTGGATAAAGATAGAAACGGCGAGGAATTGTTCATACCTATGATATGTGCTGACAGATTATAATAGAGATGATGTATATTATCAGTAAAGTGTCTAACGGGAGGGCAATTATGGGAAGGGTATCGGGGCTAGGTCAGAAATTACGTAAGGATAATTGGGGTAGGAGGCTGATGTTATTCAATGTGATGGTGTTGAGTGTAGCTTTTTATGGGTAAGGTAAGGAAAAAATGCATGTAGAGGTTTTGTATAGAAGATATATCAAGTGAATATTGCAATTAGAGAGAAGTACGCTAGATTATGTAATAATAAGAGAAGGGCGATAAAAGGGATAGTTAAATATGAGGAGAGGTTCGATAGGCTAGAAGAAGGGTATATCATGAAGCAAATAGATAGGAAGAAGGTATTGGAAATAGGGACGGAAAGTAGATATGATATGAAAAGGGGAGAGGCTTTTGGAGCGATTAAAAGTCAATCAGCAGTAGGTGAGAGAGTGGTTTAGGAACGGGATCAATATGGTGACTATAAGGTACAGGAAAACGATTAGAGGAGAGGATTTAAAAAAAAATAGAAGAATCATGAGGTGGGGCTTAGATATATTTTGTGAAGGAACAAACAAGTCGATTGGGTGTCAAATTATTGGGTTGTTCGGAAAGTCATTTCGTTTTTTCCTGACAGAGGATTTAATTGTATTCTTTTGCACCCAACTTTACATTTAAGCCGTATAATTTTTATATGCAACAGTTAATGACCACTTGAAAGGCCTGGGATTATCCTCGAAGCTCGATGTATGGGTTCCCCATGTTCTCACAGAGAGAAATCACAGAGAGAAATCTGTGTCGCCGCATTGACGTCTGCGATTCGCTTCTCAATCCGTTTTTGAAGCGCATCATCACTGGGGACGAAAAATGGGTTGTATACAACAACGTCAAACGCAAGAGGTCATGGAGCAAAAAAGATGAACCGGCTCAAACCATTTCCAAAGCCGATATTCACCAAAAAAAGGTGATGCTGTCTGTTTGGTGGGATTTTAAAGGAATCGTTTTTTTTTAGCTTTTACCGGATAACACAACGATTAATTCGGAAGTCTACTGTCATCAGCTGGACAAACTGAATGATGCACTTCAACAGAAAAGGTCAGAACTAATCAACAGGAAAGGTGTAGTGTTTCACCAAGACAACGCGAGACCTCACACAAGTTTGGTCACTCGCCAAAAGCTTTTACAGCTTGAATGGGATACAATGCTACACCCACCATATTCTCCAGACCTGGCACCATCGGATTATTATTTGTTCCGGTCACTCCAAAATTTTTTAGACGGTAAAACCTTCACCTCAAATGAGGAGGTCAAAAACCTCCTCGATCAGTTTTTTGCCAGCAAAGACCAAAAATTTTATGAGCGTGGAATTACGCTACTACCAGAAAGATGGCAAAAGGTGTTGGACCAGAACGGTCAATATATAATTTAATAAAGTATTTGTTTATTATACGAAAACTATCTTTCATTTCCACAAAGAAAAACGAAATGACTTTCCAAACAACCCTATATTTAGAAAAAGGAAGGG
Organism: Agrilus planipennis; assembly: GCF_000699045.2. Classification (NCBI taxonomy): domain Eukaryota; kingdom Metazoa; phylum Arthropoda; class Insecta; order Coleoptera; family Buprestidae; genus Agrilus; species Agrilus planipennis. The sequence goes on from NW_020439268.1 coordinate 4,006, forward strand.
AAATAACGTGTTAGTAAAATTGAGGGCAGAGAATAAATGTAGAGGATGTAAATATTGGAAGTAGAAGAAGAACAGATGTAGGATATGTGACAGAGAGGTACAATATCTGGAAGAAATTTTAAGGAATAGGGTGTTTTTTTCTTTTAAAGACAGTGAAAGAGATATGACAAAAGAAAGTAGCGTTCGTAAGAAACGTATTCCCTGGACCGTATTTTTCGCCGATTTACGTTGCAAAATTGGTTTCCATGAAAAGCGCTTTTAATTTAACACAATAATATACTGTCTACATCTTAAAGGTCTATTCTAAATATTAGTGAAAGAATTTGTGAAATCGGATGAGTAGTTTCTAAGATTACCTCCTACATCCAAATTTTAGACTTAAAAGTTCCAACAAATTTACAAAGATAGATGAAAAACTACTTGCACCTACTCACTATTATTTTTTTTATTATTATTTACTTATTTATTAAATAATATCTATATATACATCGTATCAGCTTATCTGGCTTCAAAAGTTTCATTTAACTTCGCGAAACTTTGCATTAATTAATTATTTATAAATGAATAGACAGGCAACGTATAAAACTTTAATTCTGATGTCAAACAAGTTTGTTTGGTTTTAATTAATGTTAGTTAAATTAGTAAGCAGTACTTTAGAACAATGGCGAAATTAGTTTTACTTTCGTAATTAATAACAAGATAAAATATAAGCAACGCTCTTTCGCAAGGTTGGTTTTCATCGAGAGTTTTCTTTATTATAACTACATGAAGAAACGTTGATTATTGAGCTTAATTTGCAGATTGAAGTAGAAAGTACTGCTCCAAAAGATTTGTAATTTAGAAATTCGAAGAGATTGTTAAAGGTGTATGTTTGGAGCGCGGCGCTGTACAGGTGCGAAACATGGAAGGTGGGCGCAGCGGATTGACTGATTGATTGAACTTTATTAGCCTTCTCGACTATTTCCAAAATACATTAAAACCTTACATACTAAGAACCTTATTACCATACGACCAAATATTAATCCTACATCTTATAGATTAGGAATACAATCATTAATTATGTTAGCGGAAAGGAAAGGTTAGAATCGTTCGAAATGTGGTGTTACAGGCGAATGATGAGGATATCGTGGGTAAAAAAGGTTAGAAATTAAGACGTATTAGAAATAATAGGAGAACAGAGGACTCATGGAGGAAAATAAGAAATAGGCGACATATGTTGGTAGGACACCTCAGGCATAAAGGTCTAATCAGAGACATATTAGAGGCAGAAACGGGAGTTAGGAGTGGTAGAGGTAGACTTAGATTAGATTACTATTCGTAAATAGTTAAGGTTGTTCTAGTTTTAAGGAAATGCGAAGATTAGCTCAAGACAGGAAAGAGTAGAGGTGCGTGTCCAACCAGTCTTAAGACTGACGACCTTGGAATAATTATTGTTTTGTGGGTTTTGTTTATACTTATTAGATTATTGATACTAGTGTTTGTTTTGTCTTTTTTCTCTCTGATAGGATTAACCGGCACCGTCGGATACCTGGCAGTACTATCCGGTATGCGACCGAATCCTAAAAAAGGATCTGTCGAGTGTCGAATCCAAAGAATTTCGATAAATATTTTGTTTTTTTGAAGTGAAACTTCTTTACGCACGGTAGGGTAAGTTGGTTTCATGCGAATTGCTATGTAACGAAATCATGCAACGCATTTCCTCCGCTGTCTGTCCCTACGTATGCTTAGATCTTTAAAACTACCCAACGGATTTTAATGCGTTTTTTTTTTTAATAGATAGAGTAATTCAAGAGGAAGGTTTATATGTATAATACATGCATAATATAGTAGAGAAACACCAATAATTTTAGAGGTTTGTAATGTGATGTCGTAAATAAACACATTTTTTTGCGCTTGCATTGCAAACGCTGGCTGAACCCTACGAGATAGATCAAAATAATATACTACAGTAATGTACACCTTAAAAAGGTCTACAAAAAAGTCCGGGATGGTATATGTCTATCTCTTAGGGATAACCCACAATAACAATTTTTTATCCTTTACTTTTTACGAGAAATAATGGCTTATTTACGAAGCGATTTTAAGCAATACAGCATTAATCCTTATCCAATTAAGTACTTTTAAATACATTGTGCANTGCATTTGTTATTTTCGCTATTTCTTCAAGAATATAAAATGAAGCACCAAAAACGTTAGTTTCATTGGTTAACATTAAAGTTCCATAGAACCAGCCAATTTTCAGTGGACAACCACCAAATGTACTTAAATTTCCATGAGATATATTGATTGATGTTTGATTTAAATTAAATTTAACGAGGGATGCACGCTGTGGACATTCGCGCCCCTTTCTGGGTTTCCAAGTGTAGCCAATTGAAGTGTTATCACACACTTTAATAAATGCGACATTAAAAGCGAATATTTTTCGAAAATATTCAATAGATGTTGAAATACCTTCGTCATCTGAAAATCAACAGTCTAAATGTTTGCGTTATTTATTAGTCATAACAACAAACTGCACATTTAATAAAACAAATTATATACAACAAATATTTATGCATTTGTTTGATTGTCTGTTTGTAATCGCGTTCTAGACAATGGCTTCAACGATTTCAATGAAATTTGTAATATACGGTTTTACGGGGCGAATAATAGATCTATAATGGAACGTTAAACATTGGCATGATCCGCAATAAAACTATGGCATTTTCATTCTTCTTTCAACTTACTAACTAAACTAGAACGTTTGCTGAGAGAACGCCTACTTAAACACACGACAGACGTTGTAGAGAATATCGTAAACTTAGAAAAGAGATGTCAGGTAGCAATTGCAGCGGACACAAATAAATAAAAAGGAATTACATTACACCAATTGTGTAGTGTAACAGAAAGATATGCAGACAGACAGTATTTGAGCATGTTGCTAGCACCGAACTTTAAAGAAAGTTCAACATTCTCTGGAATTAAGGAAACCAAAAACGCTTGTTTAAAGATATAATTCCAACCAGGCAGTTGTAAAACCGACTTTGATCCGCTGCATCGCTTACTATTATTCGTTTATCTCTTTTCACTTTGTCTTTACTACTCATGAAGCATTTCCATTAACAAGGGCGCATTCAAAACACAGCAAATGTAAATACTTTTTTGATAATTAAGTATCTATTTAATTTTCTACATTTACTTAAGAAGAAAATACTTTTTAAGAAAACCTTGCAGGCATTTGCTCAATTTTTATATATAGGTGTTTTCTCTAGACTAATAGTGGTGTCTGCACTATATTACCAGCTAACAAGATTGAGTATGATTCAAATTTTTGAGTGATTGAGATATAATTTTTCTATCTTTTTGTTGTAGAATTTTCAGTTCAGTAACAAGTAGTTCTTCTATATGCTTCCTTATTTGCCTTTGTCACCCGTTTTAATTGGAAAAAAGACACTGATACCAAAATAGTTTGTTTAACGTGAAAGATAAAAGCCAAAATAGAGTTGCAAATAATTTTGTTGGTGTAAAATCAACATCAATCATTTTATATCAAAATACTTACAACCCCATTTTGTTTCTGAACTTTTACATATGTAATAAGAGAAAGAAATGGAATCCATAGTTTCTTTAGCTTTGGGTTCATCTAATAAGTAAAGTTTTTGGAATCGTTTTCTAAGAATGTTGGATTATAGGTATTTATTAGCACATTACAATAACTTGTAGTTTTCAGTTTTACACAGCTGAGAATTCATATTTCATATAATTTCGTAATTTCTTGCTAAAGATAGGATAAGTTGGAACTCCAAAATTCAATGGATCATAACAATGAATCCGGAAAACAATATCGATCGAATATTTTAGATTATCCATTTCTAAGGAGTTTAAAATTTTTTGGTCTCTCTTCAAGAATTAAAAGACATTCATGGAATGTCTCTTTGTCCCTTTTTTGTGTGCAACTTTCATTCATCATTTTATATAACTTGATCGATGATTGANCTTGCACAGTTCCTATGTAAATTTTTCCCCTCATTCGAGTTATAAATTTTGCCACCAGACGGTGTATGCCCATTTGACGGATCCCAATAGTACAGAAAGTTTTTTAAAGAGGTCAAGATCTACCTTTGGGCAAATTTTTATCGATTTGTCGAAGGAGGCGTACTATAACTATAGATTTTTTTAAGAAAATCTATTGACGAACGAAAAATCGTAGGTACGTGCCTATAAATTCATTAAAATCTAAATTATGAGTTGTTATATTAATAAATCGTTTTTCCTTTTAAATAAAGTAGTTTCGTATAACTTAATAAAGTTAAACAAAAAGAAAAAGTTATACCTTGAGAAAGACATGCCTCGACTGCGCTACATAACGACGTCACCGATCCTGATTCTTCGTGAACGAATTTTTTTGTGACCGATTCTTCCATCACTTGCTTCACTTCTTTTTTGACGGCGGCAATGAGTTTAGGTTTGTAATCGTCCTCTGAAAATACTGTCCAACTTAGGAGTAGCATGGAGATAGTGGTCTAGTTAATTTAGGAAGAAGATCGCAAAAAATACACCTGTTGATTTATTTATACAGGCTCTGTATATGTACATATATATATATATATCTTTGTCTTTTAGCTCGCATTAAAAATTTTGTACTTATTTTTCACGGAAATCCCGTGTTTTTACGTATCTGATTTTGAATTTGTTGTTTTCTCTAAAATCAAAAAACAACAAATCACTATCGGGATCGTTTCGACAATAATTTTTTTTGTCCTTAGAAAAATGTTTCGATTTTACTCACCGTTAGTCGATGCCATATTAAGTACCTAGTGTAACTCTTAGGTTTTATTTTCACGATAACTACAACCTATTTTCATCACAGAAACGATTTGTTTGAAAACAATCAGGAATCGGAAAGGAACATGGTCAACTCGGGCTTCGCAACTTGTACATTGTCTCGTTTCGTAAATTAAAGTCTACCTTGGGCACAAAATCGATTACCGTATATATTCGTTGCGCAAACTCAAAAAAAAGAATTATTTCCGCTGTCGAATGCTTTCCGCTAAACCATTTCCAGTACAACACTGATATCTTATCGAATTTCCTGTTTAAATGATTAAGAAAAACGAACGTAAAGTTTAGGCTTTTATTTGAAAAAAAATGAACTCAGAACTTATTCTGTGTCTAACTTCTGTTTACTTATCAACTTATCGAGAGATGCCCAAATTTCGATAAAAATTTCAATTGTTTTCAATAAATTCAAACCATTTTGGCGCAAGGATATGTTAGACAAATTTGAATTATTTTCTCATTTTTTATTTTATTTGGACTTTGGCCTATTGTTTGGTAGTTTGTATATAAAAAAGTTATTCTCCTTAAGAGAAATATTTTCTTACTTTGTTTATTGCTACTTTATTAGATTTGCAACATTTGGTGTATATTGGGTCATCTACATTACTACCTACATAACATTACAAATTATGGTTTAATTTATTCAACAAAGAAAAATAAATTAGCATCTGTAACAGCTTCTACACAGAAAAAATATAATTTGAAAATGAAAATTCATCAATTTGCTTCAATATAATTAGAATTACTGTTCAATTACAGCTTTTATTCTAAATTGTCCCGGCGCCTCCACCAGAATTTGCAGTTAAATTTTTTTAGTAATTACTGATGATATTTAATTTACTTACTTCCGCATTAAAACGATATTTTACAATAAACATTCACTAAATATACATAATTGGTGACTACGTAGTCTTTTAAAAATGAAATATAT
>NW_020439268.1:10273-16459 GCF_000699045.2 Agrilus planipennis
TGTTCGAGGATAGTATTGTTTTACGTAAACAAATTATTCTCCTTAGAAAAAACATTTTCTAACCTTGTTCATTTCTACATTAATAGGATTGCAATATTTGGTGTACATTGGGTTGTCTACATTACTATTTACAGAACATTACAAATTATAGTTAATTTACTTAACAAGAAAAATAAATCAGCATCTCTAACTGCTTCTACACAAATAAAACATAATTTAAAAATGAAAATTCATCAATCCACTTCAATGAAACTAGAATTACTGTTCAATTGCAGCTTTTTGTTCTAAATTGTCTCCACCAAAATATTAAATTAAATTTTTAGCAATTGCTGATAACGACTATTTTATTTACTATTCCTGATTTTTCGCATTAAAACAATAGTCTATAATAAAAAGTAACTAAATACTCATAATTAATGACTAAATACTCTTTTAGAAACTCCAAATAAAAATATGTAACAGTTTTCAATCAAATTTTACGAGATGTATTTAAAAATATTACTGATTAATTAATTATTTCTACGTAATATTTGATGGTTTGTTCAAGTATAGTATTGTTTCATGTAAACATTTGTTTATTATTGCTTTATTAGGATTCGTAATATTTGGTATATATTGGGTTATCTGCATTACATTACAAATTATAGTTTAGTTTATTCAATATAGAAAAATATAAATTATCATCTCTAATTTAATCTACATAGATATAATATACTTTAAAAATGAACATTCATCAAAGTACTTCAATGAAACCGAAATTAAATTTTAAATTGAAAATATAAGCGGCAATAACGATGTAACATCACGATAAAAAACGATAATGAACGAACTTGTATTGCCCTCAAGTTCTAAGTGCGTATAGCAAATTGAATCCAAAAATAAATGCCTCAAGTGACGTCAGATACGGGCAAAAACCACGGGCGGAGCTTTAAGATTGAATTCCTTTTTATTTTATTCGTAATAAAATGTCATTGTACTACATTAACTTACTTGTAACTTCAAGAATATGTAATACAATGAAGTAGAACTTGGAGATTGTAATTGTAAATCATTATTTTTATGGATTATAAAGGCAAATGTTTGACCATTTTGTTGAACCTACGTTAAAACTAGATGCGCGCCTATGTTTTTTCCTAATTTCTTGACAAGGGCAAATACAATGTGACTTCACAAGAATAACGTTTAATTCCTGACATTAAGGTGTTCGCAAGTCGGATTTTGTAAATGTTAAAACATGTGACGGATTCTTAACATCCCTAACCGCATCTGCATGCAAAAAGCATTTATCAGAGATGAACATTCATTATTTACTTTATTAAAACTGGAATTATCATTTAATTACAACCGCTGTTTGCACTAAAATTTTTGATAAATTTTTTTTTTCATTACTAATAAAATTTGTCTGACTTTATGAACGTCTTATTTTCGGTATTAAAACAATGGTTTACAAAAAGAAATAAGTAAATTAGTTTCTAAATACTCTTTTAGAATCTCCAAATAAAAATGTGTAACGGTTTTAAACGAAATTTTACAAGATGGCATTAAACATAATTAATCATTTCTGAATGATATTTGATGATGTCGTCGAGAAAAGCATTGTTCCATGTAAAAAAAAAATCATTTTCTAACTTTGTTTGTAGTTACATTATTAAGGTTGTGATATATGTTGTATATTGGGTTGTCTATATGTATTAGAAATTTCAGTAAAAAAATATATAAATTAGCATCTCTAACTGCATCTGCATAGATAAAACATAATTTAAAAATGAAAACTCATCAGTGCAGTTTTGCGATTTACCCTAATTTTTCTTGAGCCTGACCTAATTAAACAATGTGGTTACGAATAAAATCTTTTGAAAATAAATGAGCCACATAATTTTATCATAGTAAGTTTATCTGTTTATATTGTTTATATATTTTATATTTTTTTATATTATCTATCTGTAATCGTATGTTTTTAATTTATTTTTATGTTGATTTCGTTACTGTGGTTTATTAATTCCTATAAATTTTATATTAAATATATAAGCGGCAATAACGATGTAACATCACGATAAATACGGAAATGAACGAACTTGTATTGCCCTCAAGTTCTTAGTGCGATAGCAAATTGAATCCAAGTGCAAGCGCCTCAAGTGACGTCAGATACGGGCAAAAACCACAGGCGTAGCTTTAAGATTGAATTTCCTTTTAGTATATTCGTAATAAAATGTCATTATACTACATTGTAACTTACTTGCAACTTCACGAATTTATAATGCAATGAAGTACAACTTCGGGATTATAATTTTGAATTATTATTTTGGTAGTTTATAAAGATAAATGTTTGGCAATTTTGTTAAACCTATGATGAAAATAGATGCACACCTATGCTTTTTCCTAATTCCTTGACAAGGTCAAATAGAACGTGACTTCACAAGAATAACGTTTAATTCGTGTCTGTTCGTGTCACAAGTGTTGGGTGGTCGATGTACTCGGATTCTGTAAATGATGTATGTTAAGTTCAGTATGATGTGAGTACTTATTTTGGTGTTAATATTCAAAACATGCAAAGTAATTTACATTAATTGTTTAATCGACGCTCATATACAATGTTCATTGTTAAACTTTAAAGGAAATGAAACAGTTTAATAAAATGTGAATCATTATTCATTTTGAGGCAGTTTGAAGGTGTATTTTAAAACCTTACAAGAAAACAACGAAGTTTTTCTATACTTTAGAAATAATGACTGAAGAACAACCAGCAACTAAGGCAGAAAATATACTTAAAGGATTCCAAGTGTATCCTTTTTTCAAAAACAACTTAAAGATGAAGTACTTAAACTATAGTACAATGTTTCCTTTAACAACAATCTAGTAATTGGATTTGTCTTCGAGATGCAGATGGAGGTAAAATTTTCTGGCAAGGCTCTGAAGATTTAAGTTTACCTGATGTAGAACATGAAGCCAGAGTTCCTAAGTCTATTTTAAAATGTCGTGCAGTTACAAGGCAGTTTAACTTCAGTTCTAAAGAAGCTATAGAAAAGTTCAGGTTAGAACAGAAAGTTCTTTTTAAAGGCAGGTGTCTTGAAGAATGGTATTTTGAATTCGGTTTTGTTATGCCAGAATCAACAAATACTTGGGAATCCATAATGGAGGCAGCTCCTGAGTCCCAAATGATGCCTGCCTCTGTCCTTAAGTAGGCATTGTCTTGTCAAAATGCTTTGCATGATATTTATATATTTTATGTTTTTAGTGGCAATGTTGTTATAGAAACGAAGTTTTACGACGATGATTTGCTCATCTGTATATCGAGAGTGAGACTGTTTTACATTTAATATGTTAAAAGTATTATGTATTTGCATTTTGAAAGTATTTTATGCATTTAATGTATCATATACTCTCTCGTACACTATTAATACACTCAAATAATTTACTATTATAAGTATTTATTAAATAATATTAAGATCAAATATATTGTATGTATGTAATGCACATTGATTTTTCTTTATTTGTACTCGGCTGTCTCTTAAAAAAGATAAGAGTAAGAATTATAGGGGAAATTACTTTGACAAATATAGTGGCTACAAAATCTACGAAGAAATCCCTGGGGAATAGATTAAAAAAAGAGACCAAAGGAAAGATATATTAGGTGAAACATTAACAGGATGCAGAAAGGTAAAACGAATGGTAGATGCAGTATACATAATAGAGACAATAATACAGGAGGAAGTATAANCAATCAAAATACTTCGAGATTGTAATTTTGAATTATTATTTTTATAGTTTATAATGATAAATGTTTGACAATTTTGTTAAACCTACGATGAAAATAGATGCACATCTATGCTTTTTCCTAATTCCTTGACAAGGTCAAATAGAACGTGACTTCACAAGAATAACGTTTAATTCGTGTCTGTTCGTGTCACAAGTGTTGGGTGGTCGATGTACTCGGATTCTGTAAATGATGTATGTTAAGTTCAGTATGATGTGAGTACTTATTTTGGTGTTAATATTCAAAACATGCAAAGTAATTTACATTAATTGTTTAATCGACGCTCATATACAATGTTCATTGTTAAACTTTAAAGGAAATGAAACAGTTTAATAAAATGTGAATCATTATTCATTTTGAGGCAGTTTGAAGGTGTATTTTAAAACCTTACAAGAAAACAACGAAGTTTTTCTATACTTTAGAAATAATGACTGAAGAACAACCAGCAACTAAGGCAGAAAATATACTTAAAGGATTCCAAGTGTATCCTTTTTTCAAAAACAACTTAAAGATGAAGTACTTAAACTATAGTACAATGTTTCCTTTAACAACAATCTAGTAATTGGATTTGTCTTCGAGATGCAGATGGAGGTAAAATTTTCTGGCAAGGCTCTGAAGATTTAAGTTTACCTGATGTAGAACATGAAGCCAGAGTTCCTAAGTCTATTTTAAAATGTCGTGCAGTTACAAGGCAGTTTAACTTCAGTTCTAAAGAAGCTATAGAAAAGTTCAGGTTAGAACAGAAAGTTCTTTTTAAAGGCAGGTGTCTTGAAGAATGGTATTTTGAATTCGGTTTTGTTATGCCAGAATCAACAAATACTTGGGAATCCATAATGGAGGCAGCTCCTGAGTCCCAAATGATGCCTGCCTCTGTCCTTAAGTAGGCATTGTCTTGTCAAAATGCTTTGCATGATATTTATATATTTTATGTTTTTAGTGGCAATGTTGTTATAGAAACGAAGTTTTACGACGATGATTTGCTCATCTGTATATCGAGAGTGAGACTGTTTTACATTTAATATGTTAAAAGTATTATGTATTTGCATTTTGAAAGTATTTTATGCATTTAATGTATCATATACTCTCTCGTACACTATTAATACACTCAAATAATTTACTATTATAAGTATTTATTAAATAATATTAAGATCAAATATATTGTATGTATGTAATGCACATTGATTTTTCTTTATTTGTACTCGGCTGTCTCTTAAAAAAGATAAGAGTAAGAATTATAGGGGAAATTACTTTGACAAATATAGTGGCTACAAAATCTACGAAGAAATCCCTGGGGAATAGATTAAAAAAAGAGACCAAAGGAAAGATATATTAGGTGAAACATTAACAGGATGCAGAAAGGTAAAACGAATGGTAGATGCAGTATACATAATAGAGACAATAATACAGGAGGAAGTATAAAGAGGAGGAAGAATATAAATATTCTTTGCAGGCTTAAAGGATAGGAGCATTTTACAAAGTAAAAAGAGGTAAAGTGTGGAACATTATGGAAAAAGCAAGGATAAGCCCAACGCCTACAAGGACAAAAAAATTATCAGACAATTTTGATTGATAATTTATATACCAAAGGGGGAGTAAGACAGCTAATTATTTATCTTTTTAATTTGTATCTTAAGTGCTCTTATTGTTAACAGTATTTTAATTTAATTAACAAATTTGCTGGTACTTAAGTATTAAGACAATTTTATTGAGAGAACACATACCAATTTTGTTCTTTACCAGTACATGGATATTTACTTTAAAAATTATCCGATTAATTAATTTTAAACGAAAATGCAACGATTCACCCCTGAATGTATGTTTTTTTTTCTTATTTCATTTACACTAGAGGTTCCAGATCCGCAACTACAAGTACATACATATATTCGCGCGTTGTAGTAACTTACACGTGAGTTGTGCGACCAATCGTTTGGCACTCTTTTTTAATGAACGTAGAATACCGAGATCTTTAATTTGATATTTGGTACATGTACATGCAACATATGCAAACTACTACCTACTTGCTATTTATAGATTAGCAATAAATATGAAAGATATATGTGAACAATATGTTTATTTGCAGAATTAACAATATAAAACAGTCAAAATGAAATACAGTCCACCTTAAAAAATTACTAATATATATGTAGTCTTAAAACATTCGTAACATGGTGTTGTATATAGGGAAAGTCCAAAACCAGTTTATTATGTAATTTTTTTTAACTGTAATAAATGAGTAGATAATTTCCTACTTTAAGAATTGCGTCTACTTACTTACATATTTATCGTTTTCTACAAACTCGTGCTTTAAACATAATACAAACGTAACTTTCTCGTCCCTCATACAAATAAAAAGTTTAACATTATTTTCTGCTTATTTTTAAAATACATGGGAGTAAGGTGAAAGTATTCCCTGTGGGTGGGAATAATTAAAT
>NW_020439269.1:0-8949 GCF_000699045.2 Agrilus planipennis
TTACACGTTCATGTGAGTTACAGTAACACGTGTCTGTATGTCGAATAACACACTTAGCATTTGCAGTGTGCTTGTCGTGTATCGACTCGAATACTGAAACTGGGATTGTCTTCTATTAATCGCAAAGCTATTTCATCAGTACCGACTTATCACCTCGGTGTGGTAGTACCTACCGTTCCTGTATGATACTAGCAATGCATTTTCAGTGCATCTTTCCATGCCCGCATACTCTGCGATATAAATCGTTCCCGTACAGCAACGGTCGGGGAACCGGGGTAAATTACCCCAAATGGGGTAAAAATGAAACTTTTGTGAGTAAAAAGTATATATTTTTAATTTGCTATTTTATAATTACTTTTCTTTGCACTTCGCCATGGGGTAATATCAACTTACACAAAAATATTTTGGGGTAATGATTAAAAAAGTTCCCCGACCGCTGCCGTACAGTGTGTCAAGATGGATAATCATTTACACCTGATAATAGCCTTATGGGCCGAAATAATATTGTCAATACAACTCTGAGTTCATTTAAAACATTTTATTGTTTGTTTATATATATTTCATTAAATAAAAATTTCACTTCTACTAACTGAAACGCTTTACTTTTTGTAGATATTTCCCGAGAAAATGTGGATGATCATCTTAATCGCTCTACCCTTTATTTATGCGATTTAGCCAAAAGATCTTCCGATTATTACGACAAGAAATCTTTAAACTATTGTTGGCAGGTCTTAATAATAGCAATATTTTACAGTATTCCTGTTGTCCAGCTTGTTATAACATATCAAAGGGTAATAAATGAATTACATATTAAATGAAAAGTATCTCAAGGGCTATTCTAGGCATTTCACTCTTTTATTTATTATAATTTTTGCTTTTTTTGTGATTTTCCGTTAATTTAATGTTAAATTTTCATAACTCCATTGACTTTTGTGAGCTATCGGAACGCCTTGATAAATATTATGTTTTAAAATAACGATTTTATGCTAACTTTTTATGGTTTTCAGATACTAAACTATTCTGGAAATCAAGATATGTGCTACTACAATTTCTTGTGTGCAAATCCGCTGTTTGGGATGACCGACTTTAATCATATATTTTCGAATGTCGGTTATATATTTGTAGGGATTTTGTTCCTATTTTTAGTTTACATTAAAGACAAATGGGAAATTTATAAGCCGGTAAGTAAAAACACATGATAGATGTACCTTTTAGAGTACACGAAAACAACTCTCAAACACATGTACGAGGGGGGACCGAAAAAAAACAGGAATTTTGTCACAACTTCTTTATTTCTTAATCTTTTTACATCAAATTTTGACCACGTTCAAAATACTCTCTCTTGACCATAACGCATCTCTGCAAAACTATCCTTCCATTGTTCAAAACATTTTTTAAATTCACTAATCAGGATGTTCTTTAGGCCTTCCAGCGATTTTTGTTTTACCTCCTCTACAGTGGCAAAACGGTTTCCTCTCATGTCCCTTTTAAGTCGGGGGAACAATAAGAAATCATGGGGGGCCAGATCCAGTGAGTAGGGGAGAGGGGGATGGAAAATTGGTGTCATGCCGTTTTTTAGTCAAAAACTGCTTTACCGAGAGGGCGGTGTAGACCGACGCATTGTCATGATAGAAGAACCAGATCAGCCCTTTTTTCCGGATACTCTCCTTCAATCTTTTCCAGAAAAACTTCTGGCTAACAGTTTGACCCATGGGAACAAACTCTGCGTGCACAGCACCTCTGCAATCGAAGAAACAAATGAGCATTGTCTTGATGTTTGACTTCACTTTGCGAGCTTTTTTGAGACGAGGAGAGCCAGCTGTCTTTCACTGGCTTGATTGCTACTTTATTTCGGAGTCATGTCTATAACACTACAATTCATCACCAGCAATCATTTTGGAAAAAAATTCGGGGTCTTCTTTGAGCTCATTTTGAAACTCAAAACAAGCCTGAAGTCGACGCTCTCCTTGCTTGTCTGTGAGAGGGACAAATTTGACTGCAATTCTTCTCATGTGCAAATCTTTGGATAAAATCCTCTGAATTGAACTCCATGATATTCCAGACATGACATAGAGTCGTTCGATGGTTCGGTAACGGTCTTCACGAAGAGAGCTTTGATTTTGTCTACGTATTCGTCGCTTGTTGGTGTTGAGGATCGTCTTGAACGGAGTTGGTCTTTAATTGACCTTTCTCCTTTTATAAAACGTGAAAACCACTCGTAAACTCCGGATTTACTTAGGGCAACATCCCCATAAGCAGACTTAAGCATTACAATAGTTTCCGTAGCCGATTTCTCCAACACTCACAGCCGCGCGTTACTCTTGACAATCGGCCATCACGTTTCGGCGAAATGGAAAAAGTTGTTTCACTAAAAGAATTCCTACGTACCAACCGGTCACAACGACAGAACTTCGCACACCAAGTAACACCTGGTCGAACAATGAGTTTCCCCACTCTCTCTCCCCGCCTCAGCCCAATTCCCGTTACTTTTGGGTTCCCCTCGTAAGTACGTAACTAACCACTTTTTCATAACTGTGTTAGGGTACCCTTGTACTTTATAGTTATAAATTTCTTTTGTTGTTCAGTTTCCATTTCTTCTCCTTAATTTAAGAATATAACGTCAAGTCATATCCTGTTTTTGATTTTAGTAATATATTCCTTTGTTATTTATTTATCCATACCGAATTCTAAATATCCTTTAAAAATTGTTTTATTAGAGTCATGGTATCCCTATGCACAGTGGTATGTACTATGCAATGGGGATAGCTCTTATAATTGAAGGGATTTTATCTGCATGTTACCACATTTGTCCTAATCAAGCGAACTTTCAATTTGGTATGATTATGACATTAAAACATTAAGTATAATATATTAAAAGTCTGTTTATGTTCTTGTTTTCAGATACAAGTTTTATGTATGTACTGGCTGTGTTGTGGATAATAAAATTATATCAGAAAAGGCACCCTGATATAAATGCAGTAGCGTATGCTACATTTTTAGTGCTAGGTATTGCTATATTTATGGGTGAGTATAAAATACTTACATACATATATATGTACATAGTCTGTCCATGAATACGAGGACTAAGGTCGTAAAAACTTTATTTTATTTAACTATATCGTCCCACTACCGCACCCACATGAACATAGAGAACAAAAAGAAATCGCAAAGGGTTAAGTCTGGTGAATAAGATGGTGAAAGATGATCAGACGTGGTGATGAAACCACTAACCAGAAACTCACAGACAATCAATCACTGCTGGATGTCCAAGTGCATTTTCATGATGTAGCATTCGACAATTACCATCTAAATATAAATGCAGTATTTACCTACTATTTGCCCTTTCGGAAAATAAAAGGTTAGAAGCGTTCGAAATGTGGTGTTATAGGTGAATGATGAGGATACCGTGGATAGAGAAGGTTAGAAATGAAGAGGTGTTAGAAAGAATAGGAGAACAGAGAAAGTCAATAAGAAATAGGCGAGATAGGTTCGTAGGATACCTTCTCATGCATGCAGGCCTAGTCAAAGACATGTTAGAGGCAGAAACGGGAGTTAGGAGGGGTAGAGGTAGACCTAGATTAGATTACTGTTCGCAAATAGTTAAGGATGTGGGTTGTTCCAAATTTAGAGAAATGCGAAGATTAGCTCAGGATAGGAAAAAGTGGAGGTGCGTGTCCAACCAGTCTTAAGACTGACGACCTTATGATAATGATGCTCTTCCGGAAGAACCACCTATATGATATCTAATAGACAACCCCAATTACCTACACAAAAAAGTCAACAGTAGAAGCTTTACTTTTGAATCAACTTCTTCGGCAATGTTTTGTTCGTGATTCATGTTTTGCTTTCCATTCCTTGTTATTTAGGCTCAATGTCATACTTTTTAAATCACGATCCCTTTCCAGAGAATATCCTCTCATGGAAAACATAACTTTAAGCAGAGTTCTTCCAGTTGATGAAGCATTCTGACGTTGTCAATATTTGGTCAGGTGTCAACAACTTTGGGACATTTTTTTTTAACTACAAATGCTTTAAGGGAACCGCATAACATTAACAAACGATTTTGCAAACAATAGCTCATCTGCAATTATTTAAACAATGAATTAGCGATCAGAAAGCACAACAAACCACAAGGGACGAATGTCGTCCTGGCTTTCGCCTTTGTAGTTTTCACGATTAACGAGCTTCCATAAACGAAACATAACATTTTATCAATTTCCTCAATATTTTCCCAAATTTTACCAAATATTTAATGTTGAGTCGTTATTACGTCTATTAATCAATTTCCGTCGTTGACAGGAGTGAAAGTAGTAATACAGAAAAAAAACCTTTAATTATATACTTCAATGAGTCTCCACTTCGTGATGAAACCAATGTGTTTGGTCGCACATTATATTGAACAGAACCTAAAAGGACGGTTTTCCCCCAGCAACCGCGACCGAGTAGATATTTAGGTTTACTCAATCGTTGCTATTATTAACTGCTGGGGGTAATTGTTTTACCACGAATTTTGAGTAAATAAGTCGAATACGTGTTTTGCCGGCAAAACGTCCAATAAAGCATCGATATTTTTTCTCATGAAGATGAGGAACATGTTGTTAATTTCATATCCTGTTATTCGTAGATTTACAATCTTAACATAAAACTTATAAATTAGTGTAATGTTATTTGTTAATTTCTCTAATGGTGATGTGGTTACTTCACACGATTGACGATTGATTCCTTTAAGTAATTGAATTGATAACGTGATGTTCGAAAAATGACCCTAAATTTCAGATTGTTATATGTTAAATAATTCTTTATTGAAATTGACTAACATCCTTACATCTTTCTTCTTTCAAACATTGCATCGATAGGACTTCATTTTTTTTATCCGACTAGGACAAAGTCAAAAAAAGGATTGTGATTTCTTACTCGCTTATTCTGGAATCTAACTAAATTGAACGCCTTGATAATTTAAAAAGAACAAGAAAAAAGGTGATTCTATGCAACGTTCTCATTTAACTTTTTTCGCTAACATCAACAGAAAAATATTGTAAAAGAAAAATGGAAAATACCTCGGAAAACCGACCATAAACTGTTTATAAGGAAAATTCATCACATTTATGGGCGTGTGCACTAGGTTACTACTAATTTTTGATAAATTACATGCAAAAATGAGGTCTATTCCAAACTTTCCCGAAAAAGGGGGATTTTCAGCTAATTCATCTAGACTATTTAGAAACTCGGTTCGCATATTTGTTGAACAGACTGTGTACTTATAAACAGAAATAATAGTGAATAATGAACAGTTTTACCTTTCTATTGTAAAAAACTAAATTTTAAAAGATCATTTAAAGGTAACGTCCATTTTATTACCTACCTTTACCGTAATAAGAATAATCAAAGAAACAAGAAAAATATGTTGTATTTGTTTTTTTTTATTATTTACAGCTACTATTGGTATTGTGGATGGCTCTCTATCGATTTGGATACTGTTTATGGTCAGTTATATTATTTTCTGTGTGTACCTTTCTTTTAACGCATACTTTCTGAGTTACGTTAGACATGGGCTTATGTCTGTATTTAAAGATTGTACAAAACCGCATGATAGATTTTTCAATGTTTTTAAGCCACGAAGAAGAGGTAAACTAACTAATAACATATTCCACAAACATACCTTCATTTGTTATTAATCTCAAATCATCAGCTTTTATACGAAATTAAATTAACTAACCTTCTGTAATTATGAATATATTACAACCAAAGTAATTAATCTGGATATTGTTTATACTACCTAGTGATTACCTATGTATAATATCTACCTTATTAATTATTTTTTCTAGGTAATGTCTTTTGAAGTGAAACTTTTTTATGCACGGTAGGGTAAGTTGGTTTTATGCGAGTTGCTACGTAACGAAATCATGCAACGGATGTCTCGCTTGAGCCGTGAGCGCGCTTCAATGCAACGTTCGTTACAGGCAACTCTGGCATGTATAGTGTAAAATTTAAATTCATAGTGTACAAATAATACCATTAAACCAATTCCTTAAACCCTATCCCGGTATGTTTGTGTGTTTGAGGAAGTTTCACTTCAGTAGCGTGTTGTATAATTACACGTTATTTTTTTTAACTTCATCGGACGTTCAACAATATTCATTATGTCCAACTAGCTATTATGAACAACATCTAGATAAAGTAGGCAATTAATTTATCACATTTTCCACACAATTTAGTCAATATACATAATGTCTAAGTGACCAACCATTTTCTATAATCGCGTATGTTTTATGTTACAATCCAGCAACATTCTTTTAGCACATTTTATAATATGTTTATTGGGAAACATCATCAATTCCGTAATGGCTCTCTTGGGAATTTATTGTTATTCAAATGGAATTGACTTTGGGACATTTCTGCTGGTAATCCTCCTCGGAAACGCAACTTTATACTGTTTAAGTTACACTAGCATGAAAGTAAGTTCCAATATCACACAATATTATACATTCATTTTATATTTACAATTTACTATGAATGTGAATTTTGATGGCGTTTCTTTGGCAGTTAACTCATGGAGAACGAATTTGTGCTCAGGCGATCTTTTTTGGAATTTTGACTTTAATTACATGGGGTTTCTCCGCTTATTTTTTTACACAGACTTCCACCTTGTGGTATGTAAGTATCAGGAGAAGATGTTTAATATTACGATTACAAATTAACTTAAGTTCACACATAAAACATTAAAAAAATATATAGATCTTTCGCTGAGTCGAGACAGAAAAGCCATAAGTCGTCTCGACTGGGCGAAAGATCCATACATAACTAATTAAAATATATTTCTAGTAAATACAATAGAACCTCTTTAAGTCGAACCTCGATAAGTCGAAAACTTCTAAAACTCAAAAAAAATGTTTTGTTCCCTTTCTTTCAAGCCTCAAAACCTCCATCACTCGAAATCTCAACCCTCTATTAGTCGAAATAATCATTGAGTCCCTGCAACCCATTTTGGTAACTATTTCCCCTCTATAACTCGAAAAATTAAATTGGACCTCTATACCTTTCGAGATAGCAATTTTTGAAGTGAAACTTCTTTACGCACGGTAGCGAGTTGCTATGTAACGAAATCATGCAGCGCATTTCCCCCGCTGTCTATCCCTATGTATGCTTAGATCTTTAAAACTAGGCAATGGACTTTAATGCGTTTTTTTTAATAGATAGAGTAATTCAAGAGGAAGGTTTATATGTATAATAAATACATAATATAGTAGAGAAACACTGATAATTTTAGAGGTTTGTAATGTGATGTCGTAAGTAAACACATTTTTTGCGCTTACATTGCAAACGCTGACTGAACCCTACGAGATAGATCAAAATAATATACTACAGTATTGTACACCTTAAAAAGCTCTATATATATGTCTATCTCTTAAGGATAACCAACAATAACCATTTTTTATCCTTTACTTTTTACGAAAATAATGGCTTATTTACGAAGCGATTNGAAACACTGATAATTTTAGAGGTTTGTAATGTGATGTCGTAAGTAAACACATTTTTTGCGCTTACATTGCAAACGCTGACTGAACCCTACGAGATAGATCAGAATAATATACTACAGTATTGTACACCTTAAAAAGCTCTATATATATGTCTATCTCTTAAGGATAACCAACAATAACCATTTTTTATCCTTTACTTTTTACGAAAATAATGGCTTATTTACGAAGCGATTTTAAGCAATACTGCCTTAATCCTTATTCAATTAAGTACTTTTAAATACATTGTGCATTTAATATAAATCCATATGGCCCTTTACAGCTTGTAATTTAAATGAATATTTTCGAAGATGCAGGGACATAGCGGTTGCGGCGGTACCGGCCGGTTTGTACTGTCTAATGAAAAAAAAAGCTGTGATTGTTGTATATAAAGTATATTTACTATCAGCATTGCACCCGTGCGAAGCATAGTATACAAATAATACCATTAAGCCAATTCCTTAACCCCTATCCCTGTATATTTGTGTGTTTGAAGAAGTTTCACTTCAGTAGCGTGTTGTATTTTTTTATTTTGCAACCTTTACAACTCGATAATATGAAACTTATTCGTCTATAGTTCAAAGAAAACT
Organism: Agrilus planipennis; assembly: GCF_000699045.2. Taxonomy (NCBI): domain Eukaryota; kingdom Metazoa; phylum Arthropoda; class Insecta; order Coleoptera; family Buprestidae; genus Agrilus; species Agrilus planipennis. The sequence continues at coordinate 8,105 of NW_020439269.1, forward strand.
AAGGATTTGCCGACAATGTAATTATACCAAATCTTAAAGTCGAATCAAAATCCGCCTTAGTCAAAATCCTCTATAAGTCGAAAACGCCATAACTCGATTTTTTTGGCGTCTCCCTTGATGTTCGAGTCATAAAGGTTCTACTGTATTTAGAAATATTATTTGTTTCATACGTAAAAATCATTTAATATTACTTTTAGGTATCGCCTGCGGAGTCTCGCCAGAGAAACACAAATTGTCAATTTTTGAATTTTTACGATTACCATGACATTTGGCACTTACTGAGCGCAGCTGCTTTACTATTTACTTTCGTCTTCCTCATGGTTATTGATGATGACTTAAAGCATAAACCACATTACGAAATATCTGTTTTTTAGTAAAATAATTTCCCAAGTTCGTTTATTTAATTTCCAATTCTCTTGTAAAATATAAATATACATAAGTATTACAACTTGAAATATAACTATATAGAAATTTACCAAGTACGTGTGTGTTTTATTAATAATCGTAATGATGAATTTTCCATCACGTTGATGTAAATTCAATTATATTCCTAAGGTTCGTAACCAATCTCGCTGTAGGAGCTAATTTCACTTGATTCTAATTTTTTTGGATGACTGAATTCGATATCTATAAATTTTTTGTTAAAATTTGGGAAAATAAAATAACAATGTAGGCGAAAAAATCAAATTTGTCATTTTTGTAATATACGCGAAAAAATAATTCAAAATTTAAATTTAATTAGAATAAACATTATTTTTATGTTTGTTCTAATTAAATTTAAAATCGCGTTGCGCTTTAAATTTTTTAATGCGCTATAGACAGGATCATTTTAAATATGAAGTAAT
>NW_020439269.1:10102-11718 GCF_000699045.2 Agrilus planipennis
TATTTTTTCTCTTATGTATATTTAAATCTTATATCTTTGTAATAATAATAATTGAGTCAAATAAATAATAATAATAATAATTGAGGACAAATCAGTGTTAAAAGCGCAAGTTCAGCAACTTACAATTTAATTGTTGCCTTAAAATAACGTTTTTGAAAACACTTCAACGTTAAAAATAAATATCAAAATGTTATTATGCATTTTAAAAAATATATTTTACATGCACTTGACCTAATTCTATTATTTCTACAAAAAACTAACAGTTAAGCAGTTAAAACCATAACGGATTCATTATGATTATTCTTATCATAATTTCTGCATTCTAAAAAAACATAAATAATATTTAATGCTCGTACATTTATTATGCCACTTCAATTACCTGTCACGTACAAGAATCCATACATGTGTAAAATATGAAATATTGCGTCCTGCTTATTTATGTCTCCATATGTGCGTAGGCGTATATCTAAATTATATTTCCAGGTTTTGATAACATTAATACGTACAGATACATACATGCAGATATGTATTGTGTCAACTGCAATATAAAACCCTTTTTTATTCTTATTTCGAAAAACGAAGCGAATTGTTTCTAAATTTAAAATGATTACAGATAGTACGTACATATATATATACAAATTTTGAAAAGACAATAATTTTAAAATAAGCAATTATTAAAATTGCAAATACATCCAATTCTTCATTCGAATGGTTGACCTTTCGTTGTTTATTCTTTTGAAATTATTATATGGTGGTTAAATAAATTATCCTAATAATATTTTTGGTTTGTTATCAATCAAGGGTTAGTATGTTTAACTATATACATCGAACATTTAAAAAACAATAAAGGGTCATTTAACATGTTATACATATGTATACTGAAGTATCACTTAAGCGTATAATTAATCTTATAAAATAATAATTCCAGGTAAATTGCGTGACGAAAATTGTTTTCAACGTTCTACTTGTTTGGTTATTAAATTGGTATTTAATTATGCAAGTAATTAAAAAAGTGAATTTAAGGAAGCAGTTGCAGTGGTGGAAACCAACCCCTGCAGCTAAAAACGTAAACCTTCTTCATAGACGGGGAATAAAGAACTGTCATACCATATAACCCTTAAGAGGTTGCTGGATACAGTTGTGGACCTTCAGCGGCACATATGGGCAAACTTTTATTATATACTATACATTAGGGTGCTTCAAACAAAATTTTTAATTTTTTTTTCTAACTCTTACCCCCTCAAATGTTTCTATTTGATGTAAAAAAAATCCTCGCCAAACATGAGCCCTATAGCTCAAATCTAGGGGGTCGCTATTTTTATTTTAGTTTCCCATTTAATTAACATATTAGGTATTATATTGTATTGTATTGTACTGAGAACCATTTTTGAAATTTGTGAAAATACAATACTGACTAATAGTTTGATTAAAAATTTTGAGGATTATGCAAAAAAAAAATTATTGCAAGTTATTTTTTCAATTTTCAAAATTTAGTAATTTTTAAATGGCTGTAACTAGTCTTTTTGTAAAGATAATCATACTTTGTCTTAGAGTTGAAATGTAATCTGTGCAGTGGATGTTCTGAACACATAAACCCACCAAACTAGAGAAATGCG
>NW_020439269.1:14234-16365 GCF_000699045.2 Agrilus planipennis
ACATTTGACACCTCAAACGTTCGATTACTAGAATGTTCTAGTTAGAGAAAAATGATGACGAAATTTGAATTAATTTATTTTTAAATTTTACATTAATATATGATGTACATATTTCTCATTTGTTTTACTGTTGTCTAAGAAATGAGTCGTTAAAATGACTCTCCAGCTTATACAAATAGTTACAAATCTTACCCGATTTTTTTACTAAAATTGGAAACAATATAAATCACTTTATATGCAATGGGGTCTCAAAACCACAACATCTATTCGAGTTACAAAGAATTTGTAATGTAACGGAAGTTATATTGAAATATCTTCAGTTAGAACACCCTTTTAGATACATAGAAGGAATCACTTGTATCTTTCATTATTAGAGTCGTCATTAGTCTGGGTTTCCCGGAATTTGTCCCTGTTCGTAGACCATACCCTATATGAAATTTCATCATTAAAGAAGTAGGGTAGTTTTTTCGATCTCCATGATTGGTTTTATCAAAAAGATTACCTTTCGATACAACATAACATCAAGTATCTTGAAAACCAATAATTTTCACATTTTTAAGTCAGAATATTTAGTAAACTGGAGCTTTCGGATAAATCCTAACCTCTTTTCAAATTTAACGCATCAAAAACCTTCGGGAAAGTAATAACAGAGTAAAAAATTTATCGGCCTGGATAATTTAGAAGCCAAGCTGCACTTATTCGTTAAACAGAACAATTAATTTTGAGTGTAGTTAAAAGAATGAGTGTTTTTCTTTAATATTTCTATACATTATATTGCTCCCAATCAAAAAAATAATATTTACTGTATCTTAAATTAGTAAACTAAAGATACTCAATAAATGAAAAAGTATTATTTTTCCAGACATCAATTTTGTTGGCCTATGGTTTAATACTATTGGTTCAACTTGAACCCAATATCTGAAAAAAGCATAAAGAAGCCTAACTCTGCAAACCGAATCAACCAGTCATTATCGACATAGATACATATAGCACAATTAAATTCTAGTTACACTCAAATTGATACGGTTAGTGATTTTGTGAAAATATTGTTTTAATATCCATTAATTAATCTGTCAGTATTCAAAATGTTTTTAAGAACAGTAGGTGTTATTCTTGTGATAAGAGACTAATATAAAAAAAGTGACTTCCGTTGCAAACCAGTGTTTTTATCGCATTTTAGTTTAGACCACCAAAATGACAAACATTTTCAGTCGCTTGTACTATCTTGGATTGGGAGTTCTAGTATCTATCTGCTTAATTACAGCGTATCCTTTATCAGGCGATGAAGAAAAATTCTTGGAACGAGAAGTAAGCGTGTAATTTTAATTTATTTATAAAACTATTATTCGTATTGAGAGGGTACGAGAAAAATATGTTTACACTTTTGTAATGTTGCTAAATAGATTCACACAAAAACATCCAGGAGCCTAAAACTACTAATGAATAACACTAATTTTATTTAATTCTTATTATTATCTTATTTTGACTAAATCAAAAATTTACTTTCAGCTACTGAGTTTTTAGTAATTTATTGTAGAACACAAATCGCTTACTTAGACACAAATTTTATTTTAAAAAAGGGAACACATCGAATACCCAGTTATTAACTGACATGTAATTAGTTTAGAATCTATTAAACCACCATTAAATTCCATCAAACTTACAATTACCTTATTTTATGGTATTGATACAGAAATTACAAGAAAGATTCATTTCTTTTCCATAAACTAAAAGAATATGTCACTGCTCTTATGGACATATCCAAAACAATTAATTCAAAGTAATTTTCTTTTTTAATATATACCAATGAATAGGTATTTTATTAACAAGTTTCGTAGTTTTCCAGCCCAGGAGCACATCAACTTGCTAGCTGGTTAATAGCTCAGCTTCGTCGAAGTAATTATGGTTTTCAGCCTCAAGAGTTGCCGCTTCTACCGTATCGATTACCCATACAAGGAAAGCGTAACTCTGAACTCACTAACTCAATGATGGGACTCCCAAGCCAAATGATAAAAAACGGAAGAAAATAAACAAATTTCTAGTTTTACCTAATATATCTTAGAATAATTTCTATTACATGTGACGTATAAAAAACGCATAATAAATCTCCAAACATCAACTAATTTTTGTT
>NW_020439270.1:0-16453 GCF_000699045.2 Agrilus planipennis
TAGATATCCATATATTTAAATGGACCTTGTTGGAGCATACGTAATCCTAAAATGTAGCATCGTACTACAGATGGCGTATACCGCGCCATTCGTAGTATTTTTTAGGACGCGCTGTTAAGACAGCAGGTGGGGGTTGGTCTGTGTTCTGTCGGAGCTGCCTGCAACGCGCTGATGAGATCCAAAAAGATCGAAATTGCGAACCGCGTCTGTCAGTTTCGACAGAATACAGACCACTTCAAATTATTTTATTAAATGAGTAATGATTGACAATAAAGATCGAAAACCAGACTACGATGATTTTCAACATCAATCTGTAAAATATGCTTCCATATCTGTAAAATTAATGTCTTTTTTTTTATTTTTAAAATGATGAATTTGTCTGACACGTAATTACCAAAAAAAAAAAAAATTCTATTTGAAAATGGTATTCCTTTTGCAGCGGTATTCGAAATCATTTCAAGGATAATGAGCCTCTGTGGAGAAAAATGTTTGATAGTCCAGAACCTCATAATTATCCTCTACCAGCCCCATGGCAAGAAAAGCTTTCACAGTTTCAAAGAATGTTAGTATTGAGGTGCATACGCTCCGACAAAATGGTTCCTTCAGTACAGAACTTTGTGGAAGGTATTTTACATTAATTCTCCGTCGCTGTAATGACAAAAATGCGCTTTATTTTAAAGAAAACTTGGGGAAACAGTTTGTGGAACCTCCTCCGTTTGATTTGGCTTCATCTTATGCTGATTCTCACAGTTGTATTCCACTGATTTTTGTCCTAACACCTGGAGCTGATCCAACTGTCGTTTTGCTTAAATTTGCCGACGATCAAGGATATGGTTTGAATCGACTGTTTTCATTATCTCTCGGTCAAGGACAAGGGCCGATTGCAGTGAAACTTATTGAGGACGGAATGAAGAATGGGTATTGGATCGTACTTCAAAATTGTCACTTGGCAAAAAGTTTCATGCCAACTTTGGAAAGGGTAATCACTTTTATAGTGAAGATAATACGAGTTTTAATCGTAGAATATAACAATAAAAATTATGTTCCGCCCAAAATATTTGGTTCCTGACAACTTAAATTCGTAAATAAATCAGGCGTTTTCGCAAGAATAACTAACTACTACAAAAAGACCGCTTAAACATGACATATTTTTAAAGGCATTTTACGCCAATTACTGAAGTTAGATTTCGAGGTCATAATTTGAGGTGTAAATGTTTCAACGACAAAGGAAATATTAAACTCGTCATCATAAGCTTGTCAGTCCTAAGACTTATTGGACACACACCTCCATCCTGAGCTAACCTTCGCATTTCCCTATAACTAGAACAACCCACATTCTTAACTATTTGTGAACAGTAATCTAATCTAAGGTCTACCTCTACTCCTCTTAACTCCTGCTTCTGCCTCTAATATGTCTCTGACTAGACCTTCATGCCTGAGAAGGTGTCCTACCAACCTACCTCGTCTATTTTTTATTGACTTCCTGTGTTCTCCTTTTCTTTCTAAAACCTCTGCATTTCTAACCTTCTCTATCTACGGTATTCTCATCATTCGCCTCTAACACCACATTTAGAAAGCTTCTAACCTTTTCTTTTCCGCCGCGCCCACCATCCATGGTTTGCACCCATATAGCGCCCCGCGAATTACTAAATTAACCGTTCGCTAGCATAGAAGTGACTTCTTTTTATTGAAGGCGACTCAACCATGCTCTATCCTCTGCTTTATATCCTTACTATTCCTACTGCCCTACTTATCTGAGTTCCTAGATACCAAAAAACAACCACTCCTAATTTCTCGTCTCCTATCTTTCTATTCGCTCTTTGCCTACTTTTTCTTCCCTTGCATAACAGTAGTTTTATTTATTTTCATACAATACTGTTTTATCAATACCGCATCCATTTTATTTAAAGCTATCTCTAACTCCTCTTTGCTAGGTACTAAAACTGCTATATCATCTGCAAATCTAAGCATACTAATCTATTGCCCCTTTACATCTATCCCTACAGTTGTACTGTCTTTAATGATGTTGATCGCGGCTTTGATGTATAGATTAAAAAGTAGCAGTGACAGTGTGCAACCCCGTCTGACTCCCTTCTAATATTTACTTCTCTACGTTGCAGCTCCAGCTCTATCAAACTCTTCTATGTTTATAACTCTTCCATACATTTTTAAGTATATTTAACATCTTATCCCATTTAACATTGTCAAAAGCTTTTTCTAAATCTACAAATCCTATGTACGCGCTCTTTTAGAATGTTCATGAAGTAAATATTGAGAGAGGATCTAAAAAAAATGATTATCTAAAATATAAATTAAGTAATTTGTTGGCGGAGAGCATTATTTTATTGTTAATCTAATTATTTAAGATTGCCCGTTTGTTTACTATCAAAGGTCCTTTAAGACTCGACTGTTATAGAATGGATGCTAATATTTGCTACATATTTTAGATCTGTGAAGCTCTTGTACCTGACAGTACTCATCCTGATTTTCGTCTTTGGTTAACTTCTTATCCTGCCGAACATTTCCCAGTCTCTGTTTTACAAAATGGTGTAAAAATGACCAACGAGCCTCCAAAAGGACTACGAGCTAATATAATCAGGTCGTACTTAAGCGATCCTATATCTGACTCAGAATGGTTTGAAAATTGTAAACAAGGACCTGCGTTTAAGAAATTACTCTACGGCCTGTGTTTCTTTCACGCACTAATACAGGAAAGAAGAAAATTTGGGCCCCTGGGTTGGAATATTCCTTATGAATTCAACGAAACTGATTTGCGAATAAGCGTCATGCAACTTCAAATGTTTCTCAACGAATACAGCGTAATTATACCCATATATCTGGGCGGGTTTCTAATAATTGTTATTGCACATTTTTCAGGACGTTCAATTCGTTGCTTTGAGATATTTAACAGGAGAATGTAACTACGGTGGTAGAGTGACTGACGATTGGGATCGCAGAACACTTAACACTATTTTAAGAAGATTTTATTGTAAAGAACTTGTTGAACAGTCCGAGTATGCTTTTGATCCCACTGGTAAGAGACAATCTCTATGTTCCAACCCTTGCTCTGTTTTATTGCACTATTGTACTTTATTTCCGTAAAATCGATGACTAGAATAATGGCCATAGTGAACTGTTTAGGTCACTCTATACGAACAGAAATACATTAAGATTTTTTTAGGACAATATTATTGTCCTGATTCGGAGGATTATGATTTCTTCGTTAAATACACAAGATCTTTACCATTGCTCACCCATCCCGAAGTATTTGGAATGCATGCAAACGCAGATATAATGAAGGATCAATTCGAAACGAACTTGCTGTTTACAAGTACTTTGCTTACTCAGGTAATTATTTGTTTAATTTTTTTCATCAAAGTGATATATGTATGTATACGTTTGTATTAAATTTTATATATTATTATACTTTTGCTACAATTAAGGACCGACTGGTAAGTAAATACATATATGTATTATATATAAAAAGAAACAAATAGAATATCATAGGAGGCTGTGATGGCAATGAAACAAATGAAGTAAAGATTCGCCCCTAATTTTATTGCAACAGAACTGTTAAGGCATTTGAATTAAATATGCCCTTAATAGTTTTCTTGCAGCTATTGGGTAGGGTAACTTGTTTCGACCCTGAGAAAACATGTTTGAACTACTAAATTCTTCATAAACTTGGTTGGAATGTGCTATTAAATTCGAAGATTTAGGTACTAATATACAACCAAAGTATTTAAAACAGATAATGTATGCTACAAAAGCATTTTGTTGATTGTTCACAATAATTATTTCACCACATCGTGCTTTTTCTTCAGATTAATTTCAGTATTAAACTTGAATGAGAAGAAGCCGATGAAATAAATATTGTCTAGAATTGCAATAAAATGCGTTTGTAGCAAGCATGAAGTTTGTGTTTCTCTGCTATTATAAAGGAATTGCATAGAAGATTGAAATTATACAAACTGTTTAAATTCCTGCATTATAATAAATTTACTGATGACGAACAATAACGTCATATTTTTGTTATTAATATATAAGAAAGTAATGAGTATAAAACTGCTCTTGTAGTACACTAAGCCTAACTGATGAACATTGTAACTTCTTGTAACTAAAGTTTAAGAAAAACATCTTTGTATACGTATACATAACACGTATGTATCACGTAAGGAAAAATTCTATTTAATGCTCTTCACAATTCTATTACACGCATTTCAAAAGTATGGAATATCGATAGTTGATAACGATTATGTTATAAGACAGACGCGGCTTCTATCCCATACAATGACGGAACTGATGTGATAGACAGCGACCAAATCGATAACAAGATACGAGATTCAGTGGTATATCGTCTCACAAATAAATGTTTTCTTTATCGCTGTTTTTACCATTTTTTCATAAATTTTCATTCGTCAAAATGTCTTGAGCGTTTGCAATTTGTAGAACTAGTTACGCTTAAAAATGTACCTAATAACAGTCCTTGCTAATTATCAAGTTCATTAGATGTAAGAAAAGTTAACAAAACCACAATACAATCAATGACTTCGCGAAATATCGATTCTTCCCGTAATTCATCCAGATGTATCAAACTTATTGATTTGCAAAACTATAGATTTCTCTGGAATATTAAGATTTTCAAAAGAAAACGCAAACCTGCCCATCACAACTCCTGTAGAATTACCATCAGGATAATAGCATTCCTTAAAATTGCTTTTATTGATTGCACCAATGAGCACCTAATTTTATAAAGTCACAAGAAGTTAATTTTAACATAATTTAGTTTTGTAAAACTGGGGGGTAAATTTTAACTTTCTGTACGGTATGTTAAATGTCCTCCACACGTGTATATCCTTTAATGAAACCAAAACAGGGAAAAACAGTTGTTACGTTAACGACAACGTGTGGAAATTGATTAGTGCACGTGTTAATTTCATTAATTTAAAATCGATTATTGTTTTAATTCCAAGTATTTAATTAAGTACTTACTTCTTCCTCTGCATCCAAGGATCTTTACGAATTTCAAGTAAGTTAATAGTACCGTATTTAATACATTTGTAATACGTATTTAATTACTATTTTTATATTTATTGCAACTTCGTTACATGGGAATAAAGAAACTAAGGGTATGTGTATTTTTCTACATATAAAATTTACAATAGAACAAAAGTTTTTAATTTATGTACTATACAACGTAATCCATGTAGAATTCATACCTAATGGGATTGTCTAGATCATAATTTGATATTTTATAGACATTTACAGGGTGAACTTTTTCTTGAGGCAATAAAATGATCGGATTTGATCGTTATTTAGGAAATAATTTTAGGCAAAAGTTTACTGCTTTCAGAGAAATCAGTTGATGACTCGATATTTGAAGACAAGCCAATTTTTTAGTGGCAATACACTTTTTAGCAACAACAGAAAATACAGGAGATTTTATAATAGGAGATACCATTTGAAATCGATTTACTCTTAGTTTTTCAATCGATATATTCATGGGCAAATTAACTACAGATTTCCAATTATCAAATTTCCTACCGTTCGCATTGTTGAGACCAAAAATATGATTCGAATTATAAGTGTTCTTGAAGATTAAACTCAAGATCATATTCGAAGTCACTAAGTGATTGCCTAAAACTTTTTCCGAAATAATCAGGACCAATCCTGAGATAGTATATTGCCCAAAGATACAAGACATTCTAAAATTCATATTTTATATTTTAAACTACTAGGATTCAACTTCATCTGAAAGTGCAGCTAAATCTCCGGAAGACGTTATTTATGATGTATCTACCGACATATTGGCAAAACTACCCAAAAACTTCGATATTGATGAGGCAATGAGAAAATATCCCACGATCTACCATCAAAGCATGAACACGGTACTTGTGCAAGAAATGCACAGATTCAATCGATTACTTAGCACCGTCAGGGATAGTCTGATAAACATTAAGAAAGCTATTAAAGGTATGATGACAATAATTTGTCAAATATTTAATAATAAATAATAGAAAATAGCTTTAATTAAGTATATTTTATTTATTTACTCCGTAGCCACTAAGACACAAATGATGAAAATGTGATAAATATTTAATATCGCTTATATTTCGCAAACTATAGGTAATTATCATGAGAATCAGACATACGTCTTTCAAATAATCTCTATAGGACCTCATTTTTAATTTTGTTCTGTTTTGCAACCTTTACAATACGAATTTCGCAAAATCCGCCCCTGCAATAGTCAGAATATGTTTCATTCATCTAAATTGACCCAATGGTTTTGGCTGTGCATTGCTCCTCAGTCAGTCCCTCAGGACCAACTTCTTTTTATACTTACAGAGATAGAATAAAATACTAGGTAACAAAAAAGATTTTAACTGAGGATAATGCCCAAAAAATATCTAAAACTTTGTATCTGGAATTTTGGCATTTAGTGAGTTTTACTTCCACATTACTTTATTTGTTTCTCTTATATTATGTATCTTCGATATTATATATCCTTCGTAAATAATAACTTAAAACCTGTCATTCATAACTGGGGAGTTATATACTTATAATCACTTATTTGTTTCTTCTTTGGTAAATCGCCTAAAAATGACAGCAAGGATAAATAAACATAAAATAAACAAGTGGTTTTTATTTTTCTTTTATCAGGGTTAATCGTCATGTCTGTAGACCTAGAGGAAGTTTTGGTGAGCATGCTGAGGGGAAAAATTCCAGGAAAGTGGGCAAAAACTTCATATCCTTCGATGAAACCGTTAGGGAGTTATGTAAACGATTTTTTAGCAAGGCTGGCATTTTTACAAGTAATTTACAACTAATTAGTATTAAATATGTTTATGTACCCATGTCTTTATATACTTATTTCCTCGAATTAACTTTTCGATTTATAGAAATGGTTCGATGAAGGACCACCCCCTACATTTTGGCTATCAGGATTCTTTTTCACTCAAGCTTTTTTAACTGGAGCGCAACAAAACTTTGCAAGGAAATATACAATTGCAATAGACTTATTGACATTTGACTACGAGGTACTCAATCTTTTTAAAATTACAGCAAACCAATAATAATTAAACATATATCTGTCCTAAGGGATGTAGTATAAAGCAGGACCTTCGTCCTTATCTTTTATTTTCACAGGTTATGAAAGCTCCTACCTTTACGCAACCACCCGTAGATGGTGTTTACGTTTATGGATTATTTTTAGAAGGAGCCAGATGGGGTATGAATACCATGAGACTAGAAGAATCCTACCCCAAAGTTTTATACGACACTGTTCCAATTGTAGGTCATTTACTAAATCCTTTTGCATAACATTTGGTCCTGTTTTCGTAAACAATTAATTTATTTTACCATTTACAGCATTATGTACAATTCCATCCATTTAAATGAAAGAATTGATATGCACATTTGTTTTAGCTCTTATTTATACCAATCGAAAGGTCCGAGCTGGTTATCCGAAAGACATACGACTGTCCGGTGTATAAAACGTCAGAACGAAGAGGAGTCCTTTCGACCACAGGTCATTCGACAAATTTTGTTATCCCTATTCGTATGCCCACAGAAAAACCCCCGGAACATTGGATTTTACGTGGAGTTGCTATGCTTTGTCAACTGTCGCAATAAAAATGTGTTGTAAAGGTTCCAGCATGCACTGTAATAATACTCTGCAAAGTACTTGCATAATAAAAATTATCAATACGTTACGTTTTATTGTTTTCCGATATTGAAACATATCCTCAAATGATTCTTAACAACATATGAAGAATATGAAAAGTTAAAAAGNGAGTTAAAGATAGCTTTAAATAAAATGGAAGCGGTATTGACAAAACAGTACTGTATGAAAATAAATAACAGTAAAACAAAAATACTGGTATGCAAGGGAAGAAATAGTATAGTAAAATGTCAGATAAATCAGGACGGAAGGAGTAGTAGGGTTATAAAGCAGAGGATAGCGTAGGGTCGAGTCGCCTTCAATAAAAAGAAGTCACTTCTATGCTCGCGAACGATAAATCTAGAAATTCGAAAAAGTTTGTAAAAGGTTTATGTTTAGAAAGAATAGGAGAACAGAGATCTTGCAACAATTAAGAAACTTGAAAATTTTACTATTTCTACGGCAAATATAGTCATATACAATCGAAAATTGTAATCTTTGCGTTGTGGTAAAAATTTAGTTTTCTCCGAGTAGGCATACGGTCCATGCGTCCATATAGTCTTGAAACTAAAGACTTCATAAGGATGATGATGCTGACTGAATAATATAAAATTCAATCTTTTTAAGAATAAAATCAATACAATCTCATTACTTTATTTGCATTGTTTCAAATGTAGTTAATTAAATCTACTCTCGTCAAGGAAATTAATATTAGCTGAAATATCACTGTTAATTATTTTTTAAGCGTATTATATAAAAACCCAATACGCATTATGGTTGCCATGAATTCCTGTTATTGACATAATTCCAATTCGTTTCTATAGTAGAGGTAAACAAAGTGATAATGTCAGAAATACTTGTATTTTCTTGATAAAAATGTTAATTAATGCTTATAGGACATAAGCTTTAATTGTACCATATTTTCAGAAATTACATTTTACTTCTGTAATTATTATAATTATCCAGGTAAGGTGCACTTTAATTTACAATTATTATTGCACGCTCCGCGTTAAATTTCGGTCATTTTAGAAACATGTCGCAATCATCAAAGCACAAAAAAGAAAGACAAAGACTTATAAATAACATTTTGGAGAAACGAGCGTTCATAGATAACAGAGACACGAAAGTAAAAGTACCACGGCTCATAACACCTTATGATTACGGTCAAAGAAGTGAAGATTTGTTTAAATTACCAGAGGAATTTAGCAAATCGCCATTAGAGAAGGAAAAGAAAAAGAAACGCCGCGTACAAAAGAAGCCTTCCTATTCGCAAATGCGAAAGGAAAAGGAAACATTTCACAAACGGATAGTTGAACTAATGACAAGCGATGCCGATCAAATGGACGTTGACTTAGATGATGTTCCAATAACAAATGAAAAAGATTTGCTTAGATATTGTTACTATATTAATTACGGTGTCGATACTATTCATGTATCTCCCCTTGATGATGCAGTTTTGAGACAGGTTTATTAAATATTTTCTTATAAATATGCATATATGCTATAGACAATACGCTTAAATAACAGTCAAGCATACGTAATGACTGTAAATTATGTGAATTGACAAAAATGTATTACTTTATCTAGATATTTTTCAAAATAGTTAATTGGAGTTAGTAAAAGTAATAAACATAGTACGCCAAACAAACTTAAAATTACTTTGCAAAAGTACAGAAATAAAAAAGAAACTAGGGCGATAATAATTTAACTTGCCAAACAGTTTATGGTTGCTCTATTTTTTTTTCATTTTTATTTAGTTTGCTATGTAATCGTTCTCCTTTTTAACATCATTCGGCTTTTTATTATATTTGTGTCTCTTTCTTAACCTTCTTATCCACCCCTGCAATATAAAATATCNAAGCGGTATTGACAAAACAGTACTGTATGAAAATAAATAACAGTAAAACAAAAATACTGGTATGCAAGGGAAGAAATAGTATAGTAAAATGTCAGATAAATCAGGACGGAAGGAGTAGTAGGGTTATAAAGCAGAGGTCACTTCTATGCTCGCGAACGATAAATCTAGAAATTCGAAAAAGTTTGTAAAAGGTTTATGTTTAGAAAGAATAGGAGAACAGAGATCTCTATGGAAGCCAATAAAAAATAGACAGGATAGATTTGTAGGACACCTTCTCAAACATGAAGTTCTAGTCAGAGACATATAAAAGCAGAAACAGGAGTTCGGAGGAGTAGGTCTAGATTAGATTACTGTTCGCAAATAGTTAAGGACGTGGGTTATTCTAGTGTTAGCGAAATGCGAAGATTAGCTCAGGGTAGGAAATAGTGGAGGTGCGTGCCCAACCAGTCTTAGGACTGAAGACCTTATGATAATGGTGATATAAGTAACAATTAGCTCTTTATTTAACCCTACCATCTGATTTCCTTATAAAAAGTTTTCATTTCATGAAATTTTTAATGATAAATTATCCCTGCTGAATGAGTTATCCCCTTGAAACATTCTATTTTCAGAAAAGTGCGTCTTATAAATATGACAGAAATTAAAAACAACATTGGGTCCTTTTACCTAAAGAAATTTCAGAAAATGGTTCAGAAACAATTAGAAACAGCTAACACAATCCTGCTAGAAGATTATTTTAAGACAGTCGTTGACATATTCATTCTCGCTCATAGGAGAAAACAACTGGTCGATTCAAGAAATTTGAAGCAGTTGAAAAAATTTTATGACTGTGTTGCTTCGTTGATGACGTATCAGCTACAGACACTTTGCTTAAAATCGCTTTATGATTACCATCAGTACATTACAGATATAAAAGTAAGAAATTTACCCCGTAGTATCTGCGGTTTCTGTGTTATATTATTGTTGTTTGCTGTAGTATTCCAATAACGGTTTTAAAATCTTCCTGAAGAGGAAAGTCCTTGTCGTTCCAACAGAGGAAGAAGAAGAAGCAGGCGAAGAAACAATTGCTGAAAGTGAATATACGGAAGAGGAGGAAAAACAAGAAGAAGAACAAAAGGCTGAAGAGGTCGAAGATGAAGAAACGATAAGTGAAATGAGAAACGAACTGGAATTAATTTTTGAACCATCTTTCGAGGAATTTTCCATCGAAATTATCAATCCCATTGATGCAATGATTGCTGCAGTCATGGTAGTACCCAGATTAGAAACATTGTTGTACTTGGATTACGAAGGACCTGCAGGAAGGCTCACAGTAGGAATCTCGATTTTTCTTTCTGTTATGTCTATCTACAGCACAAGAAATTTTTAGCCAGTTATTCTTAGTGAAATCGTAGACAATTATAAGAATGATATTTATAATATGCTACAAGAACAACGACTTGGTCCAGAAGACAGGGCTCATGACTTTGACCGTTACCTTCATTTACTTAATGGCGAGGTACGTTCCCCAATGTCATCTAAAAAGCATCCACAACACTCCTTGTATTTTAATTTAATTAATTATATTCAAATTTATTTAGCAATTGCGATGTTACACTAGAAGTAATATAACGATTCCTACTAACAGTTTTCATACAAATAGAAGAAATGAACAGCAAACCTTTAAAGGGTAATCCTTTTTCTAAGCAGGTGTTGTAAGTTGAACGTAGTTGTCTTTTATTGCATACTAGTGACCCGCCCCAGCTTCGCACGGGTGCAATACTGATACAAAATATACTTTTGTTTTGTTTAGATTATTATCGAAAAGGGGAAATCTTCAAAAGATACCCCCTGAACATACTAAATATACTACAGAATGTCTTTATATACAACATTCACAGCTTTTTTTGTCATTAGACAATACAAACCGGCCTCCCGGCCTGTACCGCCGCAACTGCTATGTCCCTGCATTTTAAATCTGTAATATCTTCGAAAATATTCATTTAAATTACATACTGTAAAGAGCCATATTGATCTATATTAAATGCACAATGTATTTAAGGTACTTAATTGGATCAGAATTAATGCTGTATTGCCTACAATCGCTTCGTAAATAAGTCAGTAAAAAATAAAGGATAAAAATGGTTATTGTGGGTTATCCCTAAGAGATAGACATATACCATCGCGGACTTTTTTGTAGACCCTTTTAAGATGTACAATATTGTAGTACATTATTTTGATCTGTCTCGTAGGGTTCAGCCAGCGTTGACAATGTAAGCGCAAAAAATGTGTTTATTTACGACATCACATAGAAACCTCTAAAGATATCAGTGTTTTCCTACTATATACATGTATTATACATATAAACCTTCCTCTTGAATCACTATATCTTGTAAAAAAAACCGCATCAAAGTCCGTTATGTAGTTTTAAAGATTTAAGCATACATAGGGACAGACAGCGGGAAAGCGACCTTGTTTTATACTATGTAGTGATAAATAGTAATATATTTGAAGCCTCAATCAATCAATTTTAATGGCAAAATAATTGATCATTTTCCGACACAAAAGAAAAAACGAATCGATCTTTCCTATAAGCAGACTCAATAATTATGACTGAAAATTGATCTCGAAATTAGGCTTTACTGTGATCTACGTGTTTTGTTTAATTTGGTCTCTTATTTATACGACCCACGAACCGTCACTGCTTTAATTATTCTTCGTGGATAAACTAATGCGAAAGAGCATCTAACTAAGAAATGACTTCCTATCCTATAATCTCAAACTTCACGTTATATATTAATCTTTCACATCCTCTCCATAAAGATCTTAGAAGTCTGCGAATCTCAGCAGCGTCTTTATTTAAGTTCTTAGCATCAAGTCTAGTTTATCTATTTAAATGATCCTGTTTTCTTCGGCCCAGAGCAAGGATTACCTTTTATGTTATGCTGTGCTGTAAGAAATTTCTATCAATTAATGAGGAACTAACAGTACAATTGAATTACTTTCGGTTCAACCGCCATAAAATATTTCTACGTATCTAGGCTGAAAGTGAAGTTCTGGTCTTTCTGTCTGAGGAACATACTATTGAAGAATACGTCGAACAAATTACCATGTACAAAAATCTTGGCGAAAGTATACCAATAGATTTAGAATATGTAATTACAGTTGGCATGTACGAAATGCATAGAGAAGAACTGATACAAAATTTCGTTGATGCCGCTGAGCAACTTAAGCTTCAGTTTATTAATCGGCTTGTATCGGATTATCAAAAAATATGCAAAACGTGAGTTAATATGTAAAAATGCAAAAAGAATAGTGCTTTTTGCAATTTTGAGAAACTTATGCTTTTAGATTGGGAGATACGTATAGAAAAATATCTGACAAGTTACTTACAGTTCCGGAAGGTACGCATCCTTTGATGGATTTGATTGCGTACGTGAATCGTGTGGAAGAATTTGATATACCCCAGATGGAAGACACATTAAGAGAAATTATGAGATATATTCTCATACTGTGCAACTTTTGGCCCCTAACCCCCCAAGAAATAAAACAGAACAGTTACACATTTGCATGGTAATATCAGATAATCTTCTACCTATTATAAATTTAATTATAAATAAACAAAAAAATTTGTGTGTACTACAAGGTTTATTTAATACCAGGTACCGTATGATCCCGAAGAAAATAGAAGAAAGTAGAGAAATGATTGACCGCAAAACTGAAGAATTTAAAGAAAATCTCGCAGTTCGCATAGAGAAGTTTATTGAAGATCTTGAAATTTACGCAAAATTGGTAGACGAGCTGCAATATAATGGAGATATCGAAGACTTGGACAAATATTACAAGAAAGCCCAGAAATTGGACGAAAAGTATGGAATCCTGCTATTTATTTACAGAACTTTTTTGAAATCAACACATAAACAATAAAAATGGACGTATGTGTCTGTATGTTTCTCCAGTTTTGTGGGCTTGTGGGTCGACTACATGCCACCAAACACCTGTTTAGAATAAGTGAAAATGCACTATAGTTCGAATGTTCAAAATTGGTATAATCCGCACTAAATTTGTCGCATTTACTTTCTTTTTCCAACTTACTAATTAGGCTCCAGCGGGAGCTGACAGAATGCCTACTTTTATTCACGACAGACGTTGTAGAGAATATCGTAGGATTAGAAATGTCAGGTAGGAATCGCAACGGACACTAATAAAGAAAAAAGAAGAACAATACACCAATTAATGTGTAATAGAAAGAGATACAGACAAGCAAAATTTGTGCATGTTGCCAGCATCGGACTTTAAAGAAAGTTGGATATTCTAAGGAAATTGTCAAAGTAGAAACAAGAAAGAAGATACGTCATTCTCAGAGATGATTTATTACAGACTTTGCCAAATTTGATCGTCCCAACTATAGAATGATTTTAATTTTTTTTAGCATCTACAACAGTCTAGAATTCTAAAAAAAAATGCCTGGGATTGTTTAAGTGAATTGATCTGAATGATTCGAGGAGGATGTATCCGTGAATGGTGGGATGGGTTCTGACAGTGTATTAGGATATTTTATATGTATTTCTACCAATGTCCTAAAAAATGTTTGGAATCTCGTATAATGTTCAAAAGTTGTCAATTTTGAAGTGTGTTAGCGATCCGACCATCGGTCACCAAACACTAGTTTAGTATAAGTGAAAATGTACAGTGGTGGATAATTTTAGGGGTATTTTTCTTATATTTCGATCAGTGTTCTGAAAACTGTGTGGTTTTCAATAATATTAGAGATTTCTCCAATCTGCTGTTTATTTGGATTTGCGAATCGTCCACCAAAAACCCGTTTAGAATAAGTGAAAATGTAAACCCAACGAAGCGGGTTGCCAACAGCTAATTGAAAATAAATAAATAAAGAATATATTGAATCGATTTACACGGTTCTTAACAACATTAATTAATTTTAGATTGGTGCATGCCATTGTCTTGATAGATGAATTTAATGCAGAAGAAAGAGCTTATGGTTTCGAAGAAACCCAGTACCCATTGAGGAAGAAAACCCATGACAAATTAACTCCTTTTAAAAAGTTATACGATAATGCCGTCGATTACATGGAAAATCGCAACAAATGGTTAAATTCCAAGGTGGGAACGTATGACCCCGATGAAATAGAAACTGAAGTCACCACTTATTACAGAAATGTTTACAAACTAGAGAAAAGTTTCTCTGACAAGCCCGCAACATGCGAATTGGCAGGAACGGTATAGAAACATTGAAAAGACCAAATATATTATATTCCAATAATTTATATTATACCATTTAATTTATACAGGTCCGAGAAGAAATTGAAGATTTTAAGGAAAATCTGCCGATTATTCACACTTTAGGAAATCCTGGATTAAAAGAGAGACATTGGGAAATGATTTCTGAAATTGTAGGCTTCCCTATAGTACCTGATGAGGAACTAACACTAGCTAAAGTAATCGATTACGGTTTACATGATTTCATTGAAAAGTTTGAGTCAATATCTGAGGCTGCTTCCAAAGAAAACAATCTCGAAAAGAATATTAAAAAAATGAAAGCAGAATGGGAAGATGTAGCATTCACAGCTTTGGAATACAAGTAAGCATTCAACTTATAAGTATTTTGATAAATTTGATAAACAATTTAATTTAACTAGAGATACTGGCACTTACGTTATATCTGCAATTGACGACATCCAAGTGCAACTAGATGATCATATAATTAAGGCGCAAACGATGAAGAATTCCCCGTACATCAAACCATTTGAAGCTGAAATTTTGTAAGATAATAATGTAACTAATATATAAATGAGTTTCAAATATTTGCTTTGTAGAGACTGGGAACGCAGGCTGCATTTACTTCAGGTAATTATCGACGAGTGGTTAAAAGTTCAGAGCACGTGGATGTATTTGGAGCCAATTTTCTCTTCACCAGATATTCAACAGCAAATGCCAGAAGAGGGTCGAAAATTTACTGCCATGGATAAGGTAATATTTAGGAACATTGCACGAACATAGTACTAAACATATACATACATATTTTATGAATCCCATCAGAAACGTAATAGTTGACACTTATTCTCGACACCATTTGCTCTAGATTTGGAGAGAATTAATGAAAACCGTTTACACTGAACCAAAAGTTTTGGTGGTTGTGGAAATAGACAAAATGGTTGAAAGATTAGTCAAATGTAATGGCTTGCTCGACGCAGTGCAGCGTGGTTTAAACAATTACTTGGAAGTAAAACGACTATACTTCCCTCGGTTCTTCTTCTTGTCAAATGACGAACTATTAGAAATTCTATCCGAAACCAAGGACCCCACAAGGTAATTTGCAGTGCACAGAGTAAAGGAAAGTATAAGAAAAATTCAATAAATACCAGCGGAAAGTAGTAATTCCCGTAACTATTTTATTTCAATGCAAAAATTATTTCAACTCCTACCATTTCTTTCTTTGTTTAAAAAATGTTTCGTTGTTTGTAGAGTCCAGCCTCATTTGAAGAAATGCTTCGAAGGGATAGCTAAACTAACATTTACAGCTGATATGGATGTAACACATATGAAATCATCTGAAGGAGAGATTGTACCACTTGTGGATGTCATTCAAACTGCATTGGCAAGAGGACAAGTTGAAAAATGGCTGGTAGAATTGGAAATAGATATGAAGAAGTCTGTTCACAAAATGGTTGCCATGGCAATTGCCGATTATACTAAGAAACCTCGTGATGTCTGGGTCCTCGTATGGCCTGGTCAAACGGTACGAACCAAAATTAATCGTAGGAAAATTTTCCATTAAATTCAATGGGAATCAATGGAAAATTTGAAAATTCCATTCAAAACCATTTGGCATAAATGGAAAAATAATTGTTTCCATTAATATTTACATAGGAGAAATTTCCATTGATTTTCAATGGGAACCAATGCAAAATTTATAAATTCTATTTAAAACCATT
>NW_020439271.1:0-739 GCF_000699045.2 Agrilus planipennis
CTTCTCACCCGTTAGGACAATCTATAGAAACAGGGAAGAAAATGCAATTAATTACTACTTTTAAAGCAAGTAAATAAGTAACATTCACACTGATAAAAAGATCTGTTCCACAGTAATTCTGCTTGTTTGAAAGTTGTCTATTGAAGTAAGTTATAAATGACTTCAGAAATTGAATTTCTGGGACCTCACTATTTTTAATTGATACTGTTACATACCAGTTCATTGTCATAAATCTTTCCCTCAGCAACAGCCACTGTATCCATTCCCAATGAAGAAATGGCATTTTCATGCTTTCTGTAGGGTCGTAGGTACAGCTACTTTCTATATTCTACTAAATATAGCATGTGTGCTCACCTTAATTAATTAACTACAAGAGTCTTCAAGATGGAAATTTAACAGATGCACCACAACATCATAGGAGGGAGACGACTTGTTTTTTCAGTAGCATCAAAATGAATTTCAATCTCCTCACTAGTTTATCATCAATCTCTAAAAACAGAAAAAAACGAATTAACTATTGTATGAAGTAAATAAATAATGAAATAGAATAAAAACACTTACAAAAAATTTGTTACTTTTAAAATGGCGATGTGGTGTGGTTTCTCTTTCAAGACAAAATGTATATAATAATTATAATAAGAAAAATAGACATCCGTTACCCGGAAAATTTAAATATTTAATCCTTATCCCTTTTCTTCTCTCTCTCTCAAATCAAAAGTCAAAATATATGCGGGAAATG
>NW_020439271.1:4299-13478 GCF_000699045.2 Agrilus planipennis
GGAAGTAACGCTAGAGTAGACTCGCGAAAAGTGTATAAGACACTTTTAAGATCAACTAAATAGCTAAGCCCAAGGGAAGTCGTTCGGGGAGGCCCTCCCTAATTCCACAAGGGTGAGAAGAAACACACACGATAACGAAACGTTGAATCATGTAGAACTCGTAGGGTAAATGCAAAGCAATTTATAGTAAGAATATGCAGTAAGCTAAGCGAAGAGGTAAGCAAGGTTAGACTATACTACAACTACTAAACGTGTTATTTCTACTACTACATTACTACTACATACAAAAAAAAATAAAAACATCTACAATCAACAATTACTTCAAATAAAATGAACAAAAATAAGCATGCAAAATAAAAACTAATTCAACTACAAAACAAACATGCAAAATAAAAAATTAATTTGAATAAAATGGACTTAATGAATTCTACTAGATAGAACATGCAAGATAAAGAACTATTTTAACTATGGGGTCATCTTTGTCTTCTCCGACGTCGATCTGAAACAGATACGGTGGTAACAGATTAATAAAGAGAAATTAAAATTAATTATATCAAGTATTCTCACCTTAATTATCTGTATACTGTAATATTCCAAAGTTTGCAGGTGTGAAAAGCAAACCAAGTCCAAGAGAAATACCACTTGCAGAAAATTTGTTATTTTAGCGGAAACCAAATAAATATCCAGTTGCTCTAACTCATGGGTTAAAAATTAACTACATGATGTTGCAAGGCGAAGACGAAACAGCAAATCAAGAATATACTCCATGAAAAACCACACCCATCCAGACATTGGTTGACCAAGCTGAACTTTAATTCTCTCTCATTTGTTGGACGATCTGCAGAAATGGACAAAAAAAATATTAATTACGCTATTACTTAAGGAAGAGATTAAACACACCTAAAACACGCATCAAAAAGCAAATAAAACAGCTGAACTATAAAATGGCGACAAACGTCAAGTTTACTTAATGACAGATTTTGATGCAGACAATAGATGAATATTGAAATACCATAGATGCACGATAAAACCAATTTACGCTGTAAACAATAGATAAATGTTAAACGAAATTCCATAGATGTTGTGAACAATAGATATTTAAACGAAATATTGTACGTACGCCATAACCTCAATTAATACTGTAGACAATCGATAATTGTTAAAAGAAATGCCTTAACAGATTAATAAACAGTATTCTCACCTTAATTAACTACAGAAAGTAGCGTTCTAAAGGCTACCAGTATTATGAGCAATTCAAATCTAGGAGGGACGCCACTGCAGATAATGTTCTTTCCGTTGTTTCCAAATTAATTTTCAGTTGCCTCCCATTCTCGGGGCCAAAATTAACTGCATAATATTGTATGGTGAAGACATCAAAAGCGTCGGTTGTTTTAGTAGCACTAAAATCAATTTCTTCTCACCCGTTAGGACAATCTATAGAAACAGGGAAGAAAATGCAATTAATTACTACTTTTAAAGCAAGTAAATAAGTAACATTCACACTGATAAAAAGATCTGTTCCACAGTAATTCTGCTTGTTTGAAAGTTGTCTATTGAAGTAAGTTATAAATGANTCAACAATTACTTCAAATAAAATGAACAAAAATAAGCATGCAAAATAAAAACTAATTCAACTACAAAACAAACATGCAAAATAAAAAATTAATTTGAATAAAATGGACTTAATGAATTCTACTAGATAGAACATGCAAGATAAAGAACTATTTTAACTATGGGGTCATCTTTGTCTTCTCCGACGTCGATCTGAAACAGATACGGTGGTAACAGATTAATAAAGAGAAATTAAAATTAATTATATCAAGTATTCTCACCTTAATTATCTGTATACTGTAATATTCCAAAGTTTGCAGGTGTGAAAAGCAAACCAAGTCCAAGAGAAATACCACTTGCAGAAAATTTGTTATTTTAGCGGAAACCAAATAAATATCCAGTTGCTCTAACTCATGGGTTAAAAATTAACTACATGATGTTGCAAGGCGAAGACGAAACAGCAAATCAAGAATATACTCCATGAAAAACCACACCCATCCAAACATTGGTTGACCAAACTGAACTTTAATTCTCTCTCATTTGTTGGACGATCTGCAGAAATGGACAAAAAAAATATTAATTACGCTATTACTTAAGGAAGAGATTAAACACACCTAAAACACGCATCAAAAAGCAAATAAATTAAACACACCTAAAACACGCATCAAAAAGCAAATAAAACAGCTGAACTATAAAATGGCGACAAACGTCAAGTTTACTTAATGACAGATTTTGATGCAGACAATAGATGAATATTGAAATACCATAGATGCACGATAAAACCAATTTACGCTGTAAACAATAGATAAATGTTAAACGAAATTTCATAGATGTTGTGAACAATAGATATTTAAACGAAATATTGTACGTACGCCATAACCTCAATTAATACTGTAGACAATCGATAATTGTTAAAAGAAATGCCTTAACAGATTAATAAACAGTATTCTCACCTTAATTAACTACAGAAAGTAGCGTTCTAAAGGCTACCAGTATGATGAGCAATTCAAATCTAGGAGGGACGCCACTGCAGACAATGTTCTTTCCGTCGTTTCCAAATTAATTTTCAGTTGCCTCCCATTCTCGGGGCCAAAATTAACGGCATAATATTGTATGGTGAAGACATCAAAAGCGTCGGTTGTTTTAGTAGCACTAAAATCAATTCCTTCTCACCCGTTAGGACAATCTATAGAAACAGGGAAGAAAATGCAATTAATTACTACTTTTAAAGCAAGTAAATAAGTAACATTCACACTGATGAAAAGATCTGTTCCACAGTAATTCTGCTTGTTTGAAAGTTGTCTATTGAAGTAAGTTATAAATGACTTCTGAAATTGAATTTCTGGGACCTCACTTTTTGTAATTGATACTGTTACATACCAGTTCATTGTCATAAATCTTTCCCTCAGCAACAGCCACTGTCTCCATTCCCAATGAAGAAATGGCATTTTCATGCTTTCTGTAGGGTCGTAGGTACAGCTACTTTCTATATTCTACTAAATATAGCATGTGTGCTCACCTTAATTAATTAACTACAAGAGTTTTCAAGATGGAAATTTAACAGATGCACCACAACATCATAGGAGGGAGACGACTTGTTTTTTCAGTAGCATCAAAATGAATTTCAATCTCCTCACTAGTTTATCATCAATCTCTAAAAACAGAAAAAAACGAATTAACTATTGTATGAAGTAAATAAATAATGAAATAGAATAAAAACACTTACAAAAAATTTGTTACTTTTAAAATGGCGATGTGGTGTGGTTTCTCTTTCAAGACAAAATGTATATAATAATTATAATAAGAAAAATAGACATCCGTTACCCGGAAAATTTAAATATTTAATCCTTATCCCTTTTCTTCTCTCTCTCTCAAATCAAAAGTCAAAATATATGCGGGAAATGAATAAATAAAAAAAATAAACACTCGTATTAAATAAATGAAACATAAAATAAAACAAAAACATGTAACCAAAAACCACTGTCAAAAACGAATAAAACGACAAAATTTTAAAATGACGACGTTTCAAGACATACCTTTAACAATTTTGTCAATTTAATTTATGCTGTGTACAACTGCGAAAAACAATAATATAGTATGAATCAATCAATCTAAACATTCAGGATATTACACGTAGAAAAAAATAAAACTAATTGTGGGAAAAAATTAGCCTAGTAAATTAAATTTAAAAGACGCGAAAAAACATCCTGCCGCCACGAACAATTACCAACTTCTAATGAACCAAGAGCGTTTCAAGTTCAAGCTTGCCACGCAATTGCGAAAGCTACTGCATCAAGCACTGATGACGCGTATAAAGCGCCAATCAGAAGCATCAAATTCGATTTCGCGGCAAAAGTTCATAATTTAACCAATCGCGTAAACTAGTTTCAACCCCGTTTTACAGAAGTGAAAGTGAGTATTAAAGAAGAAGATAGTGATTGTAGATTGAATTACGGATGTTCTGGAATATTAAATTATATAAAGATAATAAAAATAGAAAATAGTTTTCCGCCCCTCCTTGAGATATAGCCCATCCAATAAAAAAAATCATCAAAATCGGTTCACAATCATAGCGGAACACACATAAAAAACAATACAGTGGAATTGAGAACGGGTTAAATAAATTATACGTAAAACCCATGATTAAAAATACAAGAAAAATAATTAGAAATGATATTAAGTTTGGATAAATGTTTAAACTGTTTGTCTTAGTTTAGATATGAATAACATCTACCTATACNACTCTAAACATAACGGAATACACGAGCGAGAGACACTGGAAACTTAAAAAGGGAGCATTACAGAAGAAAATAATGCTACTAAATTGAATTACGGATGTTCTGGTATATAAATTATTCAAAGATGAGACAAAGACCTACTTCAGAAATAAAACCATAATATTAATAAATACCATGTATTATCAACCGCAATCTGACTGATTCATAAATACACAAAATAACGTACTTATTTTACAATTATTACAATTTAATCATTAGCAAATAAGTATGTATTATTTCTGTGGTTTAATTTATACGTAATTAAATCAAAAGATTTCTTAGTTAAATAAACTCTACTTATTATCGTCAATTTATCTGGTTTAGGGATCTTAAACTACACATAAAGATAAAAATATTAAATTTTTGCGAATTGCCACTTTCACAAGACAAGTAAGTAAAATGAAACGACCAACAAAACAAAAATTGTACTATAAAAATATATTAATACATAGCTTCACGATGATGTTAACTGTAGGGTTTATCGCATTCCTGTGGTATAATAAAATTCGACCTAATGGACAAGAAGTTGAATTTTTTAAACATTAAGATACTAGGTACTTGCAGTATAATTTTAGAAGTACCTTATTGTCATTTGTAAAACATTTGTTCACAATTAAAGTTTTTTTAGTATATTAATAAACAGTTTCCGTGTCCGAATTATTAATAAAATGAATGTAGAATATACGATAGACAATATTAATGACAGGATAAATAATTTATTTAAAGTTGAATTCATCTGATCGGTCGATTTTAGTTATTCAGAATTTGATGTTTTTATAAAATTAATAGTAACATCTAGATATAATTTGTACTTAAAAGTACCTATGTATTCTGTCATCTTTTGTTTTTTTTTTCAAAAACCTAAATGAAATTAATTAACCCAGCATTATGTACAGTATATATATAACTTGATTACTTTTCCTCATTATAGCTAACGACTTAACAGGGTTTACAAACCCGGGCGTTGGTCTGAGGGGAGAGGATGAGTAGTTGGTCTTAGGAAATCTGGGAAGGTAAAAACACCAAAAAACGTGAACCGACGAAAACACTCGTACATAAGAACATTTTACAAGTAAATAATATAAATTCAATATACCTACTATTCTTGAAACTGCTGATACAGACTATTACTCATATCAACAAAGTAAAAATTAGAATGTAATATTCATCTTATACACGAACGTAAGGAAGTTTTAATTATAAAACCGTTGTGAAAAAATTGATATGTCCCTTTCGTTACCATAAGGGTGGGAGATTTTCGTTTTTATTTGCAATAATTAAAAATTACAGATAGTTTTTCCATTCTTGTGCCAGCGAAAGGTGCATGCCAAAGTTTTTACAAGGATTTTATAACTAAAACTTCATTTCTTTTCATTGGAATGAAATTCGAAAACACGGATTTTTTAAAAAATAAGTTACAAGTTACTTAATTCTTGGACAGAACATCAAAAATTCATTGCTTTTTTCTCATCGTTGTTGCTATATCCTAACTAAAAAAAGGGATATATAACTTTTTTCAATCAATCTCTATTTTTGATTAAAAAGCACCTATCTCCCTGAATATTATTACTTTATTATACTTTTATACTCTTATCCCAATTTTCCCAAATAAAGCTAACAGTTTCTTCACCGCATTATTAACTATAAGCAACTTTACAGTTATTAATTCTTCCCCAGAAGTATTAATGATACATAAGACAAGCAATTATGGGGTGAAGGTTTCTTTAATTAGAATATATAATCAAACACCAAGGTTTTGCGTTTACATGAAAATGCTTTTTCAAGGTAAGATTATACAGTCATAAAAATTCATTTTTTGTAGGTGTTATGGAACATACTTTACTTTCACCCTTGATTAATAATCTAATTATTTTCTTAATAATTACCTATCACAATTTTTTTTTCGATACAGGACGACTAACATACACTTTAAAACAATAAATATAATAAATAATAAATAATAAAAATGTAAAGNTTTCCTCATTATAGCTAACGACTTAACAGGGTTTACAAACCCGGGCGTTGGTCTGAGGGGAGAGGATGAGTAGTTGGTCTTAGGAAATCTGGGAAGGTAAAAACACCAAAAAACGTGAACCGACGAAAACACTCGTACATAAGAACATTTTACAAGTAAATAATATAAATTCAATATACCTACTATTCTTGAAACTGCTGATACAGACTATTACTCATATCAACAAAGTAAAAATTAGAATGTAATATTCATCTTATACACGAACGTAAGGAAGTTTTAATTATAAAACCGTTGTGAAAAAATTGATATGTCCCTTTCGTTACCATAAGGGTGGGAGATTTTCGTTTTTATTTGCAATAATTAAAAATTACAGATAGTTTTTCCATTCTTGTGCCAGCGAAAGGTGCATGCCAAAGTTTTTACAAGGATTTTATAACTAAAACTTCATTTCTTTTCATTGGAATGAAATTCGAAAACACGGATTTTTTAAAAAATAAGTTACAAGTTACTTAATTCTTGGACAGAACATCAAAAATTCATTGCTTTTTTCTCATCGTTGTTGCTATATCCTAACTAAAAAAAGGGATATATTACTTTTTTCAATCAATCTCTATTTTTGATTAAAAAGCACCTATCTCCCTGAATATTATTACTTTATTATACTTTTATACTCTTATCACAATTTTCCCAAATAAAGCTAACAGTTTCTTCACCGCATTATTAACTATAAGCAACTTTACAGTTATTAATTCTTCCCCAGAAGTATTAATGATACATAAGACAAGCAATTATGGGGTGAAGGTTTCTTTAATTAGAATATATAATCAAACACCAAGGTTTTGCGTTTACATGAAAATGCTTTTTCAAGGTAAGATTATACAGTCATAAAAATTCATTTTTTGTAGGTGTTATGGAACATACTTTACTTTCACCCTTGATTAATAATCTAATTATTTTCTTAATAATTACCTATCACAATTTTTTTTTCGATACAGGACGACTAACATACACTTTAAAACAATAAATATAATAAATAATAAATAATAAAAATATAAAGGCGAAACGTTGGTGTTTGATTATATACTTTAATTGAAGAAACCTTCACCCTATAATGAGCTTGTTCAGAAATTTTTTTTTATTCATAAATCGAAAGTTCAAGTGAAAAATAAGGGATATGTAAAAAATCAAAATTTTATTGGCACGTTTAGTGTCTTAAAAACAATTACGAAGTGCCTATTTTAGGGAAAAAGGGAGCAGCCAGGCGTTACGTCATTATACGCATAGGGTTGAAGATTGTACGCGACTCAACGCTAGTTATTAATCATTACAGACTGTATTTACGGAGTATTTATTGTAGGTATACATTATTTGATTCTATATGACTTCAAAAATGTGCTCGTTAGTATTGCACAATTTCAGAATATAAAATACAAAATAAAATCGGATAAATGATTTATCTGTTTTCCATCCGACCAAAGGCTAATGAGAATGGCACGGCAACATGCCAGACAGAGATATGACTTTATTCGTCAAAAGCAAAAGATTCTACAATATTTTTTGTTTTAAATATAAATATAAGTTGATGATGACATAGAGACTATCTTTATATAAAAATCTTTAAAAGGGAGAATTAAATTAAAATATTTTTGATTACCAAAAAAAAGCTACATTAGACAATATATACTAAGATGACACAGTTGCCATTTTTGCTTCTGAGAGCCTTTTTTCAGATGTATTAATAGTACGTTATAATTTTTTCTTTTAATTTTGTCTTCCCGATATGGGTTTCTAATCTTTGTCTTTATTTAAGAAAGTAATTCCGGTTGTTTTAATGTCTCCCAGATGTATAATACAGAGAATATGCCCACATATTTATACCCGTTTATAATAAAGATCAAAGTTTATATGTAAAAATAAGCAGTAAGAACTTATAAATTTTTTATTTTGCGATAGACCAATTTTGACTTTGCCTCTTTATTCCATTCCATTTTTTTCTCAACTGATAGATTAATAGGAGTAAAATATATGGTATTAATACATTCAAATAATTAATTTAAATAAAAAAAAACTGAAATTATTTAATATGCATTACCATTATTAATAATATTTAGTTATTAAACTAATAACGTAAGTACTATTGCAGCTTTATTCAAATCATTCCTCTACTAACGTGGATATTCTTTATTAGTATTAAACTAGTCCATAATCTTTAATTTATCAATTTGTGATATGTGAATAGAGGCAAGTTTATTAAAACCAACTCTATCGTCAGTTAAACACTTTTTTTCAGATTACCACGCTTTATCTGAACGACTTGTAGCGGTCACGGTATTTTTCCGAGTCCTGAGTTGCTTATAATAATAAAAAAGAATTCTCAGAACAAGCCCATTGCTCGTCTTATTTATCATTATAAGTAACGTTCTCTAACAGAAATCGTAAAAAAATGTAATGTACAGGACACAAGGTAAAAATGGCCACATTAGAGAAATATACAGAACAAAGTGAAAAAAAAATCATTTACATACAGTGGTAAGTGTCGTAAAATCATAATTATTTTCATGGATTCACAATCATAGCGGAACACACATAAAAAACAATACAGTGGAATTGAGAACGGCTTAAATAAATTATACGTAGAACCCATGATTAAAAATACAAGAAAAATAATTAGAAATGATATTAAGTTTGGATAAATGTTTAAACTGTTTGTCTTAGTTTAGATATGAATAACATCTACCTATACATTACCTTTATTTTTATATTTGTTATGTATTATTAGGGCTTGACCCGTAACTTGATTGATTAATAAATACACAAAATAACGTATTTTACTGTGGTTACAATTTAATCATTTTTAGCAAATTAATATGTTTTAT
>NW_020439271.1:17128-44777 GCF_000699045.2 Agrilus planipennis
AAATATTTAAATTATCATATATTTAACATATTTGGGTGATTAATAAAATTTTACAAAATCATCACAAAATATACTTTTGAAGTTTAAAATTTAAAGGTTAAGAACAGTTAAAGATAACTTGTAATGTTTATTTGAAAGATTTTTAGATGCATTCAGTCATCTGATGATCGTGTGGACTATAACCTATAATACAAATTTCTTCATAAATAGCTATTATAAAGATATTTTATTTATTTCTTTGTACTACACTCATCAATTTGCTTTAATTTAACTATTTCTTTTGACAATATAACAAAATAATTTGATTTACAGAATAGACTTAATAGGATCATATTCTGGATCCTTAAAATAGGAAGCTAACTAAATGTATTAGTCAATGCGCAAGTCGTTGGTGTAACAGCTGTTAACTGTTAGAAAAGAAAAATAACGTAGAGTGGAGTAGCAAGTGACAAAGGATTGTACCTTGTTTTTCTATTTGTAGTTCTTTGTTTCTAATTGTCACTTTGTTAGAGTTATTTCCAATTATACATCATATTTTTGCAATTATTAAGTTGTAATTTAACGTTTTATATCGAGAATGGTCAAGATAAATAATTTTAAACAGAATTATATCCTATTCTAGTGTGTCGGTTCAATGGCGTCGTAATAAGTTAACGAACTTACAAAAGTGAACAAGTGTATCTTTTTTAAAGAAAAGACAGTAAACTTACACGAAAATGGCTAATTTGAGAACGAGTAGTGCCCTTCGTGCTTTAGCAGTCGAATACAAGTCTTTACAAGAAGAACCAGTTGAAGGTTTTTGTGTAAAGTTAGTTAATGAAGACAATCTTTTCGAATGGGAAGTAGCAATTTTTGGCCCCCCTGACACTTTATATATGGGTGGATATTTTAAGGTAATTTTTTGTTGTCGTTTTCATCTATTTATACAGCATTTATCACCCTGAAGATCAATTTTCATTTAACTTACTACATCTAAAAATAACTTTGTTATAAAAATAGACAGTAGTAACCACCTGAAATTCGTTTTTGAATATTCTACAAATTAATCAGCTTAGATACAAAAAAAGAAAATAACCATTAGTTAAATTTGCTAAATGCGATATTGATGTCATTATTTTTCTATTGCTGACTATCTTGGTAAGGTAGATGTAAACAATCATATAATGAGGAACCAAACCACAAAACCTTAATCCAAACTGTTGATATTTGAGAACTATCCTTTCTTAGAAGTAATTTTGGTCAGCAAATATTTACAAGACGTAATTCATACACATAAGTTATTATTAATTACTTGTTAAGAAGTCTATATTGAATCTTTACATTGAAAAAATAAAAGCAGCATTTCTTACTTATTATAAATTACAGGAAATAAATTAAATGCGTATAACTTGTTCGTTAAATAAGCTATCAAGAAAATTAGTTACTCAAAAACAAATGTGATAAATGACCGCTTATGTACCAAATAAAATTGATTATTTCAGATCATTCTTATTAAAATTCAATAATTTAGCTGCTTACAAGTTTCGACTCGCACTGTAACATCAGTACCATGATAATAGACAACCCACTTCACTGCAAAGTATTCTGAGCGTCAGGCTATAATAGCAATTCTGAATTCCTTTACTTATTAAAAATTCGGCTCTCAAAATCAGAGTTTAAAAAGAGAAATAAAAAAGTTTTTAAATTGGAGATTGGAAGTGTAAATCGATGTTCTGTATAAATTTTTGTGTTAAAATCGGCAAAACGTAGTGGAGTTATAAACGTCAACCAGCTTTTTTAGAATAAATTTCGATAAACTGAAGTTCATAATTACCTACAACCTCAACTAAATAAAGGACAATCTAATGGTATTAAACTAAGAAGTAACATATTATTAATTCTTCCCTTGAAGTATCCAATATGATTTAGCCCCCCTACTAAAAAACGTGCATAATATAATATTACAGTAATTCCGAACCCTTTTCTCTTTTAATATCAAATAAATATATTGTATATAACATTCGCAGTTCTTTGATGGGAATGAGTTTTTGAAAGGAGGAATCCCCTCCTTTCAAAAACGACAGTAATACATTTTATAAACAGTTTTTTTTTTAAATAAGCTGTTAAAATTACAACTGTTTTTAAATGAAATTAGTTACAATAAGTGCAATGCCGAAATTAATAATGGAAAGTTGAAATATAATACATTACTGGCAAAATTAACTGTTTTAAACAATTATATGCGAAATGCGAAGATTAGCTCAGGATAGGGAGGAGTGGAGGTGCGTGTCTAACCAGTGTTAGGACTGACGACCTTATGATGATAAATTCACTAACATGACTATTAGGTAAACAGAGATTCTTTTCCAAGTTGAAACTTATCCATAATGTAATAAAGTAAACTGCCAAGTTTCAAGAAATTTGAATTATTATAGACAACAATACAGCAATAATAATGTAATGGTGAAATAATTGTTGTGGGTCTACAACCAATAAAACTTCTTGAAAATTGGAATTTACATTATGTAAAGAATTAACTAAAGCCCCAAAATATTCTTTAATGGATTTTTTTACCTTCTAGTCCTACAACCCCTAAAGTGTTCAATAAGTAAACAATTACATGAAAAACACTTATTCTTTAATAATCCGCTTCATGCTATGACCATTTTCCTTATTTCCAGGGGAGGAAGTCAGTTTCATGATTTTTCTTTGAAGTTAAACGGAGATAAAAAAATATCTATTTTAGTGTTTTTTGTTCATGCACAATTACGCGTCGTACATATTTATAACCCGTAAAGGACACACAATTTTTTGGTAAAGTTAGTTCGAATCAGTGGATTATTTATATGAGGAGCCAAATTCACACAACTGAACTTCATCTATGATTCGACCCCATAATCAGTTACTTGCTATGGTTCTGGTTAGCTTATAGTTGTTTAATCTATGGGTTATGCTATAGTTTTTTGTGCCATAGATTTTGTATCATTGGTTCATTTCAGTTCATTTGGTTATTGTGTCGTCTATGGTTATTGTTGATGTTCTGTTGTGATTTCTGTTTTATTAATAATTAATAATTTACAGAAAAACTATTAATTGTAAAATGCATATTTTTGAGTAATAATGCGAAAGTATAGGACATTATGCCTTTTCCTAACATCTGTAGTGAGTTTATCATTGTTACTAGTGTATAGAAATGAATACAATCGTCTGCATTATGTATTAGAAGTTTTTGACTTTTTCGGCCAACCCTGCAACTTTTCAGAACTTTTTAAAAACGATTTTATTCATCAATACAAAGATTGGGGACCAATTCCAACTTGGCAGCAAAATGAGGACATGTACACATATTCTGCGTTTTTAATAAATAACTCTCAGGTTAAAGTAATTGCTTTGCAATCTACCAAAAAGGAAGTTGCTAGAGTTTGTTACCTATGGTTTGAAGACCGTGAAACACCTGTAGTTGGAGAATTTAAATCTTTTTTAATAGAAGGAAATGCAGCCTATCGACAGTGGATATATTACTATTACTGCTCACTTTCAACAAACAAATCAACCCCATATGCTGTTTCATTTGTTATCAAAAAAAGAAATAAGACATTTGAACATATGAAAAAAATAATGATAACTTCTAATATAAAGTCAAAGGATCTTTTTAATATTACTATTTGTGTTTCACCAACGCTGTTTTCTAAAAAATTACTTTTAGAGTTTATTAGTTTTCATGAACTCATTGGAATTGAAAATTTCATTTTTTATTTACATGATATACCATATAATGTATCAAAATTAGTATCAATGCTGTCCCCCAAGTTAGGTATTCAAAGCACTTTTTACATTTGGAATTATCCTAAACTCGAAAGCAATCTTTCAAGATTAATTGTTGAAAAAGAGTGTTTATTACGTACCTTTGGCAAGACAGTAAATACAATAACACTGGAAATTGACGAATACATTATTCCATTCTACTCACACTCTTTAAGCAGGATGCTTTCGGAATACAATCTGAAACGGAAGAATGGAAGACTTAGTTTTCCTTTACAAAAATTTTGCCTGGAAAATGAAAATCCTCATCAACCTATTGCACTTCAAAATTTCAATGCTGTTGTTGATAACAGTACAATTGTTCGTTACATGTATAAAAGCATTGATAACGATTCTACATTAATTACCCAAATGATTGAAGACACTGCTTCAATTCATAAGTATATTAAATGTACTCAAACACCAATAAAAGTTCATGAAGACAGAAGTATTACAAGATTTAGAAAAGATTTTGTTCGTTCAACATTAGTACAGTTGTTGATACATGACAATATAAAATAATAAATATGATCTGCTTTGTTGTAATAAATGTAATAAAGTGTAATAATTCATTATTTTGTACATAATAAACGCATTTAAAAAGTACTCGTCTTCTATTTTATTGTAAAACAGTTTTATACCAATTTCTTTATAAAAATAAACATGTTTTTTATTTCTTTCCACTTATAAGAACAAATACGAGAAACTTATAAAAAGGTGTTTTTTTGTTTGTTATTATTTTATCGACTGAAGAGGACTTTAATTGGTCCTAAAATGGTTTAATGTAGAAGGGTTTACATGCGAGGAGTTTTAGTTGCTAGGTCCTTCTTGGAGAGAATCGAACAGTTCTCAATCGTGCGGACTTCCCCCTTCTATGTAGACAAAGAAAAAGCACATTGAGTTCTTTTTTTAAAATTAGCGCTGTTAATTTATATCAATGGAAAATTAATAGATGTTTTTATTTAGGAAGCAAGGAACCAAAAATACAAACATTTATCTCCATCAAAAAAACAAATTTTTTACGTGTTTAATACATTAGAGACCACACTACTTCGGAATTGCTGTAAAATAAGCATACATTTTTATTTTTTCTATTTAAAGTATTTTGGTTAATTTATATCTATGGTAGTGTCAATTTTTCACCAATAGGAAGGTTTGAAAATTCGATTTTAAACGGTCGCACATATCTAGTAAACGGTTAATATGTATGTTTTTTGAGTGATGTTATCTAATTTATTAATTGAAATTAACATTCAAAGTTAAATTAATCTAGCGAAAATGGAAAACAATGGTTG
Organism: Agrilus planipennis; assembly: GCF_000699045.2. Classification (NCBI taxonomy): domain Eukaryota; kingdom Metazoa; phylum Arthropoda; class Insecta; order Coleoptera; family Buprestidae; genus Agrilus; species Agrilus planipennis. The sequence goes on from NW_020439271.1 coordinate 22,204, forward strand.
GGAGAGCGTATTGATAGAATGGGTTTGTTTGCTTTTATGTGATTAGTTAAATGTTTAATTAAATGTTTACAGGTGAATTGCCTGCAACTATCTAATACTATAAAAGAATTAAATGAATTGAAAAATGGAGATTTTTTTTCACGTTTGCTAGCAGTCATGTAAGTATTANATTGAAAACAGCACACTTGTTTAGTTTTTATTAATATTAATGTAATAATGGAACTCCTTTCCTCCACATTGGCAAGCATCTGTAAGGAATATTTAACTATAATTGATAATAAACTTTACTACTTTTTCTTACAATTTAGGGACTTGCTTAATATCCATTGGGAATGTTATAACTGCACCCTTTCGGATTTCTTTTCTTTTTGATCTTTGCATCCATTGCTTTGTAGGTTTAAATAATCTTTCTGGGTCTCTTGGGGCAGATATTTTACCTCTTATTAGACCAATAGTAGATTTTGCTTGTTTCGTTCTTTTCTTCTTCATTTTCTCAATAAATTCATCGTCTTTACTTTGAAATAATTTAATGGCTTTTAAAGCTTCTGTAGACCTTAAAATAAGTAGGCGGTACAACAGTTATGTAATTATATATGATGCATGTTTCATATCCTGACAATTATGTAACCAAAATTCTTCAGAAGGTCGATTGTCAGTTAATAATTTGAAGTTATTTTGCAAACTTTATTTTTGCTTTGCATAAAATGCATATGTATTAACACCGTCGACTACGTATATATTTAGAAGAACCCGTAATGGACACACAATTTATTAGTAAAGTTACGTAAAGTTAGTTCTAATCAGCGGATTATTTTGAAATTACCGATCAAAATTCCTGCTAGCCGGAGCTTCCCGGAATGGGTCGAATGCTTCCGAGGATGTCAATCGTCATAGATAAGTTCTTTAATCTATGGTTAAGTCAATCGTTTGAAATTTGTATTTATAAAATATATAANAAAAGAATTAAATGAATTGAAAAATGGAGATTTTTTTTCACGTTTGCTAGCAGTCATGTAAGTATTAGCCTCTCCTATTTACGTAGGTTAATATCATGTTTATATTTTGTAGAACCCAAGACAAAAATTTAAATGATGTTGACATTTTAACGACAATATTTAAAACCCTTAAAAAGGAGTATCCCCACTGTCAGTTTGATAATGAGAAAACAGTACATATACAAGACCTGACAAACAATGATATTATTATAATCTCTTCTTTACTTATGCATTATTCCTGTGTTTTTGAACACAGGGATGTTCTTACTTCACCATTATGTCAAAGATTGTCTCATCATACTCAACTTTGTATAAGAATGTTTTTAGAGAAAATTCAAAATGATGTTACAAAGGACATACTTTTTGAAACAATCAAGAATTGTACTTTTGTTAATGAATTTAAAAAAAAGTTACAAAGTTCTCAATGGATGTCAGGTGGAGACTCGCCGCTTAGTAGCAGAAGCCCTTTACAGGAATTGCTTTACACACCAGGATATAAGAAGGCATACATTCAAGAACGAGAACGTGAAATAAATAAGCTAAGGCAAGAATTAGAAGTCGAACGATATGAAAAATTAGATATTCAGGAAGAATTAAAGCAACAACAGGAGCATAATGAAAAAATTGGTAAGCTTTTAATTATAATTATTGTTTATTATTGCTATTATCTATTTGATTTTGTATTAAAACTTTAAGAAATTAATGTTATCAAACTGTAGGGAAAGAATTGTCTGAAAAATTAGCAGAAATAAAAAAATTGCGATCGGAATTAGTAGCCAGTCAGTATGCTTCTCCCTTTAAGAGCGACGATCAGTTTTCTCAAGATTTGCAGCGACGTTTGAAAGGTGAAATAAAAAATTTAGAACGATATGTGTTACAACTTGAATCAGAAATTGAGAAACTTCAAAACGAACGATCTTCTCTAAATGAAAATGTAAACAATATTATTTATCAAAATCTTTATAATTATTAATTTATATTTTTTCTAGCTTGTAANCCACCCCACTTAAAGTCTTCTTACATGTGTTACAACTTGAATCAGAAATTGAGAAACTTCAAAACGAACGATCTTCTCTAAATGAAAATGTAAACAATATTATTTATCAAAATCTTTATAATTATTAATTTATATTTTTTCTAGCTTGTAAAAGTGGAAAGGGAATACAATGCTATTCAAGATAAGTGTTTGTACAGTGAACATAAGTACGACATTTTATTAGAAAAATACGAAATACAAAGATGTGAATTGCAAAATTTACATCAACACTGTAATGAACTAACTACTTTATTGGACGAATTAAAGAATTCAAAGTCAAACGACAGTTACATAGAAGTGGAGTCTATCAATTGCGATTTCCAAAAACGAAAATCAATTCAGTCAACTTCTTGTGAAGATTTGGCCCATGCTGTTGTAGAAGTACAACTGCGGGAATCACTGAAAGAAAATAATGACTTAAAAAGTATTTTGAAAGCTACTCAAGAAATGAACAATACACTACAAGGCAACATTGATATTGGAAATAAGAAATTGCAGGAGTTGAATAAACAATGTGAAGATCTTCAAGTGGAATGCCAAGAACTAAAAAATAAGGTCTATTATTGAAATAAACATTTATTTCATAAACTAATTTTTAATTACAAACATTTGCAGGTATCTATTCTTCATGAAACACAGTTAGCACTTGAAGAAACCAAGACTGAACTTGCCCAATTGACTCAAACTATTAAGAAGCTGGATACAGAAAAAAATACTCTTAATCTACAAATTGATTCTATGGAAGATCAGTTAAATTTAACAAAAAATCTTCTATCTGAATCTGAAAGTGAAAAAGAAACTCTTAATACCAACATTAAACTGCTACACGAAAAAATTATTGTACTTGATAAACGTTTATATGAAAAGGACATTGCTTGTGATGCTTTTGAAAGGCAAAGCAAAGAACTTCAAAAGGATTTGGAGACTTCTATGGAAAAGTTCAATGCCACACATCTCGAATTAGAAAAGTTAACAGATAAATTTAATTTTTTGGACCAAGGAATGGAAGCTAGTTTACAAAAGTTGGAGTCGCTAGTTTATGAAGAGAAGAAAAATGAATTTGATTATCAGCATAAAAAAGGCGTTTTCGATTGCATTTTAAGTCAAATAGAGCTCGATAAAGTAAGGGATATTAACGATAAAAAAAATCTACGTGAAAAAATAGTACAATTGGAGGAACTTGTCTCCTATTTACAAGATGAAATTAAAAAAATAAATGACGAAAAAGTAACAACGGTACAAGAGAAAATACTGTTAGCTGATAATTTACTGTTGCTGGAGAAGAAAGTTGGTGAAATGCAGATAATAATAGAGCAATATGAGAGTAAAATAGACAACTTCAATAATCGTATTTCTGGAATGAGTGCAACGATTGAAGAATTAGAAATGTTAAAAATCGTGGTAAAAGAAAAAGAAATAGCTATTGAGACCAGCCAATCCAAAGTAAATGTGATTGAAAATGAGTTGCTATCTGTAAGAGAAGAAGTAACACAACATAAGCAAATTAACGATGAATTACGTTTATCAAAAGAAAAGTTGATAGCAAAAGTAAATGAATTAAACGAAGAACTTTCTCAAATACAAAATTCATATGTAGAATGCAATCAGTCAAAAAATAATCTTGAAAGGAAATTACAATTATTAGAGGAAGAAAAAACTCAATTGAGTAATCAGTTAAGCAGTATAAATAACGAACTAGCTTTCTCACGAAATAATGAAGTTATGCTTCAAAATGAGATAGAAAATAATAAAAAAATAATAAATGAGTTACAAGAAAAGATCACGCAATCGAAATTTGAATTGGCTCAGTATGAAATAGTTGAATTAGAGCTGAAAAGAACAATAAACGATGTAAAAAGTGACAAAGAACAACTACAACAAGAGCTTGCTAAAAAAACTGAAATAGCATTTGAAATCCAAAATACTCTTTCAGACTGTCATAAAAAAGAAATCACTCTTAAAACAAACTTAGAAGAGGCACTGCGACAAATTGAATTTAGTAAAATTACAGAAGAAAATTTACACAAAGAAATTGTTGAAAAGGAAAAAAAATATTTAAAAGAAATTGGACAACTGCAAGAACAAATACAAAGTTACAAATGTCAAGTATCACAACTTGAAGAAAAATTGAACGATTCCGTCAAAAATGCGTCTCAAATGTCATTAGAATTAGAAAATACTGAGCAGCATAAGGCAAAATTAGAAGAAGAATTGGATTCCGCAAGACAGGAATTTGAAAGAAAAGTCAGCTTGTTGAACACCACCATAGCTAAGTTAGAAGAAAATGTTAATATATTTTCCAATAAAAAGGAAGAATTACAAGAAATCTTGAATAAAAGGACTCATATATGTCAAAACTTAGAAATAGATAATCAAGGCTTATTAATAAAGCAAAAAGAAATGGAACAGGAAATAAAAGGTTTATCAGAATCTTTGAAAAGCAAGGAGAAAGAATGCGTTGAACTTGCTTCTACTATTTCAGATTTAAGCCTTGAAAAAGACAAAGCAAATTCTGAATTGGAAACAAAAATCGATTCTATAAAAGATATGGAAGCAAAAGTACAAAGTCAAGAATATGCTATTTATCACTTGAATCAGTTGATTCAGGCTGAGACCTCAAGAGTAGAAAAGTACGACATTAAAATAAAAGAACTTGTAAAAGAAATAGAGATTATTACAAATCTGAAAGTTCTTACAGAAGAAAAATATGTGGATTTAGAAAGAAACAGTTCTACTGCTATTAAAGAACTTGTTACTACAACAGAACAACTGCGAAATACATTAGCAGAACATACAGATTTTCAAAATAAAACCACACATGAAATAGAGGTTCTGAAAAAGGAGTTACAAGAGAAATGCGAACAGTATGAAGATTTAGTTTCAGAACGATCTAATTTGGTCACTCAACATGATGGAGACATTGAGCGATTAAATAAGGAAATTTTCAAATTGAAAACTGAAACTGAAAAATTATCTCACCGTGAATTTCAGTACCTCGATGAACTTAGAAATCTTAAAGATGAACTTCATGAAATTATAACAAAATACTCCGAAACTCTTGAGAGTATTCAAGATATTAAAATGGAGAATGAGGTGCAAGTTAATTCTTTAACAGAAAATTTACATACTGTAATTTCAAGATACAATGATTTAGAAGAAATGCATAAAGAAAAGCTAAAAGAATATCAACTCTTTCAAGAAACGTACAGTAGTTTAAAGAAGGATCACGAAGAACTGTTAAATAAATTTTCTGAACACGATGTCTTACATAAGCAACAACTTGAAAGAGAAATGTCTTTACTCAATACAAGATTGGAAACATCGAATATTAGAGAAAAAAAACTTGAAGATCAGTTATCACAAGTTGTCGATGACCTTAATAAAATGAACGCATCAAACAAGGAACTTTTATATGCTAATAAAAAAGCGTTGAGTGACTTAGATCACTCAAAGGTCGAAAATTCGGACATGATAGAAAAATTAAATAAATTACAAGAAGTTCACGAAAATCTTGAAATGGATTTTGTTAATCTAAAGAACGTACACGAACTTTACGTTAAAGAAACTAATAAAACTGCACAGCAATTACATAATCAGTATACGCAAAAAATAGAGGAGTTGCTGAAAGAAAAGGAAGACTTAAAAGCAGTTGTTGCTGAAACTAAAGTTAAAATTAATGTTTTATTACTAGAAAAGGAGCAAATTGAGAAAAATTATCACAATCAACTTCAAGAAAAGAACAACGCAATAAATAAACTTCACATTGAAAACGAGAGTCTAAAACAAAATGTTATGAAAATTACTGAAGAAACCCATTTATTTGAGAAAAGGCTTCAAATTGAAGAAGAACAATATAACATGTTAAAAATAAAAAGTGAAGAAAATTTGCAACAAGCAAAAGAAAGGATCATAAAATTAGAAGATGATATTAGAAAATTAAAGTGTGCTAACAGTATTTTAGAAACAGGTCAACAACAGTTACAAAAGGAAATTGAAACATTAACGAATAAAATTGTCATCTTAGAAGAATCAAAATTAAGCGATAGTGAAAAGTATAAACAAGATATTCATATGAAGAATAAAGAAATCGCTGGTATCTCAAAAACGGTCGAAGATTTGCAGTGGAGACTACATCAGAAAGATCAAACTATAAACGAACTGCAGAAAAAATATGATGATGTCTGCAAAGCTTCTGAAGATGATCTAATGAAAATTAAAATATTATTTGAAAATGAAAAGACAGCATGCTCATCAGTTAAGTCAGAATTAGAAACTAAAATTTTGGAGCTAGCAAAGGAGCAAATACAACTGTATGAGTTATTACAAAAGCAATACGAACTTTTGAAGATAAATTTTACAGAAAAACAGCAAACTACTGAAAAACTAAAACGGTTAATTGATAAATATTCTGCCAGCGACGTACGAAATAATTCTGTCTTGAAATGCGAGATCAAAACTCAGGAAACTACCGATGTTTCAAACATTGTCCAAAACATCGAAGCAGACATTGAAGTTTTGGAGTTGTTAAATAAAAAAAAACTTGAAAATTTTGCCGCGTTAAAGGATATGTGTTCAAAGCTTGGGAAGTTAAAGAAAATGAGAAGTGATCTACTCCAGGCTCATGCAAATCAGTTAAAAGAGACAGAAGATAATCTTTTTGAGGTACATGAAAAAACCGTGAAGGCTACATCCGAATTTTGTCAAATTATTTTCTCAGAAGAAAATAGCATTTTTGATCAAGGGCAAGTGTTAAAAAAGTTGGAAATGCTTTTAAACGGGGAAAGAAAATCAAAAGAAATCCTGGAGTTAAATTTAATGGATTTAACAAATGAAAAATTTAAAGTTTCTCAAATTCAAGCGGCTCTTAAATCCAGTGTTGAAAAAATGATTTCTTATATGAGCAATAATCAGTGTCAAATTTATACTCTTCCAAGTGGATTTACGATAGATACTAGTTCTCTTGAAGGCCTTTCATATTGCATTAAAGAAGTTGAAAACACAATTATTTCTGTTATCAATGAAAAACGAGAAATTATAGAAAAACAAAAGGAATTAGAGAACGAAAATAAAAATAATAAAGTCCAGCTTGATACATTGATTGAACAAAGTAGTCAGTTGAATAAAGAGAAAGAAAAATTGGTAAATGATTACAATTCTCTTTTAAATGAGTATCAAAAATTGAAAAAAGAACTGACAACATTCGATGGTTTATCTGAAAATTTACAGAGATTGAAGACAGATTACGAAGATCAGACTAAAATCAAAGAGACTTTAACTCTACAAAATTGCGAATTAGGGGAACACCTGAAAGAACTTGAGAATCGTGAAATTCAATTCAATGAGCTCCACAATAGATTAATAGGATCCTGTAAAGATGTAAGAAGCAGACTAGAAACATTAATAACCGAACGAAATTCTTTAGAAGCACTTTCAACAAATCTTGTAAAAACTTTTAATTCAGTGCAAAACAAACTTTGTTCAGTAACAGACTCTAAATCCTTGCTTGAGCAAAACCAAACATTAGAAATATTAAGCATCGATATAAATAAGCAGCTTGAAAAACTTTCCAAAAATCTTTATAAGATTTCATTAAATGCCGTCCTTAATATTGAAAACGTATTGACTCAAAAAGCACTTAGTTCGCACGCAACTTCCACAAAACCTGAAGTTTTACAGATAGATTTTGAAGAAAAAATTGAAGAGATTAACGATTTAAAAGACCGAGCGAAAGACATTTTAGAGCAATTAAAAACATTCGAGAAAACTGTCGATAGCTTTATCGCTACAAAGTCTTTAAAACTCCAAAAAGAAACGGTTCCTCTACAAAAAAATATTTTAATGAAAGATGAAGAATACAAGAAGAAAAATCTTGCTCTAAAGCAAAAGTTGACTTTGGCAGAGAATGCAAAGGCAAATTTAGAAAAGAAAATTAAACAATTACGTGAAGAAAATAAAAAATTAATAGAAAAAAGTCACCCGGAAAACGAAATCATGTATAAACAATTATTAGAAGAACATAAGAAAACTAAAAGCGAGTATGAGAGAATCCTCCAAGACTGCAACAAGCAATATGAAGCATTATATAAGGAATATGAAAATTACAAACTACACAAAGACGTTAAGTCAGAGCCAATTAACATTAAAACCGAAAATGATGTAGAAATGGAAAGTATACAAGATGCTTACAGTAAACTTTTAAGTGAAAAATATCGTCTTGAAATGGAGAACGAAACGCTTCATTCAATATTGAAAGAGAAGAATTCTCACGTAACCGATGTGGAGTTGTTGAAAGAGAATTATACGAAAATACTGGAAGAGAAAACCAGATTAAAAACCGAGTTGGACACTGTGAAGTATAAACGAACCAGAGACAGAGAAGACTACATGCAAATAATAAACAGAGAACGTGAGAAAGAAGCTCAAAAGATTCAAGAAATTCGAAATAAATACGACGCAAAATTGGACTTAATTAAACAGAGAATGGTAAGAATTCGTTAAACTTTAAACAGCAGTTAAGAATATATAAATTATTAATGTTTGAATATTTCGATTGATATTGATTATTTATAAAAATAGAGCCTAAGTAGGTTTTAAATTTTTTATTTTTAGATTACATTATATAATGATGAACTTGAGAAAGAGATTCAAAAGAAGTTGGAGGAAAAAACAGAAAACGTGAGCACATTACTATTTTTTTTGTGGATGTGACAGATGTTATAAAATATTTGGTTTTTTTTTCTTGAGCAGGAACAATTATCAAATATGGTAAAAAATCTTAGAATAGAATTAGAAAGGGCAAACAAGAAAATAATTGAATTAGAAAACCAGCAGAGGATTGAAAAAGAGAGAGAGTCTCATTTTCGTCATATCGAAAGCGACGTATGTACTAATTCTAGGGAATCATTGCAAGTAGATGGTTTTAGAGAGTCCTTAACACGCTTAAAGAATAATATTAGCGACTACAAACGGGACTTGCAGTTTCAGAATGAAAACGCTACAAGATATAAAGCTCCTTTGGATGATGTTTTTGATGTCCCTGATAGCAAAGCCATTGTCAGGAAAAGAATCACCGAAGAAAAACTTTATTCAACTTTGCCAAAAAATATTGGTATGGATGTCATACAAGAACTGACCATTTCTAGGAAAACATCATTAACTTCTTTGCAACATCATCCTATAGGTATGTACAGTAGGCCTTGGTTATAGCGGTACCCCAGGGATCAGCATTATTTTGACATAATATTCGAGTGTCGTTATTAACGAAAGTTTTCACGGTACTAATTTATATTTTATGGTAATAGCAATAAATACCAACAATGATAATTGGGGATGGGCAACTTTTCATTATACCGACCGAGGTACTGACATTAAAACCGTTTCAAGGATTTGTAGCAATAAAAATATGACGTTATATCCAAATCTGCTGTCGTTATTATTGAAATTTTTAGCCTTGGTTTGAATGGCAAATTTGCTGAACTATCAGACGTTGTAACAGAGTTGTCGTTATAACCGATGTTATAACCAAGTTCCATTATATCAGTGTTTATTGTCAACTTGTGTGCTTTAATTGATAAACCGGCAAAGATTTTTAGTGAATTTAACATGACAATTTTTTAGGACAAAGTTTGGAGATGGAAGATGAAGAATCAGACTTATTTAACAACAAATATTTAACCGATTTGAAAGAAGGAAGGTGCACGCTACCTTCAAATAAGGAATCGAATGTAGAGAGGTTATCACAATTGCAGTGGAGAAATTCTCTTTATCCACCCCACTTAAAGTCTTCTTACCCGGCCGAGACACAATTTAATAGTCCTTCGCAATTTAAAGAGGAAGACATAAAGGTAAACATTCTGCTTTTAATTTTTGAATCAACATTTTAATTGTGCAATTTCAATTTTATTTAAATTAAAAAGATCATAAAACCTTATTTTTTGCATGCATGAACGATTTTATTTTGTCTGTTTTCAGACAGGGGTAGTAGATTTTGATGACAGTATGAGTACTAAACTTTTACCAGGTGAAAAGGTAAGGAAGAAGGATATCGGAACTACATCGTATAAAAAGCCAGGTCCACCTACCCCTAGCAAAAATGGGGGTCGCGTTTCTCTTCAAGGGAATGAAATCCATTCTAAAGATGTCTTAAGAGACCATAACGATAAAACTCCAAAACGTACTACTCCCAGCCGTTTGAGGGCCCTTTTCATGGGACGCAGCTCGATCAGTACCAGAGAGAACTCTGAGGTAGGAAGTGTGGGCGATATTAATAATAGTAAATTGAAGCAATGTGCTTGTGATTGTCATGGTAAATTTTTGTGCACGTCTTTCTTAAAATATGAAAACAAAAGTATGGTTTCACGTTTATGGAATTCTTTGTGGTTCTATTTAAAATATTTCGGACTTTTCTTGTCTTTGCCTGTGATATTATCGTTGCTATTGTATAACTACCTGAATTAAACTTTTTTCGTTTTTGACTAACATTTTCTTTTTTCAATGGTAGGGGTTTTATAATTGATTATAGCTGCTTTCTTTTAATACTAAAACGGTAAAATGGAACCTGTATGGTAATAAGGTAGTACTCCGATGACCGCACGTCCGTTTTTATGTTACGATTGATTTTTCAATCATTTTGCGTTATAGATTTTAGATTTGGAACAATTGTAGAATGAATTATACAGTAGACACTCGATAGTCTGAACAAAAAAATAACAGTTGTTCACATTATCGAACTTTTCACGTTTACGAATGTTATATTTAATAAACATCTATAGTTTACAAAATAAATATACATACATATAAATATAAAGCACTAATACTCATTAAAAGATTGCAATAAATATGTAATATGCGTACATTTTTGCTGTATATGAACAACGTAGATACCACAACTACACAAATATTAACAATGAGCTACATAAAGCAAATACACGAATAAAACAACCTCTCCGGCTAATACGACTGGAGAGTACCAAGGATTTACAACAATGACGCAATAGAAACGGCGTGATATAGAACTTGAAAAAATTCGTTTCTATAACCGAAGGTTTAGTTGTTCATGGTGTACGACGGTTTACAATGGTCACATTATGCGGGCTTTCAGTTATAGGATGTTCACATTATCAAGTGTCTACCGTAACGATCTTTTATTTTAATTGCAGAAGTGTTATAAAAAAATTATTCCTAATATTGTGGGATAAAATAAAATTGTACTATTTTTTTAACGCAGTGAATGAAAATAATTATTATTTTTTGAAATCATTATTTGTTCAGGTACGGAACTTTCGGAACCTTCAGTGCTTTTTTAAAAATATCATTTCATTTACAATTTTCGCTTTTGTTTACAGTATCTACTGTTATTAATATTGTATTGTTATGCTTGAATTAACAACGAAAGACTTCTCAAAATTAATTAACGGTGGGCTTTAAATTCAAATTTTATTCTTTATAGATTTTCTACACTTCCTTTAAGTACTTTTTCTTACTTCCATCTGTTTTAATTAGACTATTAGACTGGATGCTAATGATAATGTCTCCCTATTTTTGGAACAACCTAAACCATGAATGAAACAATCAACAAAACAATTTATGCATATAGTAAGCAGGTACATTATGTTTATAAATTAACACATTAATTCTACAAAAAGGAAACTAACCTAATGTTTAGTAAATAGTTTAAATTAAGTTTTCGAAGTTATAAAAGTGTTCTCGTTTTCAGGTTTTTGAACGATTTAGTTTTGAATGTTGATAATCATGCAGATGATGGGGTCAGTGGGAGCGAGATGGGAGGGTTAGGTGTTTGGTGTTTAGAGTTTGTGTGTATGAGAGACGTGAAGGCGTAGGGGGTGGAGATTATATTTGGAAATGTTGGTAGAGGGGTAGAGATGACCCTATGAAACACTAAAACACTGACAGACAATCGCCTGATCTATTCAATTACCATTTCCATCCTTTTCTATATATAAACATTAATTCACTGTTCTACCAAAACTTCTCCAGTCCCTCTATCACTTTTCTACCATCATTGAAGCGAGGGTCCCATCATCTGCGAAATTACTATAAGTTTTCCTAAGTGTAATTTCTCTTTCAGAACCAGCCAGGAACTCCAAAGAGTAAAAGATTAAGTATATTCCGCAGACCAAGATAGAGTTATGTGTGTTTTTGAATAGTTTAAAAAAATGTATTTGTATATGTGTGCTTATTTAGTTGTACAGTTAATTGTTCGTAAACGTTCTAATATTTATATTAAAAAAGAGAACTTCATTCCATTAAACGTTTCGATTCCTGAAAGTAAATGTTTTATTTTTATAAATCGTATGTGAAAAGGAACTAATAAACTGAAAAAATAGTTAAACGTTGAAATTCTAAACAGAATCGTCGTACAGGAATACTTTCAATATAATTAATAAGTCTTTTTCGCAAAGAATGTTTGAAGCAATTAAGTTTTTGATAAAGCGAAAAACAAAGTAATTATTGAAAGAAGTCTGAAAATATTATGCTGGGATATATGGGTGGGAATCTCTTTTTAATAGCAAAAAATAAAAATTAATTTTGAACATGTGGTTAAAAGTTGAATGCGTAGACAGAACATCGTAGAATATAAAATTAAATATAAAAAAAAAATTCCTATACATATACTTAAATTGGTGAAACATTTTGAAATAAATATCGATTGGTGATTTGGTGCCATGAAACCGTTCGAACCTAAGGCGCCAGGTATGTTTCAAGAGATATAGAGCTAATTTCATGTGTTTTCTTCTGGTTTCTCGCAGTTTAATTAACAAAAAAGACTGTTGTGCGACTTAAATTGAAAGGGGTTGCAAAAATTAATAAATTTCATAAAAATCAGAGTAACCTAACCCAACAATAACATTAAATAAATAAAACTAATTATTAGTTGTAAAACCACAAACCGTGTTGAATTGACAACCACGCGGTGGCTCTACTCAGCATGGAAACGGGAATATCCTTAACGCTGGATGGGCAGGAAAAAGTGAGAGAAAAATTTATTGATTAATAAATTTGTGGAGAAGTACTAATAAAAGCCGAAATTAATAAGTTCTAGTGCGAGTGCTATTATTTTATTTTATTTTGGTTGTAATATAAAAGTAGAAGGAATTGAACATATTATTTTGAGTTATATCCTTTCGATCGACCTCACGTTACGAGAATAATAATGTAAAGCATATTTCGATTAGATGAAGTAGCGTTTGTAACTGTTGGATGCCAATCAATCTCTCGGAGGTAAATTAATTCCACTTTGGGTTAATTTAAGAGCGCACAAGAACGGGATCCATGCAAGCACAGAAACTGCTGCAGGATAAATAGTAACCAGGAATAAGTTATTACGACCAACAGATGGGGCTGACGTTCGAGTTGCAAGTTCGTTACCCGCTGCTTTCAAACCTGCCTTAATGAACAATATCATCATAACGTAGTAGCAAACAGGTTAATACTTTGGCCCTTTGTTAAACCCGCTGCTACCGCTTTGACTTGAACCTGCTTGATTCCCAGAGCTTTTGAAGATGCTCTCGGAGCATGACAAAGGATAACAAATAAATCAAACTCTGTTAAGGAAATTGAGATCGCGTTTGAAACCGTGAACTAGTCTGTAGTAGACTGACTGATATTTTAATTAAGTTGCGAATGTCACTACCTATCCGAGGCACCTAATTACGTATTTACTAGCGTTATACTTAGCTATTGTACGAGTCGCAACGCTGAGTTTATTGTGCATATATCTTAATGTGAACACACACCGATAACGGAATTTGAACAGTTTAAAAAGAGCAAAAGATCTGACTGATCATCAGGCATGAATTCGACTCACATGCAAGTGGGGACGAGTTTGTACATAAGAGCTCCCTAGGAGTCAAGGCTTAAGGTGTTACGCTAGATTTGAAGAGGAAATCTGAAAGTACTTATTCTGGTTATCCAGAGCCGATTTAGAAATGAAAGTAACTAATTAACAATTTAACTATAGTTAATTATTAAATGATTTAATGGTATAATAATAATCTTACCCTATTTTATTAGTTAATTGGGGAACATAGAAATGACAGGGAACTATCACAGGGTGAGTGAAGACGGTAAGCCGTCTTACCTCCTTGCATCTTCGTGATCTTGAATTTGACTCCTCGTCCTCAACTTCTTAATTATAATTATTGATTCAGTTATTTAAACGGTTACTAATTGACCTACTAACACAGTAGGTAAGTAGGCGTTAGCTTGCAGTTTTAAATAAATAATTTAGATGAAGCAACTTTATATCAGTGACCTAAATATGAATTTATCGATAAGTACTATGTAATAGTCGTTAAGATATGTTCAGACTTATGGAACTTTAAGATATTATATGGAAATGTCATATTTAAATTAAAGTAGAGGGAAAGTGCCCATTGTGCGAGTCGAATGATTAGAACGCAGTAACGCAGCATATGCGCGAAATTTACTCCTGATGTAATGTAATCAACTAATTTAGGGGAATTATCTAGTAGCTACAGAGAAGCAACTGTAAACTATAAACCTATAGTAAAAGAAGTGTCTATTGTTAGTATTCACGAAATACCAAATAACGCATTATATTTAGCTAATATTTGCCACCTACATAAAGTTAACATCATTATTAGAACCAGGGGAGGCAACAACGTTACAATTTTACTGGGTGCTCACAAAAAAAAAGTTTTCATCATAATATAAAAACACGTTCGGCTGCTCTCATCTTAATATTATAAATGACTAAAAAAGAAAGATCATTTCGGCTGTTCATTTACGAACTTGAACTATTTGAACCGAGTTATTATCTGAATCGACTGGAATTGACTGGGTGCCCGGGCACCCGTGGACCCCTCCTTGTTGCGCTCCTGATTAGAACCATCAATCCAAAGACTAGTTGGACACTTCACACTACTTGTGAACAGTAACCTAATCTTTATCACGTAACTCCTGTTTCTGCTTCTAATATGTCTCTAACTAGTTCTTCATTTCTAACCTTCTCTATCCTCGGTATCCTTATCATTCATCTACAACATCACATTTCCATCGTTTCTGACCTTTTCTTTCCTGTCGCGCCCACCGTCCATTTTTTGCACCCGTACAGAGTCGTGCATCTTTAACAATCTTTTCCGAATTTCTAAATTAAACGTTCGAGAGGATATAAGTGATTTCTTTTTGTAAAAGGTGACTCGATCCTGAGCTATCCTTTGTTCTTTATCTCTACTACTGCTCCCATCCAGAATTATCTGACTTCCCGTATAACGAAAATCAGCGAACAAAGAGTTCAATTATTTATTTCTAGATTAAATAAAAATTGTTCACCGGTTGGTATATTATCGCTGGGACAGTGGAGCAATATTTTTATATTTTTTGTTATATTCCACAAGAATAAAATAATACTTTTTTGAGGTAAAATTCACAATTATCCACTTCTTTTTTGGTTTAAAATTATCAAATTCAATTCTTGTTATTACTTTTATCCAAATACAATTGTATCTCGACGTTTTAATTTCGGACTTTTGGATTATATCCTCGACTAGGAACGTGCCTGATTAAGACTATTGTGAATTATCCTGATTTTTAATTAAACAAGTTGGCCACCCCATATCATAATTATACGAACAAGAAAAAAGGAAAAGAAAATTAGTCAGTTTCTTTTTTTTTTCGGTTAATACCAGTAAAATGCACCTATTAAGGGAATGGCAGAGACCAAGGGTTTTTAAGTGATTGCGGTAGTGGGGAGTAGGTAAAAATATTAATTCGTAACGCGACCGATGATGGATTTGCTGGCGAAAATGTGCGGTTGGGAGTTGAAGGTGTGCTCTAAGGAGATTTGGTAGCGTCGAGGGCCCCTTTGGCTCGGGTACTTTCGCGGAGCTAAAAATTGAATCACGTTGATTGTCGAAAGAGGCCGGAACATGCATTATGCCGCTATTAGGCTGCAAACGTTCAAAGGAGCGCTAATGTCTCTAATGGTGCGTATTGTGTGCCAATCCTTAAACTCTCTCTAACCAATAAGCCATTTTTACGTTCTTTACTGCCATTATACACGCTTTACCCTGTGCGAACGATTCTTTGAAACTCGAGTATTAGGGCGATTTCATGTCAGATGACACTATGACGGCGGTTACATGATGTACTTAGGTACTGTAGGTACTTTATACTTACAGATATGTACCCATACCATACCACCATATAGCTTAACGTTAGCTTAACTCTAGCTGGCTTCCTCCTCCCATTTTCCCTTCTCGCATACATCAGGCAGCCAGTTCCGATGGTTTCGTCGCTATTATTACCCACCATCTCGCGAAAAGTGTCCGTATTAAGCCAATTTTAACTCCCCCCAACAATTCCACATTTACACTTTGTGTTTTAGCCTTAACGGTAATTGATCTTCCATAAGCTTCATGCAATACGTGGTGAACTATTTCCATTAAATCTGAGTCGTCGTGTAGAATCGTGCTTTTATTTATGCGACGAACTTCAGAAAGTTAGTCTTTATTAGATATAAAAAAGGGCAGATTACACCTAGTAATAGATAAGTTAAGTAATCCTTTGATATAAAACAGGAAAATATCTCTTACTATTACATTCAATTTTCCATCTATTTTATCTACAGGGTTGTTCGGAAAGTCATTTCGTTTTTTTTTGTGGAAATGAAAGACAGTTATCGTATAATAAACAAATACTTTATTAAATTATATATTGACCGTTCTGGTCCAACACCTTTTGCCATCTTTCTGGTAGTAGCATAATTCCACGCTCATAAAATTTTTGGTCTTTGCTGGCAAAAAACTGATCGAGGAGGTTTTTGACCTCCTCATTTGAGGTGAAGGTTTTACCGTCTAAAAAATTTTGGAGTGACCGGAACAAATAATAATCCGATGGTGCCAGGTCTGGAGAATATGGTGGGTGTAGCATTGTATCCCATTCAAGCTGTAAAAGCTTTTGGCGAGTGACCAAACTTGTGTGAGGTCTCGCGTTGTCTTGGTGAAACACTACACCTTTCCTGTTGATTAGTTCTGACCTTTTCTGTTGAAGTGCATCATTCAGTTTGTCCAGCTGATGACAGTAGACTTCCGAATTAATCGTTGTGTTATCCGGTAAAAGCTCAAAAAAAACGATTCCTTTAAAATCCCACCAAACAGACAGCATCACCTTTTTTTGGTGAATATCGGCTTTGGAAATGGTTTGAGCCGGTTCATCTTTTTTGCTCCATGACCTCTTGCGTTTGACGTTGTTGTATACAACCCATTTTTCGTCCCCAGTGATGATGCGCTTCAAAAACGGATCATTTTCGTGACGTTTGAGAAGCGAATCGCAGACGTCAATGCGGCGACACAGATTTCTCTCTGTGAGAACATGGGGAACCCATACATCGAGCTTCGAGGATAATCCCAGGCCTTTCAAGTGGTCATAAACTGTTGAATTTGATAAATTTAACCTCAATCCGATCTCACGTGTTGTTATTCGCCGGTTCACATCAACTAATGCCTTTATCGCGTCTTTATCAGCTTCAACCGGCCTTCCCGAACGTGGTGCATCTTCGACATCAAAATTGCCGGATCGAAATTTAGCGAACCAGTTCTGGCACTGGCGTACTGTCAACACACCTTCTCCATACACATCAGTCAATTTCTTTCTGGCTTGAACAGCATTTTTACCCTTTCTGTAGTAAAACAGTAAGATATGTCGAAAATGCTGCTTATCGCTCTCCATATTTAAAAGGGCACCAACCAAAAACTACTGCGTAGAATTAATTGGAATTTTTCACACACAAGCCTTGCTATATGAGCTCTCAAAGCATATAAAAATTATACGGCTTAAATGTGAAGTTGGGTGCAAAAGAATACAATTAAATCCTCTGTCGGGAAAAAACGAAATGACTTTCCGAACAACCCTATAGATGTATAGGTAATCAGTTTCATATTTACACTATGTTTTAGCCGTAACGGTTAGTGATCTTCCACAAGCTTCAAGTAACACGTGGTGAATTCTTTTCGCTAAATCTAGACACAGCCGTGTCGTAAAAGAAAGCATATTTAATTTACTATATATTTTACATAATCTAGAACAGATTTCTCTTTAATAGATATGTTAACTCTACTATCTGTCGTAAAGCACAGTATGAGAAATTTCAAGAACGTATTTTATATAAGTGTTAAGAAAGCACTTTGTAGTCCTATAAACATTTGAGAAGAAATATAAATAAATAATCGATTTTATTATGGTTCCCTTTCAAAAATTGATTTCCAAATCCTTCAAGTTATAAGGAAAAATTGGAATCCTTTTTCAGGACCTCCACTTTCCAGGTATTCGTAGGTATCTAAATCTAAATACAGTGGACCCCCGGTAATCCGACAAACGTTTTGCAAGGCAGTGTCGAACTATCGAATTTTTACAAAAGAGTACCTTGTTATTCAACAAATTACAGATACAGTGATAAGATTTTATATGTTATACCTGAAGTACAAGCCATACTTCATTACATATATATGTATGTATGTCGAATTTAGTAAATTCAACAACACAACATAGAGCTTACGTTTTACATATTATAAAATTAACGCCATTAATGCTATAGAAAAAAATAATAACTATACAATTAAGAAATAATTGTGTACATACAAATCCACATACTAATACATACATTAGCGAAGATTGTCAAAAAAATATTCATCACATAATAATATGTAGACATGTTGGATTACAAGGGGCGCCTGATAAAACGGGGGCCGGATTACCGGGGGTCCACTGTAATACATATTTATAAAAATTTTCTCTTTATATCGCGAAATTAAATCTCAATTCATTCATTATTTATCGAACTGAAATACATTCAAAGAAAATAAAAACCTAAATTTCCAATTGATTATTTTTCTTAAAAAATTTTCAACGCACGAGTCAGATTGTCTCCATTTGGTTTTTTATTTTGTATAATTCAGTAATAAGTGACAAATTCTTCATAATGAAGTAGTGACGACGACAGTGGAAAATCTTTTTTTTATTAAAATTTAATCCCATAACTAGCTGAAGAACGAAAAGAGTAAAAAATCAGTGGCTTTCCACAGTTAAAAGGAAAGCAAATAAAGGGGAAAAGGTTCGCAAGAGGAACGCGACCGACCGGCGAAGACGTGAAGAGTGTTCAGTGTTAAATGGCGCGTCGTGGGAGAATAATGATCGAGTTATCGGCTACATTAGAGGCATTAATTGCGAGTACAAAGCCTGTTCGATTCGCCGGCTTCCTTCCTTCAGCCGTTCCGAGCCATTTCCCTGGATCATTTCGTCCGGACTTCGCTTCTTTCAGACACTTAAGACACAACGAGCCGATTAAGTCGGTTCGATAGAGTGGCAAAAGCGCTGCTACTACTGCCACCCACCTGTCCCCCCATGCCACCACTTATTATTCAACTATTACAGATTGTACTTAAAATTTAAGTGATACACATACGTCAAGTTTTATTTATAATTATACTTCAGAAACTAAACTTTAGAACCAGTCCAGTCTCTGTCGTGAACTCTTGATGCTTTTAAAAGACATGTTGAAATAAAACAAATACCATGTTTGCGGCTAATGATCAAAACTAAGATTTGAGTTGTAGAAGTAAAACAAAAATTAAGATCTGTCGTAGACATATATATGATTTATTTGAAATACTGGCATTTAAAGTGCAAATACAAAATAAAAAATTCCTATTTTCATCTTGCATCTATAGGGTTGTTCGGAAAGTCATTTCGTTTTTTCCCGACAGAGGATTTAATTGTATTCCTTTGCACCCAACTTCACATTTAAGCCGTATAATTTTTATATGCTTTGAGAGCTCATATAGCAAGGCTTGTGTCTTGAAAAATTTTCGAAATATCTTACTGTTTTACTAGGTTGGTGCCCTTTTAAATATGGAGAGCGATAAGCAGCATTTTCGACATATCTTACTGTTTTACTACAGAAAGGGTAAAAATGCTGTTCAAGCCAGAAAGAAATTGACTGATGTGTATGGAGAAGGTGTGTTGACAGTACGCCAGTGCCAGAACTGGTTCGCTAAATTTCGATCCGGCAATTTTGATGTCGAAGATGCACCACGTTCGGGAAGGCCGGTTGAAGCTGATAAAGACGCGATAAAGGCATTAGTTGATGTGAACCGGCGAATAACAACACGTGAGATCGGATTGAGGTTAAATTTATCAAATTCAACAGTTTATGACCACTTGAAAGGCCTGGGATTATCCTCGAAGCTCGATGTATGGGTTCCCCATGTTCTCACAGAGAGAAATCTGTGTCGCCGCATTGACGTCTGCGATTCGCTTCTCAAACGTCACGAAAATGATCCGTTTTTGAAGCGCATCATCACTGGGGACGAAAAATGGGTTGTATACAACAACGTCAAACGCAAGAGGTCATGGAGCAAAAAAGATGAACCGGCTCAAACCATTTCCAAAGCCGATATTCACCAAAAAAAGGTGATGCTGTCTGTTTGGTGGGATTTTAAAGGAATCGTTTTTTTTGAGCTTTTACCGGATAACACAACGATTAATTCGGAAGTCTACTGTCATCAGCTGGACAAACTGAATGATGCACTTCAACAGAAAAGGTCAGAACTAATCAACAGGAAAGGTGTAGTGTTTCACCAAGACAACGCGAGACCTCACACAAGTTTGGTCACTCGCCAAAAGCTTTTACAGCTTGAATGGGATACAATGCTACACCCACCATATTCTCCAGACCTGGCACCATCGGATTATTATTTGTTCCGGTCACTCCAAAATTTTTTAGACGGTAAAACCTTCACCTCAAATGAGGAGGTCAAAAACCTCCTCGATCAGTTTTTTGCCAGCAAAGACCAAAAATTTTATGAGCGTGGAATTATGCTACTACCAGAAAGATGGCAAAAGGTGTTGGACCAGAACGGTCAATATATAATTTTATAAAGTATTTGTTTATTATACGAAAACTGTCTTTCATTTCCACAGGAAAAAACGAAATGACTTTCCGAACAACCCTATAAATACTTTTCTGAGAAAGGCATTTTGTATTTTATTTAAAATACTTTTTCAAACGAATTTTCTATTTGTAAAATGCAAAATACATTTTTGACGTTAAGAGTTTTGCTAGTATCACCGATCAAACATTACATAAAATGATGAATGAAAGTTGCGCACATTCGCCATTAAAGGTATTAGAAGCTTAAAAAGGGGACAAAGAGACATTTCGTGAATGCTATCTAATTCCTTAACTGAAGAGAGCCCAAAAAATTCTAAACTCCTTTGAAATGGATAATTTAAAATATTGGATCGATATTGTTTTCCGGGTTCAGTGTCATGGTACATGGAATTTTGAAGTTCCAAATTGATATCAGCACCTGTCAAGTAACCACTTATCGTACTATTAGCAAGAAACTACGAATTTCTATGAATTACGACAAAACAGTCCGCAAAACAATATCGAATTGATATACGCCAGCTGTGTAAAACTGAAAACTACAAGACATTTGATATAAAATGATTGATGGTGATTTTACATCAATAAAATTATTTGCAACCCTATTTTGGCTCTGATATTACACGGTAAACAAACAATCTTGACATCAGTGTCTTTTTTCCAATTAAAATGGGTGACAAAAGCAAATAAGGAAGCGTCTAGAAGAATTACTTTTTGCTAACCTGAAGACACTATAACATAAATATAGAAAAACTGTATCTCAATCACTTTAAACAAAACAATATGAATAATTCTCAATCTTCGCAGCTGGTAATATAGTGCAAACACCACTATTAATCTAGAAAAACTCCAATATTTAAAAAATGAGCAAATACCTGCAAGGTTTTCTTAAAAAATATTTTATACTTAAGTAAATGTAGAAAATTAGTTAAATAGGTACTACAAAAAAGTATTTGCATCTTGTTTTTAAATACTTTTAAAAACCATTTTGCACATCTCTAGTCGTAGACCAATTATAGTTCGAAGACAACCGCCCCTCCCGTCTTCCCTATCCTGAGCCAGTCTTCCTATTTCTCTGAAACCTGAACATTACACACCACTAACTACATATGAACAGTAGTTAATCTAAACAAGATCTTCATCATTTCCTCTTTATTCCTATTTTTGTTTCTAATATACCCCTAACTAGTCCTTCATGTCTCAGAAGGTGTCCTATAGCGCTTTTGCCACGCTATCTCTCCTTGTTCTCGACTTCTATGACTTCCTTCGTTCTCCTACTGTTTCTAACGCTTTCTTATTTCCAAGCCTTTTTTTTACGGTATTTCTTCTAATTTTTTTTTCTAGCGCGCTCACCATTCTCGTTTCGTACTCTGTACATTACAAAATATTAGTGTCCGACCGAAACTGGTTTTTACGACCGAAACCGAAACCGAATTTCGGCAACGGTCTCAGTTTCGGCCGAAACCGAAACCGAAACCGAAACTTCCTTATAAGGATCATGTTTTGCGAGAAAAATAAAGAAAACGTTATTATAATCAGTCAGTTTTATTTTTTTATCTTTAAATCACATAGCTCTGCAGTCTTTGACATTTTCACATATCACAGTCCCCTTTCT
>NW_020439271.1:45692-57067 GCF_000699045.2 Agrilus planipennis
ATTGAATTACAATATGAAAAATTAAATTTAAAGGAATTGTTTGTAAATAGGTATGCAACACATCGTACACTTCAGCATAAGAAATTTCTGATACTAACTTTCATTTATGTAATACCACTTTGTCCTGTGCTAACAGCACTCATTATTTTTTTTATATATAATATTCCAAATTTTCAGATTTTTGTATTTTATGTTGAATGTAACCAAGTATAGTTTGTGCACACTAAATTATATAATAATTATTAATTCTCTTTATGACACAAAATTACAATGATATAGTATCGATGGTGAACTCATAATAAGGGCATGTAAAGTACAATCCAGAATATCTAATTAAGTTTTACTTATTGTTTTCATATGTACATTGATCCGTGTGCTACATTTTGCAATATAATTTTTAATTACTGTTTTCAAGTTGCTTAATTTTGCGATCGGTACGTATATAACAACTTCATATTAGGTAAAATTCAGATGTTAATCTTCGGTAAACCGAAGTGCGCTCTCTCGACTGCGAATCGCTGACTGGTGATAATCCGCAAGACTCACGGGAATATTGGCGTTCATAGGTGTCAACCCTCTAGGTAAACATGAAATATAAGCCGTCAAATTAAAGTCGAGATTGACAGTTTGAATGGCGAAATTTCATAAAAAAGGATCGGAACTGATGCATCCCTACTACTGAAAACAGCAGATTATCAACCTTAATAATGTCTACACCCTTTCCTATGACGTCTATCATAAATACGTACGTATGTGTAAGTTTGGCTCTGATAACATCCAGTTCGATTAATTTACTGTTTTTAATACAAATATAATTAATTTTTAAGTGTACGCATAAATAGGTACCTGTATAGGTAATATTATATTGATGTGTGTACTCTGTTCTGGTAAAATGTAACACTTTTATTTTACCTTATTTTTATCTGTTTGTTTAAGAAATTTTATCTGGTTGTTTTCCAACGAATTATGTCTATGTTTAGCATTTCAATAAGTAATTGCATTTCTGAATTACGGTTGATCAATAATATTTGTTACTCTTTCAGTTTTTACTATTTTTTTTTCCACATTTGCTTGATAAAGAATGTTCAGGCGGTTCTTTCGCCCTCTTTACCAAATACGAGGGTGGATTGATAAGTTTCCGGCCTAACCAAGAGATGACGCCACTAGGCCTACCTTGAGGTGACATTCTATAGTACCATCCTTGGATAGCTTGTAGCTATAGTTTCAGCCCGATCTCCTTGCTAGTGTAGGTTTGACAGCACGCTGAACAAGACGCCTCTGTGGTTTTCGTAAAAATGGAAAAGCAGGAAAATCGTGCTGTCATCAAATACTTTTATTTGAAGGGGTTAACGCCGAAGGAAATTAAAAAAGAGATGGACTCAACACTGGGGACATCCTCCCCGTCATATTCAACCGTTAAGCAGTGGGTTTCCGAGTTTAAAAAGGGTCGTGTGAGCACCTCTGATGGGCCTCGCTCAGGACGCCCCGTTGAGGTCACAACTCCAGATATGATCGAAAAAATTCATCAAATAGTGCTGGGAGACCGCAGATTGAAAGTGCGTGAGATAGCTGAGACCTGTAAGATGTCATATGAACGTGTGCAACATATTTTGCACCAACATTTGCATATGGAAAAGCTCTGTGCAAGATGGGTGCCGCGTTTGCTAACAGTCGACCAAAAATTGATTCGAAAAAACATTTCTACCGCAAATTTGTCATTGTATAAGCGTAATCCAAGCGAATTTTTGCGTCGATTCGTAACCGTTGACGAAACGTGGGTCCACCACTACACTCCTGAAACCAAAGAACAGTCTAAACAGTGGATTGGACCAGGGGAACCAACTCCAAAGAAGGCAAAAACAATTTTTTCGGCGAACAAGGTTATGGCTACTGTTTTTTGGGATGCAAGAGGTATTATATACATTGATTACCTTGCAAAGGGTAATACTATCACTGGTCAATACTACGCAGACTTATTGCAACGTTTGAGCCACGAGGTGAAAATTAAACGACCTCATCTGGCGAAGAAAAAAATCTTGTTTCATCACGATAACGCACCAGCGCACACGTCAATCGTTGCGACGGCTAAAATCAACGATCTAAAGTTTGAATTGATGCCGCACCCTCCTTACTCTCCAGACCTAGCCCCGAGTGACTATTTTCTGTTCCCTAATCTCAAAAAATGGCTTGGCGGTAAGAGATTTGCGGACAATGAAGAAGTAATCGAAGCTGTAAATGGTTATTTTGAGGAGCTTGACGAATCAGTCTATAGAGATGGCATTAATAGACTGGAACACCGCTATGAGAAATGTATCAGCCTTGGAGGAGATTATGTTGAGAAATAAAAAAAAAAAATTTTTAAAAACCTTGTTTTTCTTGGTCAGGCCGGAAACTTATCAATCCACCCTCGTAGCACCACAGTGTGTAGGTCGGTGGGACAGAGCGCCTATCACCAGTGTGACATTTTATCAAATCTGTTTTTAAATGTTTTAAATAAGAGTATTTAATACTTTCGGAATGATTAGATTATGTTCTAACATAGATACTAAGGCGTATGTATGTGGTTTCAAAAAATCTTAGAATGATAGGACGAGGTGGTCCAATATCCATTGAGATCTCCTGACTTAAAGCCCCTTTAGATTTTTACCCGTGGGGACATGTTGAACAACCAGTTTATGAGGCAGTTTTTTAATATAAAATCAAAAAAAGTACTTGCGAGGGGTAAAATAAAACAAAGAACCATCTAGTTTGGATGTAATTTGGATAAAGTTGTTAAACAGTAGCGAGAATAGGTATCAACTATTTGAAAAAAATTCAAACGTTCGTATTTTTTTTGTTGGATGAGATAGACTTTTCTCTAAATGTTTTTGTCTGTAATTTCTTCTATACTATCTCGTCTTTTCGGGCAGTTACTTGAGCTAGCGATATATTGTACATGCTAATGTCAAAGGTCGATATATAGCTCCTCTGTGGAATACCTTGTCTATAGGATTGACGACAAACTTGATTTCAAAAACTTCACGCGAGCTAGTAGTCTAACACGAAATTTCAACATCATCTGGAATATGAACTTTTATGGTTACATCATCCAATAATAGGGAGGTAACCTTCCTACGTAGGTGCACAGCCAACTAGGAACAGGGGGTTGATAAAGAAGGTCAAAATTAGGGGGGGGGGTACCCTTCCTATGTATGCGTGCAGGCCACTAGGAACAGGGGGTAGATACTATTGTATTTTTTATTGTAAAGTAACATACAATTCTGACGAAAACGCAGTTACTCGGTAAATTTACAGTATATAGAAGAATCCGCTTATAATGACATCGAAGGGAAATGACAAACATGTCATACTATGCGGGCGTTATGCAAAGCATACTCTTAGAAAATAAACAACTTTCTATTTTGGTTAGTTATTTAGTTTAATAGAGAGAAAAACTACAAATAACAGAAAAATAATTGTAATATCAATATACATAAGAAGGGTCAGAAAAATGAGCGAAAATGTTATTATTATTAATCATTTGGGTCACTATAGCCGGATATGATTTCTTGAGAATTAGTCATAATAAACGATATGTCATTTTAAACGGAATCAAAACTTAACACTGCAATTAGGTACTTCATATTAAGCGGTTGGTCAATATAGGCGGAATCATAATACACTGTACTTATGTAGGTATTATATGAGTTTGTTTTCTGAAATTTCGTCGATGCTGCATAGATTTATGTTCTGTATCGATCATGAGAAATGCTTTGTTTGAAATTACGACCGAAAAGCTGACACAGAGCTAAATGAAATTTCAGTTAATAATCACGAGTAACGGCCGTGAATAGTCACATTATGTACGAATACACGCGCACCTTTGATACGAATAACATTTGTTGCAGACACAGAGGGCCAACAACAAATGACATAACAAGACTGGCTCGGCACTCTATCGAGTCTGATTTATTAATTTCTAGGAAATTAATAATAACAGTAGTATTACATTCAGTCACTTTGATGTTGAGCTTTTGAAGTTGCCAACCATTGTTAAGTGACGCTTTATTTGTAGGTGCTGCATTTCACAGCAATTATATACTTCGCTAAGTTACTACATTAGAAAGACGTCGCACTCGCTTCAATGTATTGTACGTTATATCAGTGAAAACCTTTTCAACGACGAAAAATAATCAACAATTTTTCGATAAAATCGTCACCCAGCACTAATAAGGAATGCGACACGGCAGTATAATGAATAATGTATTATTAAATGAAAAAGTTGACAACAACAAACTACCATTAGAAAGAGATAGTTGTTTATTTACAATATCTAAAAACTGTTCTTAGTATGGTCGCGATTTTTTATCATTACATAGTATAAAACAAAGTCGCTTACCATTGTCTGTCGCTATGTATGCTTAGATCTTTAAAACTACGCAACGGATTTTGATGCGTTTTTTTTTTAATAGATAGAGTGATTCAAGAGGAAGGTTTATATGTATAATACATGCATAATATAGTAGAGAAACACTGATAAATTTAGACGTTTCTAGTGTGATGTCGTAAATAAACACATTTTTGCGCTTACATTGCAAACGCTGGCTGAGATAGATCAAAATAATGTACTACAGTATTGTACATCTTGAAAAGGTCTACAAAAAAGTCAGCGATGTTATATGTCTATCTCTTAGGGATAACCCACAATAACCCACTTTTTATCCTTTAGATATATTTTCTTCCATATATGTTCTTGTTTTTTCTGATCTGTCACGACCGGTTTCGGCGTTAGCCATTATCAAGTGACAATGATGGTTCTTGGGATGATGTCGTATTTATATTGTCTTTACGTTGAAGGTTGTGGAGGGGGGTGAAGAGTGCGTCAGTTGTACTGTTGATTTGGATGTTGATGTGGCGGTTTTTTAGTTTTTCTTTATATATTTCTAGGTTTTCTGTGATGTTGAGTCGTTTACTTTTTTTCATGGTTTTTATTATTTCCATGGTGTCTTCGATGGTACCGTAGTTGTGGCCATTTTCTAATATGTGTGCGGCGTAGTTGGAGTCCATTTTTCTGTTTTTTATNGCGAAGCTGGGGCGGATCGCTAGTTAAATATAAACAATAGAAATTATAATAGTTATGTTCTTTACGGAGTGTGGTAAATCTTCCCGAATTACTGTATTCATATGAGCTTTAGCTTGGACTATAGCTTCTTGAAAGGATGCCTGGAATGTAAAGAATTTGAAATTAAAATCATTTCTTTCGATTTCATAAACACATTTTCGTCAGCCTACAACACCTTGCAGACCATTTTTCCCGACTAGAATTTTGAGGGGGTACAGGTGGGGTTCCTAAGTGGGTAGCCACACTAGCTCTTGTGGACCCCATGAGGTTGCCCCCTAGGGCAAGAAAAGGGGCATATAACGCCTTGTGCATTTTCGTATCATCAAATGCCGTATGTGCCCCCCGCAGGGAAAAATTATTGCCGCTCTTACGTAAGATTGTGTTATTGAGCTGTTTTGTAGTCAATAATACTTTAAATTTGAATCGTTTTACTGTTTTTCGACTTGATGCGTCTGGTTTCAGTTGTCTTATAATAACATCAGGAAGTACACTTGTTGATCCGTTGCAAATGTAAAAGATTTCATTGAAACGACGACATAATTGGGCAAAGGGATTATTATTATAAGTTTTTTCATTTTACCGAGAATATATTATATTTTCAAACGGATTTGCCTTATCGAGGCCCCATAAAGTAGATTTAATTGTAAGTTTGTATATGTGGTAGGTTTGCCCCTTAAGACTAATATGATCCATAAGGCAATCCTCATTTTAGTATCACCACATATTTTTTTAGTGGGATTTTCATGAGGAATTTACGGGGAAATCCCTATACCGGCATGCCCTTCATTAGCCACATGAGGCCCGCACACTACATAGGGCATACCCCTATAAATTCTAGTCGGGTTATGGTCAAATGTCCACGCAATGGTATATTTTGGTTAAAAAGCAATGAATTTTGGTCCCAAAGTTAAAAAAAGTTAAATTTCATCAAAGATTGCAAAAAAATTAAAATAAGAAAAGAGTTGAAATTCGTTTCTTATCTGAAGATTTTTTTTAACGAAAGCTCTGTGTGGGAAGCTAGTTATTTCTAGTTCGCGATAACGAAGTTCTTTTTTAATTAAATACTCAAAAACCGCTGGTCGTGGGTCGTAGTGAACCGTTTCCATATCATTTAGGGCAGTAAACATTCTGAAATTAATCGTCTCATCAAATGTGGATGATCTAAGACTGGACTTTAGCTGGTTATAATGAGAAATCACTTCCTCATCGAGTGAGGCGATAAAATCAAGAGTTAACACAACCAGCTTTTGTAAGATTCCAGTCGTTACAGGAATTAGTTTATTATTACTCCAATATCTGAAATATCGAGGTGTTTGACTTCCTGAATAAGCGTTCAACGATCATATACATTCGTTGAAAACTCTGATACTTCATCATCTTAAATACAATATTTAAATCGGCTTGAACCAGAGCGAAATTGAGCGTCCAAGCTTGAAAGGATCGGAAATTATGAACTATATATCCTACGATCTCGCAAAAACTTATTTTCGTTAAAATATACTCCACCTTACGACATCTAGCTGCACTTACAACAATTTAAGTTGGACATTCCAGTTTTTTTAGTGGTCCCTTTCCATAAAAAAAAAATAGAAGACAAACCATAAGATTTCTAAATAATAGGTAATTTTAAAATTTTTACAAAAACTTCATAACTGAAATATGGGACCACATGAGGGACCTCATGAGTCGGAGTCCAACGCAGAGTGTTTACGATTGATCCGCTTTGATAAGTTAGCGTTTTGCTTTTTTATTGATGAGGGGTCCATGACGTCGGCCACTCAGCGCGCTATCATTGTATTGTAAATGGTGTTATCGAAACGCTGGTATAAAATATGATCATTAAAATGTGTTAAAGGAATTCTCATCCACGTTCTAAAATATGTATAAATGTAAGATAAGATTTCGCCGAATTCTGAGGTGATTAGTGGAGAGAAGGTATAATAAACACAAGATGTTGGCGACACGACGTTTTGTTGGCTTGGTTTGCCTGCCTCTTCAGGCAACTACCGATTGTGAAAATTCTGGTTAATTACTGAAAGTTACCATAGCAAGAGATTGACTAACCAAGCTAACGAAATGTCGTCAACATTTTGTATTTATTATACCTGTTCTTCATCGATCAGTTGAGATTATCTAAAAATAAAACTGTATGTTTTTACATATTTCAGACCTATTATTTTACCGAATTAGCTCATGCTAAAATGCTTTTTAGAGAATATGTGTAAGTCGCTGCGTTAGTTGAGAATGGTTTGAAATTAAAACTGCTCTAGTATGCCAGCTTTTATCTTTTTGAGATTTAATAGACGGCGACCAAAACAGAACAAATCCCGAGGTTAGATAGGTGGAGAGGATAGAGGGGAGTTAAAAGGGCAAAGAGCGTTGCAATAACAGAGCTAACTTCCAATTTATTACCCAAAAAGAGCAAGATAAAATAGATTTCGTGTGAATAGTTTGTTAGCTTAAGCAGCCCGAGGCCGCATTCATGTCCTGTATAAGCGAACTCAAAGATATCCACACCAAGTTCGCGTTATTGGTTTTTACGAGACAAACATGGCCAAAATTAAATCCCCGGGCACAAACACACCCCCGACGTTTCGGCATTCAGTTCCTGTTAATTTCAACGAAATTCCCTCGTTTCAATTATGTCGTTTATACAAGACATACACACTTAGTTGGTATACACTTCATGCTGATTCATTTATACTTTACTTCGAAGACGTAATCATTTCCTACTTATGAATCTTCATAGTACAGGGTGTTTTCATGTCTATGGCAGGAAAAAAACATTATTGATGATGATTTGTAGTAGATATTACTAAAAAAATTATCACATCGGCCATTAGCTTGGTATGTGGAGGACCAGGACACGAAACTGTATGATACGTTAATGATTAATTTCAGGATTCTGAATTCAAATAATATTACATTCATTTTTAAATTATCATCATAAGGTCGTCAGTCCTAAGACTGTTTGGACACGTAGCTCCAATTTTTCCTGTCCTCAGCTTATCTTCACATTTTCCTAAAACTAGAACAACCCACATCCTTAACTATTTGTGAACAGCAATCTAACCTAGGTCTACCTCTACTCCTCTTAACTCCTGCTTCTGGTTCTAATATGTTCCTAACAAGCCCTTCATGCCTCGGAAGGTGTCCTATCTCGCCTCTCTTTATTTTGGACTTCTGTTCTCCTATTCTTCCTAATACGTTCTCTATCCACGGTATCATCATCATTCGCCTGTAACACCACATTTCAAATGCTTCTAACCTTTTCTATTCCGTCGCACCTCCCGTCGATATTTCGCACCCGTACAGCGCCGCCCTCCACACATACACCTTTAACAATGTTTTTAAATACTCACTAAAAAGACATGAATTTTTTCGAACTTTACTTTAAGTGGTATTGAAAAAAATCTTTCTTATTCTTATTAAGCAAGCTAGAAATCTATAGGAATCGACTTCTTAATCACCTTAACAGCCAGTGCGAAACGTCTGGATTTTATTTAGACCACGATCCTTTAAACTCCTTTTTATAATTGTACCTATGGATTCCGGGCGTGAAAGCTTATTTTCTTATAAAAACAGAACAATCGCGTTTTTGGTGAAGGAATTAATTTAAAATGAATAACATCAGTTTCTAATAAAAATTACGATGATAATAATAGTAATGTTTTATTTCTAGAAAGCCTTCCTGTTTAATTTAATAAGTAAATATATTAGTACGTGTGTACATATAATTGTAATGCTTTCTTATCATTGATTATTTCCTAATTAGCGGACGGTGGTCTTATTGAAAGAAGTGTTATTATAGTATATTGTACAAAATTATCCTAATCGTTAGGAATTGAAAAGGTGTAATTAAAATAATTACTATTTACATGGAATTTGAAATTTAAAAATGCTGCACATAAGAATGGGTTTCTACATAAGCTCACGTATCTATTTAATTAGACCACTATATCCGTCAATTATGCATATTTTAAAACCAAAAGAAAAAGATGGAAATATTAAGAGCATTAAAATTAAGCAAATTGGTTTATAATAATGTTGTTACTATCATAACGAAGAAAGCTTTCTTACTGCTAGTCTATTCTTTAGCAATAGAAAAATACATTTATTGATTCTTTGTTTATTGGTTTCTTCTTATTATTATTTTAAAACTGAAAACAATATTTAACAAATATATTTATTTTTTTCTATTTTTATTTCATTAAATTCCTACTATAAATAATTAGTTCCTAAAACTTAATGACACGCCTGAGCTTTTATAGAAAGACACGTTTTTACCCGCCGCTTGGCTCGTGTTGATGTCTCAAATACGTGTTCAACATTACCGAAAATACAATAATTTTATAAATAGTCCTGACTAGGATTATCAGAATAAAACTAAAGTTTCTATCGAGATGAAAAGAACTTTTTTTTTCTGTCCTTCGGGAACAGTATTTTTTTTTCTGGATAAAAGTACCCTATATTCTTTTCTATACTGCTGACAATGTGTGTACAAAATTTTATGATGATTGGTTGAGTAGTGAAAGCGTGAAGTGGTAATAAACAAACAAATAATTTTAGTTAGCATTATCACAATTAACAAATTAACGGTTTTCCGAAATTTATATTCTACAAAAGTGTTAATTTTGCTGAACAAATGCACTGGAAGTTTTGCAAGTACCGAGTAAAACCGGGAACCCTCAGTAGTTCTGTTGTGCACCCGTCAGCGTCTATATCACATCAGTGTAAAATTTTGTTCTTTGGATTTTAATAGAAAATATATTTGAAGTTATTAACAAATACAATTGTAAAATTCAAATGAAAAAGAAATATATAGGTAGAATGCGCGAATAATAATAATGCATAAATTTACCTACTGCGTTTGAAAATTAATACGCATTTCTAATTTAAATGTAATAAGAAAATAATTAATTGATTTTAATGTATTTTAAAGATACATTATATGAAACTTCTGTACGCATAACGCTATTTTACAATATTTTTTTATATTCATTTCACTGAAAATTCATGTTGGTTTTTATTACAGTGATGTTAATATGTGCCCCCTTGCTATTGCGAAACTGACCTTCCTACTTTAATCTAATAATTTATAAACTGATGTAAAATTTATTTAATGCTACATGTTTTTCGAATTATTAATAATTAAAAATTATGTTTTCCTTAAATATTAAAGAAGGTAAGTACGGAATTCTTTCTATAATATATGGGAATCAAACACAATAGAAAACAATAAAAATGCATAGTCGAAACTCGATTTATTTTCTAGGATTAATCAATTTATATTTTTGAATTTTATTATTATATACATAGATAAACGCTTGATTAGAGATAGGGGTTAATTAAAACAAGTAAGTTCAGATTTTCACGGAAAATTTAGGAATGATACGGATCTCTTAACATCATTTAGTTTGAAGCAGTTTCAATTGCGATCATGATGAAATTTAGTTACCCACTTACAGACCTGTTGGTAAACCTATCTATGGAGACATGGAAGTGGTTCAAGGGAGGACACTAACGATTATTTTTTCCACTGTACATACACAGGGTGTATTGTTAGTTGTTTGCACAAGTAATAATCATTAGGCTGATTTGTTTAAATCCCAGATTAAGTTTTATCTCAAGTAAATGACAATGGGTAAATGGTGAATGCTTACAATGCTTGTATCAACGGCACCCCGCTGGTAATACTAACGAGGGTAATTATAGGTGAGGATTTGCATTCATAAATGGGAAGTATATAATTGTTTCCCCTTGCTACCTGATATTTCCACCTCAGGGTCGATTCATGTTTATTTCAGTCAAGTAATAACTGCATTCTTGTTAGTGTCTTTCACGTTATTTACGGGAAATCGTTGTTGAGGGCAAAATTAAAGGTTCTGAACTATTTCGAGGGGTCTCAAGTTAGAAGGGCGTATCAACCTTCTTGTCAAAATTGAGACATCTTGCGTTTGAATTACTTTTAATGTAATTGGGATGAATTGTAAGTTACGAAATAGTTCAATCACTTTTCAAAACTACCCTAAATAAATGCAATTCATAAGCGTGGAGACCCTTAACAAAAATATGCAACGTAATGTCGTAGGTAAATGTAGCAAAAGTTGAATTCTGTTCTAATAAAAACTTACATATCTGTTTATCATTTATAATTAGTTCCTGATGGTTTATTAACAAATGTGTCACAAATGAGTGGGTAGCACCTAATAACTCTAAAAAGTATCTAAGTACGTATATATTAATAAAATCAATTTATTACCCAAAAAGAGCA
>NW_020439271.1:57115-73632 GCF_000699045.2 Agrilus planipennis
ATTACCTCTTATTAAAGTGTATAAATTATAACGAAACATGTTTGATATATTACAAATTCGATACAATTTTCAGTTTAACAGATAAATTATAAAATAAAAAACAAATTTGAATGAAGATTCCGGTAGACGTGTTATATAAAAGCGTTGTATACAGTTATAAATAAACCATAATTAAACGGTAGATAGGGTATACAAACGTATGTATTAAAATTCAATACAAAAAAAATGGTTTCGGGTCTTTCCATTATCACATTAATTATCTGGCATACTTTATGTTTAATTAATTAATAATTACAGAAATAATGAAAAATAATGGCATATCTACCAATTAGAAAGGTTAATAGTACACAGCAAAAACAGTTATCGCGTTTATTTAATTCGTTGATATATATAAAACATTTTATAACGTGAATAGAAACAGAAATATCAAAATAATTTACATGTTCTTGTATTTTGAAGTTTTTGCATTTTATTTTATGATGTTGATGTTTTGATAGCACATCTAGATCAAGTGTGATTTCTAACATGATTAAAACATTTAAAATAGGTACCTACATAAAAGAAGATATATTTTTTGATATATTTAAATGCGCTTGAATTTTATATTTTAGAACAGAAATTAAAACTCTTAATATATTTAATTTAAAAATAATTACCTAGGGTAAAAAAAATAATGACGTAGATGGACACGTAAAAAAATGAGGAAGAAAGCAAAAGGGGTAATTGGGATAGGTATATGAGGCATAGAAGAATAAAATCTCAAGAAAAGAAATTGAAAGTATTCAGGACAGATACATAAGATAGATTTTAAAATTAGACAGAAACACATCGAAATACTTATTACATAAAGAAACAAAAAACAGAAAAATTGACCCATAAAATACTTGAAAAGAGCTTTTAAGTACTTACGAAGAAAAAGTGTTAAATTATTCAGAAGACACTTGTTATTAAAATAATGTATAAACTATAAAGATAATATACCGAATATTCAAACCGAAGGAGAGAAAATCACAAGGGAAAAAGGGAAAAACAAAAGAAATTTTTTTTTAATGGAAAAAGAATGGGCGTCCCTGCAGTGCAGATGGAAACTGAAAAAAGACAGAAGTGTAGTAGTGGATAGAGCTGGAATGTTTAAGTGAGGACATTAATAAACAGAAAAGAAGAAAAAAAGGATAAAAGGTTTGCACACCAATACAAGAAAAAATGGAAAGAAAGGGAGGAAAACCAAATTATTTGAAAGACGAAACAACAAAGAGTAAAAACGAATTAGTTTTCACAGCAAGTTTTACACTAGGAAGTGAGAATAGGACGAGGAGGTACTGGGAAGAAGAAAAGAAGAAAATGTGCAGGTTGTGTAAATTGGAACCTGGGAAGCTCGAACACATTTTTGAGAAATGTGGAATAATAAGGAAATGGTAGAAAAAAAATTGAGAAATTGAAATGGAAGGAAAGGATGGTCTAAAAAGAACGAAAAAAATATTATGGAGGAGGAAAATAGCAGAAAAGCCAGAAGAATAAAAATGTTTAGTTTGTAAAAGTCATATGTAGGTATAGTATAGGTATATATAAATACACCTTGTATATCTATATAAAATACAATGTTTTTAATAAAGCTATCTATTTATCTACTTTAGAATTCATTAATTTATTTTTGGTTTAAGTCATTAACCAAAACCAAACGTAGTTTAATAGACGTAGGTATTCGTGATTTCGTCAATGGTTATTACGTATAGGTATATATATTTAAGTATACAATTACAAATTGAAAGGATTAATTATTATTAAAACAAATATACTCAAGTATAAATATATAGACTTCTCTATACGCCCAAATGAAGAATATGATGAGATTTGCGAATGGAACATTAAAACGGCTACTATTGCTTATACTTACTAGAAACCACTTTTTATTCTGGTTTCGATCTTTATGATTACGTAAATAATTTGCTATTAAGTTTCTTATTATTTTGCTGTATTTTCTCATTTCTGTGTTGAGAAAAATGTATCGGAAAATTTTAGCATGCACCCAGTACAAATACCTGTACAATTTCTATATATTAATATCGAGGATATAGGGCTCACAATATTGTTGCTAATTTATTTTTACAGCTCGTAATTTATTTGAAATCAAACATGCAAGCGTTCGTTGATAAGCTATATTAAAAAACACGCATAGTTAATGAATAGTAAAGTAAAATAATATTTGCTGCAGCTGCTCGATTCTCAGGTAATTATCTCTCTAACCATATTAGAGGTGTTAAATAATAACTTACACGATATATTTTCGACCAACATTATCGAAATTAAATACATTATTAATGAGGTAATAATCAAGTCGGCGTGGTTTTTCGTCCAATACGCATGCGCCCTTCGCAACTCGTGTGCGTTGCCCTATGATTGGTAGATACTCGGAGGAGGGTAAATCATCAAACCCTTGTAAAATCCTTGCAAGTGGTTGTTGTGCTTTAGTTCCTCATTAGAGACCGTCGAGTCTTAGTTAAAAAGTTCAACCTGATCATTGAATGACAAAAGTTCTTTTTCTTTTTGTATTATACAAAAACATTTAGTTCTTAGCCAAGTGTTGCTTTTTTGTATTCATCTTTGGGAAAAGGACGTCTGCTTGATATCCTGCTGAGCTTTATTTAATTTTCGTGTACTTTAAAGTGATGGCCCAAGAAAGAATAACTACCGAAGAAGTAAGACCAAGAGTGTACAGTATAGATCAGATCCTGGGGGTTCAAAGTTCCCAGCGAAGATCAAGCGCTGAAGGTAAGTTGAACTA
Organism: Agrilus planipennis; assembly: GCF_000699045.2. Classification (NCBI taxonomy): domain Eukaryota; kingdom Metazoa; phylum Arthropoda; class Insecta; order Coleoptera; family Buprestidae; genus Agrilus; species Agrilus planipennis. Next base: position 59,898 of record NW_020439271.1, read on the forward strand.
TTATTTATTTAAGTATGTACCGTAACTAAAATGAAAATTGAGACCGTTGTTAGTTTTCATTTGCATATTAGGTACATGATGTGCTTTCATAAATTGTTGCACATGTTATGCTTTTGTTTTTTATTTAATGAGCGGCATGGTTAAGTATGAAGTTAGGAACTGATTTTCATATATACACATTGAAGAAAGTTTTAGTCTTTTCGTTAAAAGTATAGTAAAAACAACTAAGGGGTTGGTTTTTTACCAAGACAAGAATCTACATTAAGTATTTACCCAATTTATTGATCAGAATAATTATAAACAGACTAATTATTTCATCCTTCATTGAATTCATACGTTGGTATGTAAATATAAATATTTAAATTTTACTATTATGTTTAATATATGTGAAAATTTGGCGAAGGCGCCTGGCATGAGCTTTTATGCTATCGTATATAAAGCAGTCTACAAAAATTTTTCAATGGTTTTTAAAACATACAAAAATCTGATAAATAAACTAGTACAGTTACATAAGGGGCCATTATAATTAATGGTGAAAATTATAAAATACTGAAACGGAATAGGTAATTATTTATGTACTTATCAGAAAAGACGAATTTCGTGATAGATATTACGTATTTAAAGTAGATTTTTCGCATATAAAAAATTTCTTTTTAAAATGTAATAACACAATAGAATCGTTTTTAATTAACTTTTCACTGTTGAGAAATTCTTCGCTAAATTTAATTTTAATAATCAAGGGATCAAAAATCCTGAACATCTTGGTGTGAATACCTATATAAAAAAGAGGGAAGACATTTATTAGCCCTCTATCTAATTATTTTCTAGAGTTTATAAGTTATATTATTATTATATATTACCAATTTTTTCGAAAATGCTTGGTTTTATACCTAAACAATTGGAAATTAATGTTGTTTCAGAGCATTTCACAACAAATTTTATCTACTAATTATTAATTAGAATGTTTAAAATGAGCCTTTATCAGCGTATTCATGGGCGTTACAAATTGTTTTAATTAGAGGAGTAGAATAGTAAATCATAAATATTTTATGTATCTAAGTTACATTAACTTTTGAAAACTTTTTTGGTTTTGTAAAAATATTATCGGTTTAGCTTTTATGTATAGTTAAATATAGTGAAAGCAATATATTGTACCTAATAATACAGTAAAACTCGCTTACAACGTACACGCTTATTACGGACTTACGGCTATAACGTACCACAAAAAAAGTATAATGTGTCTAATTTCCTTTTACCGGAACTTTTGATATAAGGTACGGATTTTTAAGATCTCCTCAAATGCGTTATAATGGAGTTTCATTTTAATTTAAATGCATATACGAAATGAAAAATAGTTGACGAAATGATATACATATATTGTTTTAAAGTAGCTCAAAAGTGAGAAAAGAGAATAAAAGAAAGTGTTACGTAAAAATTAATTGAAACAATGTGTATATTCAATTTAAATATACTGTCATCATCTTCATAGGGTCGTCAGACTGGTTGGACACGCACCTTTACTCTTTCCTGTACTGAGCGAATCTTCGCATTTCTCTAAAATTAGAACATCCCGCATCCTCAACTATTTGCGAATAGTAATCTAATCTATAGGTCTACCTCTACTCCTCTTAACTTCTGTTTCTGTTTCTAAAATGTCTCCAACTATCCCTTCATGCCTGAATAAGTGTCCTACCAACTTATGTCACCTATTCCTTATTGACTTCCATAATGACCTCTGTTCTCCTATTCTATCTATCTAATATCTCCCAATTTCTAACCTTCTCCATCCACGGTATCCTCATCATTCCTCTGTAAATATACCGTACAAGACAACTTTTTAACGATAGAAATCCTTTAGGGTTTTTTTGCGACAAAAAGGCTCTTATTTTCGTTAACGAATAATAGTTGATGAAACATCTAGGATTACAAAGAGTCTGCGGAAAGAAGGTAAAAGCGTTCCTCCCTAAAGATACGTTTATGACCTTTTAATTTTAACCGTTCTTCATTCTTTCGGGAAGAATTTGAAAGTGTAATGAATGAACGTAAGGCTAAGGGAAGCGAATTGTTCTTCACATTTAAGCATCTAACCTACTAAAGGATTAACCGGGAATCTTACAGATAACTTTAATAATATGAAATGACCATTCGTTCGACGATATTAAGTCCCATCTCATGAACCACCCCCGAAGTTATTCCAATAAGTTTACGCGTAGTCCTGGTGATTTCGTACATTAAGAGGACGATAAGCATGCTTTATACCCTGTGAATCATCAGCCACACTACGATTATTATTATAATGTAGAAACCTGTAGGCACATGTGAACTTTGCACAGATACAGATTTAAATTATAGCGTAAATACACTTGGAGGCGATGAATCCTGCTTGTACCTATACATACGTACAGGACTAGTTAATTAAGTAAATGCATCTGAAGAAGCGCGACTATAAACTCCTTCATTTCTTACTGCTTCCAGCTAATTAATCAATTAACTAATTAAGAACTTTGACAGAAGACTGTAAGTAAAAAAACAAACGAAATGTAGGATTTAATGTTATTTTGTCTTGGCAAATTCGACCGTAAGGATGATGTAAACCTCAAGGATAAATGGCAAATTTATTCGATTTGTACTCAGGTAGACGCTTAAAAAAAATCGATAGCGTGCCCATTTTCATACATTAAAAAGAAATTGAAAAATGCTACATAGTATAATTCATAAGGTATGTACAAATATCAATTTGTACAGACAGTATAATTGTATAAATAAAATAATAAATTAAAAACTATATAGAGTATTCTCTACAGTTTGTCTGTTTTAACTATTTATATAATTTTTTATTTTATCTATACAATTGTGCTGTACGAATTAATCGAATCACATTATTACACTATGTTAGGTATATTTTCACGAACTGAGAAAAATTAATTATTGACTGAAAGAACCTACAAGGTACTTAAGACATTACACCAAAAGGCGATTTGTTGGCGTTGGCATAAGTCCTATATCAATCGTTTCCTAAATAAATGAGATTTGTTTGAATTTTAAACAATTACATATTGATGTATACAAATGTGGTCGAAGTTTCAAATCAATGCTCTCATTATTATCTGCACACGTACAAAGTGCTGTTTTTGTTCTGTCGGAGCTGCCTGCGACGAGCTAATGAGATCCAAAAAGATCGAAATCGCGATCCGCGTCTGACAGTTTCGACAAAATACAGACCACTTCGAATTATTTTGTTAAATTCTAGCATAGTAATGAGTTAGAACTTGCGCTTCCTTTTTACCCATGATGGTGTAAATTTGTCAGTTATGCATAACTGAAATGACTTTATTGGTATTAATTCTAATGATCTTGGTTAATTTTATCTGCGTATCCCACAAAATATCTTCCTACTTTAATTTTCTAAAGAATAAATGGTTTCACGTCGAATTAATAAAATTAGAGTAGCAAAAATAATTTTGATTGGTCCGCCATTCAATCATTTAATTTATTATATGGTTTGTAAAAAAATGTTTAATGTCGGGAATATTGTAATTTCTGTAATACAGTCAATGTTAATTAATTTTTAGTGATCACCTATTCCAACAAAAATTCCTGAGTGACTTGCTCTTAAAATTAAGTTACTGATGTGAAGTTACTTGACTACAATAATTTAATTAGCAGACAAAATAAGATCACATCGCGGTTATAATTAACATTTTTCTTTCATAACCTATTTTTTGTAGAATTTTTGGTGTTTAATTATTCAACCATCTATGTTTTGATAAATATATCTTAAAATTAACCTGTTTGAAAGGCGTATCATCCTGCATAGTTGGGGTTAGGTTAGGATATATGAGTTACTATAAACTGGTCCCATATAAGAGTTAAGAGCTTTCATTGTAACATTTTAATGCCTAAATAATGGCGACTGAAAAAAAAAATGAATACAGCAACACAGCCAAACTGAATTCAACGGTTAAAATCACATCGTATTTTTATTGATCTATTTTCTACCGGTTTGGATGAATAGAAAAATAAGTAGAGATTAGCGAGGTACCTACATTCATTGCGTGGAGTATACCTATGTATGTACATGCCTTATTCATCCTAGTAGGCTAGGTAACCGTGCAAAATCCGAACGTATTTAATCCGCTTAGCATTTAAGTAATATAATGATCGCATCGTGTTTAATTGCTGAACCCCTCTAATAAACATGACGTGTATGTGAAATACATTTATACAATACTTAATATTCGTGTATAGTATGTCTGTACGCATGAGTGTATACAGGTAGAATACCTGCCCTAAACAGACTGTAAAAGGTTTAAGGGTTGTTATTATATTTCAAGCATAAAACAACTCATGCTAACAATCCATACAAAATAAGCAAATTTTCTTTTTTTTTGGTATCTGATAGTAATTATCTAATCAAAATTAGTGGCATTTTTTTTGTAGAGAAATTTATTGATTATTTATTTGTCTACATTAAACTTTGGCAAGTACTTTCGATATACACATAAATAAAAAAAAGCAGGACATTCTTATAGATCAATTTTTGTAATATTTAAATCGTTCAATTTCCTTTCTTTACTCCTATATATAAATAAATATCTTTAGTTCACCAGAAAATCAATCACATGCATTAATTTTTAGTTGTTCCCACAAAGCGTAACAAAATATTTTAATCAAATTTTATTTGAAGACCTTTAAGTATGGTAATAGCTTAAAAAAGTATTATATAGTTTAGTTTTGACAAATGTACTATGGTATACAGTATCCGTAAGTTCCTGTTTAAACCACTAGTACTTACAACGTTAGTATTAGATATATCAAAATTATTTGTTAAAAATTAAAGTTATCACTTATAATTTGTTTAAGGACGCCAATTAGCAATAGTTTAAATATCTGTATTAATATTATATTAAGGTATTTAGATTCAGAATCAGATTCGGAATTAAATTTAAGAATCATTAGAAACGAGTCCGAAGTAAGTCAGGGTGGTGAAACGGTTGACCGTCTTCACTCACCCTTCAATTAGTAATTAACTTATTTAATAATAGTATTAGTAAACATTCATTAAGTAAATGCTTTCTCCAATTATATTAAACAAAAATTATTATTACCTCTTATTAATATTATTAAATCTATAAATTATATATAATTAAATCATAATACACATATAGTTTACACTCATCTATTTATAAAATATCAGACGCGAATTTTTGTCTCTTTTCTATTGTATACATACCTGTGCAAAACCAATAAATTTAAATTATCTGTTCCCAATATTAGTTTTTTGATTGATAAGGTTTATTAATGCTTATGTAATTTTTATACCCATCTCATACAGTTGATTACCCAATTACTATAAAAGATTTATTTGTAGGGTCAGTTAAACCTTCCAATTTAATTTCCAATCAGAATTAATTGACCTATTTGAAGAAAACCTATTAATAATTATTATTAAATAATGCGTTCAAACACAATGATTTTTGATCGCATTATGCGGGGCGAGGGAGAATGGCAAAACTGTCATTCACGCCCTTTAATAAATAATGACCAAGTGAATGCAATGCAAACCGAATTAATAGTTAATTGAGTTGCTTTGAAATACGTCAACAAATTTTCATTGAAATTTCCATGAATATATCAGGAAAAGCGCGCATTAGCCTTTGCCGCACACACGTGCTACATACAAAACTTATGAATAGCAAATTCACGAGCTGAGATAGTTATCTCCGGGGTGGACAAAGTGGACGGCTAATTCTGAACGAGTTGTCTATGCAGTTCGTACGTTCGGGTCATCCATAATAGCGCGTTTATATGTAAACTTTTATATAAAATGTTCGGACAACCCTTTTCAAATCATGGTAATTGTATACGTTCCGTCTAAAAATTGAAAGGCGTTTTTACTTAATCACGCGGTTAATAAAAGGAGAACAAACAGAAAAAAGGGACTAAAAAAGAATTAATCATTAATAATTTCTGTATCTAACCTATCTATCTAACGAAAAATGTCACAGTTAATGTGACCAAACGCTCCGTTTTGAAGGGGACTGATCCATTTCTCCAGGTATCCCATAAGAAAACTTCAGACGGAGAGTTATCTCACTTTCAGTAAAGTCAGCGGTAGATGATTTTTAATAGAATACGATTGAATTCTCTAATGCGAAGTTTTAAGCCTTCTTTAAATGTGTACCGAGAGGCAGAAGGTGCTAAAAAAATATTGGATGTTTTGATATAAAAATAATAGGTACGTTTATTGTATCAAATATACGGAAATATTTAATTATTTTTCACTAATTTATAAGTATATTTGCTTTTAAAGAGATCCCATGTGGTTGCCTACGGCGTGCCGATGAGATATAGTAAGATCCAAATCGCGATGCACGTTTAGTAGTATCGATAAATTATTGTTTGTATTAAATGTATTTCTTCTAACTGAAATAAAGTTGTTGCTATGAAAATGGAGATAAAATTACTATGGTCTGTTAACTTCCCATATATCAGGCAGAGCTAATCACAGTAATGTAAAAAGTTTTAATTAAAAATACTTGTATAGTCAAAAAGTTATTGGGAAGGAACTCTTTTAATTCATTTATAAGTAATTAAAGTAGTGTAACTGTTTTTTTTTTTTTGGGTGTCATGAACCATAGAATCTCCTTTTCTTATACCTTTACTACAAAAGGGACAATTGGAATATTCGTTGTTTACTTTTTTTACAATTTTTTATTAAACCAAACGATATACCTACTCATATGTTAGGTACATGTGTTTAACCATGTTTTAAAGCTTCTTTTTTCTATTACCTACACTGATACTTAAAAAAAACCGTTTTAATTACGATATTAGTTAATTACTTAAACCTTTTGAAATGCGAACACTTCCTCAAAGTTGATTTTCCTTACTCTTGCCTGGTATAAAGTCTAATAATACATATACTGTAGTTTCCTGTTTGAAAAGTTCGGAAAAAATCTCGAAATGCTTATTTTTATCCTTTTTTTGTATTGTATTGTTTTAGAGCTCGAAAATAAAAATGAATGCGTCAGCGAGGGTGAAATTGTTGAAGGCGAGGGGATGGAAGATATGGCAGAGTCGAGGCCGCGGAAAATAAGAAGGTCTCGGACAACGTTCACCACTTACCAGTTGCACCAACTTGAAAGGGCGTTCGAGAAAACTCAGTATCCTGATGTTTTCACAAGAGAGGAATTAGCTATGAGACTGGATTTAAGCGAGGCCAGAGTGCAGGTAATGAGTTAAAAAATATTAATTACTATTTACAATAATTAAGAATATTAGAAATATATGCATAGGCGTAGATAGATAGAGGCAAAGGGGACACTGCCTCCCTAGCAAGCTCATTGAACTCCCTGGAAAAGGCTCTGTCCAGTTACGATATCGTTACAAAGTTTAAAAACATAGAAATCAAACTCATTAAACCTGTATAAACTTACACCTACTGAAAAATCTGTCCCCCTCTAGGAAAAATCTCTCGCTACGTCCATGAATATACGGCCGTGTTCGTACGTTACGTCCAACATATACCTACATCTACAGCATAAATTTGTAAACAACAAAAATACAAGGAAAAATGAAAATTTTACAATCAACTACGTTATTTTGTGGCTTAAGCAATGGGAAATTATAAATGTATTGTAAACAGGCGTTTGTGTCAGAAACACAGTGTCCTAAACAACAAGTTTTTTGGAAGATATTCCTAAAAATCACCAAATGTAAATTTTTTGGACCAACAACGATTAATTTTAACCGCATCGGATACAAAATTTCTTCTATTTTTTGCAAAGAAATACATAGTTCCTAACCTTCTTTTTTACTTCAATATTGTTTTTAAAAAGGCACTTTATTATCTAAATCTAAATCATCTTCTAAATAGTTACGAAATTTTCACAGATAATATCAGACGATGATTATCAACAAAGTAATGAGCAAGTCCGCTAAATACATTATTGGCGGCATTTTCCCTATTTTTGAAACATAGGTAATGTTTTTGTTTATGTGAAATCTAATACACAGTTCCATATTTTCATTCTTACAACTTTCTAATGAGAATTGTTTGTTTAATTAGAAAAGTAGGTAAGCACATAAGCGTGTTAGAGGAAAAGATAAAATAACAATTTTAAAAATGAAATTCAAACATTAATTGCTATAATAACGATTAAACAGTAAATTAATTGATTTTTGCCGCATGACTAAGTGCTTTTGTAGAATATAAATTTGTGCTCAATTGAAATGTGTGCTTTTGCGGAGTTCTAAATTAATTGTAATCGATTTTAAATCAGTATTGTTCACCTGCAGGCAATAAAAGTCGTAAAATACTTTTTAATTTAATTTCATTCAAGGTTAGTGAGCATATTGTTGCGAGTAATTAAGAAATCATTTGTTTTTAAGGAAACAGGGAGATGTTACTTTTGTTTTTAGCTCTTATTATTTTATACTCTTTTGGTATTTTAAACATTTAATTAGATATTAAATTATGCAAAATTTTTATTAAAAAAGAATTTTTTTCTGATTTTTATTCTGTCATTAGGAATATTTTGTGTTTATAAGGTTCTATTTAATGTTACGCTTATCCAATATTACATGTTTTTATAAATAATGTTTAATATATATGTTACGGTTAATATACTTACCTGGCTAGTTTGTAAGCTAGCTGGATTCTGAATAGAACACAAACTATCTATCCAAATGTCTTGTTTAACGGATATATGCTAAGAATGATAAGGTTACGTGTGTGTTATAATGATGTTATGGTAGGAAAAGACAACACTTACGTAACCTTCGAATTCTAAGCATATCTGTCAAACCAGATATTTGGACAGTTTGTATACTATCCAGCTAGTTTACAAACTAGCCAAGTAAGGATATTAGGATGTATATGAACGGAAAATTTTACGGTCTAAATCACAGCTTAGCATTCGGGAGGATATCCGAACTACTAATTTCAGTTGATTAATATTTTTCCCAAGGGCCTCCAGAGCCCTATTCAACTACGTCCCTAAATTGTTGAATATTTACGTACATTTTACAATAATTCTATTATCACAAGTGCAACGGGATGAAAAATATTTTTACGTATTACCCACCTAATATTTACAACAGCATTCTGTGGCATTTTGTGATTGTTTCGGTATAATTTAAAAAACAATTCATTATTAATTATTTTTCGAATATTATTTCGTCGAAAATTCGTGACTAATGCTTTATCGGAACAAAAAGATCGACCAGTGTAGATTACATGTCAAAGAAAATTTAAAGTACTTAAACGTTTTATCGGTTTATTTGCAAAAATATTATAATTATAAATTAACAATGCATACGTGTAGGAATGTATCATAGTTGTCTTTGTTTATGCCGCACATCATTAACAATTCCAGTACTATTTATTTAATTTCAAAAAGCGATAATAATAATAATTAAAGAAAAATACTTGGCACAGTTTAGAAATTGATTATCCCATTATGGCTTATTAAAATATTAACAATTTTTAATTATGATACCGTTTTAAAAACACGAAATTGGTATATATATATTCATTTTCGTAAATATTTAGTAAGTAAACAATTAAAAAGCAATTATTTTTCAACGTTTATTGATTGTTTTGTCCGGCAGAAACGGAGGTTGATGCAATTTTTTTATTATTCACGTCAGTTATCTTTAATAAGTATCTGTATAATCATCGTGCGTATAACGTGCGACAGATCCAAAATCAATAAAATAGTAATCCCGAGTACTAACGACGCTACAATAAAGAAGTAGTAATAAAAACACTAAACATTAAATTAGAAAAAAAATATAAGAGCCTATTCACACGGGTTACATTTTGCAGCGCTTCTGAACCGCTACAATTGAAATCTATTGTTTTAAATTGATGCTAAATAGTCGCTTCACTAAGAAACTTAAACATGAATTTATTCATAAAAGAATTAAAACCTAGAAACGTTTTCATGTAATATTTATTGTTTTTTATAATAATTAAAAAACGATTCAATTGCTTTTTACAATAACCCAACTTTTAAAACGTTTTTAATACAAAAAAGAGTACTGTAAATACCTAACGATTATCTGAATATTATTGAACTTTTTATAAATACATAGTTAAAATTCCGAGAAAATAGGAAATCTTAACTAATATGTGAGTTTTTTTACTACCATTTCACGTCTAACTATTTAACTGATCATCATCAAATTTGGTACTTGTATTGTCAGGGGCACAGAAAAGGACATATGGTATTTCTTATCCCGAAAATATATATACTCTTTTCGAGGGATAGAAAAATTAGTTTTATGCGGTTGTTGTTGATCTTTGGTACGTATTATTTAAGACATCAACGGGAGTGACCCGCGACTTCACCCGATTTTCTTCAAAAGATTATCGATTTTTTTTAAAAAATCACGATTTTTGTCAACTTTGAGTGCAGTCTATTCCAATAAAAAAGAACAGCATGGGAAGAAAAAATGAGTGAAAATCTTCTTTCATATCGACGTAAATCGTGGAAAGATGTATAGAAATATCATTTTACCAATCGATTGCTTATACAGTAGAACCTTGATAACTTAAACCTCGATAACGTAATAACCTCTATAAATTCATAAAATTTTGGGTCCCTTCCCCTCGGAGTGCAAAACCTATATTATTTAAAATAAAAACCCCCCATAACTTAAACGAATAATTTGGGCATCGCACCTCAGTAAGCAGTGAAAAGTGATTTGAATCGGGAGAAAGTCTTCTATGTAAAAGACGAAGAATTGCTGAATTTTAGACCGTATAGAAATAAAAACATTAGTGTTAGTGGACCTATATTAAAGAAAAAAACTGAAGAGTTTGCTAAGTCACTGGAAATCCATAATTTTAAAGGTTAAACTTAAACCCTTAGTAAGTAAAAACCTCAATAACTCAAATTATTTTACGTTTCCTTTGGTGTTTATCTTTCTTTCTTTAGTGGATAAAAGAAATTTCATGTTTGTGAAATCCTTACCTGTATAGTTCATAATTTCATTTGTCCGTTTTCATTGTAAAATTTGCTTAATTTTCAATATTGATTCATCTCATAGAAGATTATTAAAATGTATTAAGAAGAATGATAGGCAAATAATAATAGCATTACGTCTTCCAAATAGAAGGTAAGGATTTCGGTACACTGAAGTGTTTCTCAGTCATTTGATACGAAATTTTGAGAGGACCAATTCATTATGTTTTATAGATTAATTTGGGGGAATCGAAGTTGAAATAATTTAATTATAAAAGTGCAGTGTAGAGACTGCTATTAACAATACAATAGCATTGTCGAACATTCGAGGCGCATTAGGCCGAATAATTAAATATAGAAAGGAGAGTATGGTGCTACAAGAGTAAACGACTAAAAAGGAATAGCAAGGAAACTGAGTGCCATTGCGAATGTAATTCATTAATTACAATTGTAAACGACTGCCAAGCATTTTATTTTGTCTCTAAATTACGGCATTAGAGCAAGAGAAGCACAATTACGAAATTGGCTTCTATTGTCTTACAAATTAGCTGAGAACAACGTATGGAAAAAAGTTGCAGTGGCAGGAACACTGAATTTCCCCCTTTTCCTCTTTACTCTCTCTCTTTCCCCTTTTTTCTCTTTCTCTCCCTTATTATGTTGTGTAACATATAAACACAAACGAAGTTGAATATTTTTATAATAAGTGGATTTGTTACAAGAATGCATAACTAAATCAGTATGATGGTTTAAAAAACGCAGTGCTAATAGTGATTTTTCAAGGGCCTTTCAGTTAGCCTTGGCGTTTTTCAGAAACATATTTTTCAATAAGGACCTTTGCATTTACGTTTAAAGTCAGGACACCTTTAGGGATAGATATTCAGGAACAAAAAAGATTAGCATGCTTAGATTTGCGGATTATGTAGCAGTGTTATTTTCTAAGGCAAGGAGAAGTCACATTTAATTTTTTTCTTATTAATTTGAGGTTATCTGTAGTGGTAAAAATTAATTCACATTAACTTTTTTTTTCTAAAATTCTCAGACAGAGTAGAGTTTTAATTATAAAAAATCGGTTGTCTGTAAAGTCGGTTTACTGACGATAGTTGAACGTGACAACGTCATAAGAAAATACTGATGGAATGGTTTCATTTTTCAAAAGAAAATTTTAATTTTATTTGTTTGATAGATATTTTGTATGGATATAGAGAAGGAGGTAAATGGAAATGTATTATTGTATAGCAGCTGTCCACGCGGACGCATCGCTCACTCAAGTAGGAGAGAGACAGATGTCGAACGCTGCCGAACGCGGAGGCCGATTGTGCCTCTTTGTCGCTCGTTCCGCGCTCTCGCTTGCACTTCAAGCCTTAAATGGAACGCCTCAGAGCGAGGTAACGCCGCATGAGTCATGTTTTTTCGTGCGTGCAGCCGGCTCCATCGAATTATAAGACGTTGTCACGTCAAAAATGGTATCGTTATTGAGACGAGATTATGGTATGAAATAAAACAAACATATTGGTATGTAGTAAGTGATGTGTAGTAAAAGTAGAAGACGAAAAACTAGGAGAAGTCGCCGATTTTCGATATCATAGGGAGCAAGTTGGATACATATTAGAAGAGTTAAAAGGGGTAGAGCTAGATTATTGTCCTTGTTTTCGAGAAATGCGAAGATTGATTAAAGATGGGAAGAACACGAAGTGCCATGTTCAAGCCAAAGACCTTATTATGATAATGATGATGAATGAAAAGAGAACTTCTAATTTATTTGCATGTTTTAACAATTTAATGGACTTTATCATTTTTACTGAACATTTGAATAAGTAGAAAGATGATGGAAAATTAATTTTAATGTGACACTGTTTATTTTGTCCAGTATTTAACTAATACCATGAACCACTCGTAGTTGTATTATTATAATTATATTTAAAAGTCATTGTCAATTAAATAAGTTTACGTAAAGTAACGTTGCGCAACATTTTGCATCAACTAAAATTCCATTGAAAATTGTTTTCTGGGAAATAATGTAACATTTTATCTTGGCTATGCATTTGACAGCTCAAAGTAGGTGAAAAATCGATTCTAAGATTTGATTCGACAGTAGCTGCGAAGCTAAATAAAATCGGACGACGAATAAATACCTAATTGTTGTAAGTTTTCATTCAAAAATAATTCTTAATATACTAAGGTATGTGGCGAGTTCCTTAAAGTTACTAAGGAACTTGTTGAGAATATTTTCATCATCAGTGAGTGACCTTTACGGCAAGCATCGTAGATAGTATTCGAGTTTTCCGGACTTATTAACTGTGGCCTTTAGAATTCTCTAAAATTAGAAATGTTTCGCCTGTGCTTACGGAAGACATTTTCAAAAGATGAGTACAGGTGAGTATAGGCGTTTTTGGGCGACCTTCGTTTGGAAATGAACTGCAGATGCAGGCGAACCATCGGAATGAAAATTCTAAAGACCGCGGCACACGGCCCCTCACACGCAATATTGAAATCGTAATTGTCTTTAATTTTTGGGAGGTCAAGATATTACAGTATATAAGTCGAACCTAATTATCACTATATACGAGGGTGGATTGATAAGTTTCCGGCCTAACCAAGAGATGACGCCACTAGGCCTACCTTGAGGTGACATTCTATAGTACCATCCTTGGATAGCTTGTAGCTATAGTTTCAGCCCGATCTCCTTGCTAGTGTAGGTTTGACAGCACGCTGAACAAGACGCCTCTGTGGTTTTCGTAAAAATGGAAAAGCAGGAAAATCGT
>NW_020439271.1:75018-77073 GCF_000699045.2 Agrilus planipennis
CCCTTTACAGCATGTAATTTAAATGAATATTTTCGAAGATATTACAGATTTAAAATGCAGGGACATAGCGGTTGCGGCGGTACCGGCCGGGAGGCCGGTTTGTATTGTCTAATGACAAAAAAACTGTGAATGTTGTATATAAAGACATTCTGTAGTATATTTAGTATGTTCAGGAAGTATCTTTTGAAGATTTCCCCTTTTTGATAATAATCTAAACAAAACAAAAATATATTTAGTATCAGCATTGCACCCGTGCGAAGCTGGGGCGGGTCACTAGTATTATATATATCGGAATAATTTTCTTATAAGCCCATTTGTCATTATAACTCTACCAAAATGTTGCTTCCTTACGCTTGTACTTTGTAATGTGCTTAAAAAAACATTTGCGCGTTTTATTCATTCTGGGGAGTGGGCAGTACCTCTGTCTTGCACTCTGGTGCAAAGCCGGAGAGTTGGGCAGGAGGGTTCCTTCAGTAACCTCTTTGGAAATCGTGGGAATAGGTGGAGTGTGTTAAGGGAGTGAAATATGCGACGGACTAAATGACAGAACAGAAGTGAAAAGTTATCTGCGGACTATTATTAAGTAGCATTTGCCTAAACGTAGAAAAACTTGAATTAGACTCTAATCGATGTTCTACTAAATGATAAGCTATGGTCTAGAGGTGGCGGATTTTTTCCCTACGTCAAAAGTTGTTTAAATTTCTTCAAATACCTACTCTTAGTCTTTATTGAAAAATTTCCTTTATTTGGGTCAGTCGTTAGGTAGCCAAAAAAGGACGAATTCGGAAATATTACGGAGAAGACTAGAAATTGCTTTAATTGCTTCATTGCTTTCACTTCAAAATGGAAAGTCTGATTTTTCCGTATTTGACTAGGACTTACTGAGCTATATCGTGTAGAAGATGTCATTACCAGAAAGAAAATTTCTGTAAGAAATACCTTATAGGTACATATAACCAGATTCGTAACTAGACTAGGGAATTCTTAGTTTTTTAGTTGTTTTAGTTATTTCCTAATTTACATAAATATTAAAAACAATAAAAAAGGTAATTTTTTATGCCTTATTATTAGGATTCTTTTTTTTGCTGTCAAGTGGACGCGTGTTGACCGCCGTCTGTGTCGCAATATCGTAGACGATTAGCAATGAAGTTGCGAGACGAAATCATTTGTATACACACGCGCGGAGAACTAATTGACAACTAGTTCCGACATGGCCGGCTCATCGGGCCCCCGAATGCCTAGATAATGGCCATCATGAATTGCATCTTAATTGGAAACGATTTTGATAATTAATCTGGCCTGTAACTGCATAAGTGCATTGCAATTGGCCATTGTTGAACACAATAGGGATAATCGGAACTTCGGTTCCGTTTTCATCCCCCCGGTCTCCTCTCTTCCCTCCTTTATTGGAACGACCCTCCGACTGACAACTACTATGCAACACCGACGTCGACATCCATACGTCGAGTAGCGTCGTTCCGCGTCGCTTTCTCATTTCACGCCACACCAGACGCCAGCGTTTCGGTGTCTGTCTTCGTCTGGTCTGTTTCGGTAGTCCGGTGGTAAATGGTTATAATGGGGGATGATAGTGATTACGAGGATGATCTCATTAGTTATAAGTACTTCAAATTATGCTCTAGTATGTCGTAATTATTATCGATGGATTACAGGGTGATTCGCGGAAACGGTTAATCCAAATAAATTGCCAAAGGATCAAAATGTCAAATTAGTAAGAATTTGAATATAATAGGTCAATTGAAAAGTCCCTGGCCTAAAATAGTAAAACACATTTTTTTTTTGCAAAATTTGTTTTTTTTATTCAACATAATTCCCTTCAAGGGTGATACACTGATTATAGCGATCCTCCAACTTTTCGATACCATTTTTGTAGTACGATTTGTCCTTTGCTTCAAAATAGGCCTCAGTTTCGGCGATCACCTCTTCATTCGACGAAAATTTTTTCCCAACGAGCATTCTTTTGAGATCTGAGAACAGGAAGTAGTCGCTGGGGGCCAGATCTGGAGAATACGGTGGATGCGGAAGCAATTCGAAGCC
>NW_020439271.1:82834-92375 GCF_000699045.2 Agrilus planipennis
ATACACTATAATTCAAATAAAATTCAATAAAAAAGTTATTTTCAAGCGGGTGGAGGTGGGGGATCAAAAGGAAGTGGTCACTTGAACAAAACCCGATAACCTAACCTAACCTAACCTACCCTATTGATAAAGCTATTTAAATAATGTTTTATATAACTTTCTCTATATTTTTATGTATTTTTCATTAGTTTTACCTTTGAATATTGTTTAAGAATGACTGTATAAATGTTTACATGCCTAGAAATGTATAAAAATTAACATATTTATTAACTTTGAACACCCATAATTTTTTATGGGGGTGAGACCGCTACGAACTTTTTATGGTACAGTGGTGGGGGAGACCTCCTCTTTCCCCCCCAGGGGAGTGGGGGCCATCATCTAGACCTTTACCACTATTTTTGAAGTTGTTTTCACTTTACAAAATGGCCAGAAATTGCACTTTGTGAATTTAATACTAATGAAATCTCAAAGTCTGAAGTGCTACTCACTGTCATGTTACCAACCACCCCGAAAATGAAATCACGGTGTGTTGTTACTTTTCTGACCCATAGTAGCTTGTATTAATATTAGTATTAATGCATTATGTCCCACTACTTTGAATTACTATAAGTTAGGACAATGTAGCTATAGGTACTACTACAAGGATAATATATTAGTTGTAAATGTTTTTATCCGTTTCGTTCAAGTGAGGGGAGTGAAAATGAGCGTGGCAGTAGTTCGTGTGCGACCTGTTGGTTCTTTCATCGGTAAAAGTTAAATCAATTACCATAAATCTTTAACGATCTTCGGCCTATGGCATTTTACGACTGGTCGCGGGCACGTTTGGGATATAATAGGTGATAAGCTGGCCCATTAGTTATGCCCAGAAAACTCTAATATACACATCTGCATTTAATTTCTCTTTAACAGTGTTATACCTGCTGGTGAATTATGGAACACCTGACGCCATAAATTCCACATTTGTTTACTAAAGATTACGTTATCGTATTCAAATTCAGACAAAATAGGACATGCAATTAATTGATGTTTTGGCTTAGAAGTAATTGCGATTTCATTTTAGAAACACTTAAACGATAATATAATCTCATTTATATTTACAATAAGCTGTTGCCTGGTTAATAATTAAATTTACCGATTTAAAGTACAAGCTGACATTGATTAAGTTAAAAATAAATAATGGATTTTTTTACCATAAAAATGAGTAACGAGAATTTAAAATCTCTGACTAAACCTTGATAACAAAACAATCAAATTTCCTTAAATTAGATCGATAAGCATATTTATAAAACTCTTTTAAATGGTGTCAATTAATTAAAATTAATGAGAATTCGGATGGAAATCGGTAACTTTCGGAAAATGAATTAGTGGATTGAAAATTTCACGAATTCATAGTTAATAATAACAGCACACATTAATGAATATTAACTGAACTAATTACTACATAGGCGTACATTAATGAGCCAAAAATTCAGATATGGTAAATTGATAAGATATCTGGAAAAATTGTTTTCTCACAAACTGAAAAATGAACTATGGGAGTAAGTAATGACGGATCCATTCAATCAATTAAAATTATTTTGAGAATAGGTACCTACAGTAATTTTTTAAAAGGTTAATTAGATTTAGATTGGTAAACCGTTACCGAACTTTAACATATGCGCGCCCAACACGATCTTGCGTTTAATTTTAAGGGATTATTTCGGAAATATGTATTTCGATATTCGTTCAAGCAATTGACGGTAAAATTGCCCTTTTCATGCCCTTTTGGTATCTATTGCGATTCACTTTTCTGCGTCATTTCCTTTGGATTACATCATCAGTTGGTAATTTGATGCACATATGTATAGTCAGCAAAGGAATAAGCGAGAGGAAAGAATAAGGGTGGCGATGGATGTATGGCAGCAGCGCCGGCAGTAGCAGTAGCACTCGAGTGCAATTGAAAAACAAAAGACTGGTTTAATGAGGATCAAATTCTAAATTGAACCTTTATTTGCGAAAAGGATCTGCTTAAGCCACTTATATTTTTAATATTGCCCGCTTTAATACCACGTGTTTTGTTCCACGCGTATACGAATACAATGCGTATTTTTTAGCCGATTCCTGAACTAGGTACATTTTTTTTCAATTAATAAAAAAGAGTATACGCAAAAATACAATACAAATACAAAACAAAATCAATCGATCTTGAACAACTCCCATAATCCAGAGTTTATTCATCCTAAACCCTTTAGGAGGAGTGCATAAGAATTATAATAAACAGTGTAGTGAACACCATCTGGTTCAAAGATGTTCGACAAAGTCCATAAGGATATTGACTTGTGGAATGGAACACAATGGAGCAGCTATCCAGAACAAAAAGTAAAAAGTTGATCGTGGTCAGACATGGATTACGATTTCCATCTCAGTGAATCTCGTAAGCACGTTCTAGAAAGTTGTGATAAAATACAGATACAGGCCAACTCGATAAGCTGTCTTTAGACAGCGTTTCATGAATTACTATAACCAGCGTACTGAACGCTATCTATATATACAAAACTGTTGCATACTGCGAATTCTGTGGGAATTGCAATCGAAATCGCAAGTCGTCTGACTGTTTTCTTAGAATACTAACTACCATGAGCTTTCTGTTCGGAGAATATACAAACAAAAATAAAGAAGAATGCTTACTCTAAATAATTTCAAGTTTTTGCAAAAATTAATATGAATGCACATAAGAAAAATTGACAATTTTGTTTTCATCATCATAAGGTCGTCAGTCCTAAGACTGGTTGGACACGAACCTCCACTCTTTCCTATCCCGAGACAATCTTCGTATTTCCCTAAAACTAGAACAACCTACATCCTTAACAATTTGTGAACAGCAATCTAATCTAGGTTTACCTCTACCCTTCCTAATTCTCGTTTCTGCCTCTAATATGTCTCTGACTAGACCTTCATACTTGAGAAGATGTCCTACCAACCTATTTCGCCTATTTCTTATAGGCTTCCATAGGGTCCTCGGTCCCTATTGTTTCTAATTCCTCTTTATTTCTAACCTTCTCTATTTACGGTATTCTCATCATTCGCCTATAACACCACATTTCGAATGCTTCTAACCTTTTCATTTCCGCCGTGCTCACTGTTCATGTTTCGCACCCGTATAGCGCCGCGCTCCAAACATACAACCTCTTTCGAATTTCTAAATTAAGCGTTCGCGAGCATAGAAATGACTTCTTTTTATCGAAGGCGACTCGACCCTGCGCTATCCTCTGCTTTATATCCCTACTACTCCTTCCGTCCTGACTTATCTGACTTCCTAGATACATAAAATCGGCCACTTCTTCTAATTTTTCGTCTCCTTTATATTCGCTCTTTCCCTGCTTTTTCTTCCCTTGGACACCAGTATTTTTGTTTTACTTTAATTTTGTTTTAACTAAATAATAAGTATAAGTTGGTCAAGCCAAATAATTAAATCATTACCATTAGTAATATGGATTTTGGGAAGTTTTTAGATTTCATTCTTTACGTGTGGGAACTGTTCAATAAAGAACTTGATGAGAAAATCCGTTTCAAATTACACCTCGCCGACAGCGAATTATTGCTGTAAATATAGGTATATACCAATTCTACAGTAAAGTACTGAGGTGTTTGATTCCATTATATTTATTATATCAAGTACAAATTAGTCATGTTAATAGGTGCGTAATTTTCTATAAAAAAATCTCTGTACGCGATTGTTGTTTCAACCCTATTTAATCTGGTGTCTTTTGGTGTGCGCACTGTCGCATTATGAAGTCCCTTGCCTGTGAAAACTTTCTCATAAAATATTCCCCGCGCGGCAAATAAATTGTTGCTCTCGCTCAATTTCATCCAATATGGCCAAATAAGCCGGTTTTTGTGAATAATTGGACGAATTGGCCCCGTTCTCACGACTAAAGCTTGGTGTTGCGGACCAGCGAACAGTTCGACACCCGCCGGGTGGAAATTAGTCGAACCACGAAATCATTGTACACAGATCACACTTGAATTAGTCTTTTCTGTACGACATGTAGTACAGACTTTACCGCGTCCATCACCCACTGGGCTTCGCTGCCACGAATATCATCGCCTTCAACCTGATAGTAATATACTAATATAGATATTGAAATTTCAAGAAAGAAAGACAGACGAAAAACAAGTTTTTAAAGCAAGGAATAAATTATTACCAAAATTACTTGCACTATATGTAATTCAAAAGATTTGTTCATCATTAGCAGAAATTTTTCTAAACAAAATGCATACATTGCTATTCGATGATGAAGAAAAGTTAGCATCGTCCGGCATAAGCTATTGAGTGGTACTTACCCGAGTAAAAATAAAAAGAATTGTAACACCACTGAATTACCTCGAAATATCTGAAATGACCTAAATAACCACCGAAATAGTTCCTACAAATTAAACGAAAATATAAATTTTAAAATTATAGCAAAAATACTACCCTTTGAAACAGCTCCAGACTAGCACAATATTAAAAAAGCGCCCCGCAAAAAACATACTATAATAGCACCAAAACAGCATAACATACAAAATCATCTACAACAGCACCAAAACGTACCGTATATAAAAATGAAAATATTGATTAATTAGTACCAATTTNGTAAGTTTAGTTTGTAATTTTGGTTTTTGTTATAATAATTTCTACATTTGTTTATCATAAATTTTAATGTGAGAATATGCCTGATATTCAATCACCTAATCATGGAGGCGATTTGAAATTAATATAAAATGGGTCACCGCGGTGATCTGCAGGTCGCAGTCACACCTGTTCTAAACACTTAGACATATTCTCATTGCGATTAATGAATTATGAATTTCGATATGAATCCCCTCTAGTAGGAAAAACAAACCTCAGCTTGTTTATATTGCTTTGATATTTCAATTTAAGCGACTTTTCGAATCTTGGATTTAACATTTGGTTCACAAATGTTTTAAAGTTAAATACCCCTGAAGATGCCCTAAATCGGCGAAAGGCCTACAATTAGGGTTTTTTCGAATCCAAGAGTTTTTTCTTAGTTTGGATTTAAAGATCTTCAACTAGACTTTTCTTAATAACATATTTGTGTGCATAAAACATATCCATTATTTGCAGGTTTGGTTTCAAAATAGACGAGCCAAATGGAGAAAAAGGGAGAAAGCCCTGGGTCGAGAGGTAACAACATTTATGCATCCGGCAGAACATTCAGGTAAATTTCACTTTTATGTGTATAAAGAAGATACATCTGCATATGTTGTCTGTCTATTTCTGATTTTATTCAGACACTCTCATAAGATCTAAATGCTGGTGCCGTAAGCAAAAGCTTCATTCTTTATCCTCTGTGTAATAGAAAGGTCGGATTTGCGGGAAGGCAATTTCTTAGCTTCACGTATTCAATTAAATTTATATCGTATCTCAAATAGGTAGGTACGTGTTTAAAAAAATTAAATTACAACGTTATTTGTGTGTTTTTATTGCCTATATCTACTAATAAGAAAAAAGAAAAATATTAATATTTTTGTTGAACGTAATACGGTTTGCTCCAGCAGTTAGTTACATTAATGTAAAAGAACATTTTTTGGCTAGACTCACTTGCCTTAAGCGTAACTTTCGATGATGGCCGCTTTGTTCCTTTACTTCAGTTTTATCATCATAGAATAAAGAAGATATTTATCATTCACGTTTAATAGTTGTATAATTTGCACAGATTCAAGGAAGTCAAGATTAATTTATTGCAATGTAATTATGAATTCCATATTATAACACACTCAAAATACATTAGTATTAATTATTTATGTATTTCATTTTTATTATTGTCGTTGTCTTTGGTTTAGGCTTGTTCAGATCTCAAAAGCACGAGTAATCCCTTAGATTCCCCCTTTTAGTTACCGTTTCATTAACGCTTCACAGGAAAACTTCCCAAAAGGGTAGTATTCTAGGAGTGGCATGTATGGTAACGTCTTTCGCTTGTGGAAAGAACTTTTCACTTTCTCTTCATAAAAACGACAGGAAGAACTGATGGTCATTCCCAGTTTGTTCCTGTGGTAGCGCAGTTCTCTGTGACCTGTAAGGCATTAGAGTTTTGACTTTTCCCCTGCTGAGACTGAGAATTTGTTTTTCCCACTCCCTGCAGTCTGTATAGATGAAGGCCTTTGCCTACTTATATCTTTGTTGTGCTCCACGGTCCCTATAAAGTTCTAATGCGTCTCATATCGCAATTTCTTGATTGACCAGACTGTTGCAGATACTCATAGTAGGTTCTGGGTCGATAGGTGTTTCGGGGCACCTGCTAGCTTTTTTTTGACTTAATTTTGTTTATTTCAGTTTTAGTTTAGTTTATTTTTCGCAAAATTATGTACAGACATTTTGTGTGTCTCTATAGGAAGCGAAGTTTAAATAAAAAAATAGAAAGTTTTCAGGTGTACTGAGTGTTTATTATTCTGTTTCAGGTTTACCGGAATTGGCTTTTCATGCTCAAATGGGTATTTCGCCAATGGGTGTGGACCATTTCTGGCCGGGATTACCGTTTCCGCCAATGTTTAATCCGGCACTGAGCTTACCGTGGGCTCCGAAATCATCCCTCTCAGTTCCGTCATTCCACGCACTTCTATCGCAATACGTTCTAGCTAACGGTGTACCGCAAGGTTCCACGCCGGGACCGACGGCAGAAGAACGATCGCCCAGTTCTAGTCCCGAAACGATGAACGAGGCACCGTTATCCCCTCGAAGAACATCAATAGAAACGTTGCGGTTGCGAGCACAAGAGATGATGCCCAGTGGGTCGTCTCAACAACCCCAACTTCACGCGAAATCTTAAGTTTTTTGAAATAATTACAACGTACATAAAGTACGATATTCAATAGCGATGTAAATAAGTGTACCTAAAATACGATTATCCCCGTGTATATAGTGAACAATTTAGAATTTAGATTACAATTAATTATCTACTCGTTAAAGTTTTGTTATGTGTATCAGGTGGGTTAAATATGCTGTCATTGATGTTTTTATATTTACTTAAAGCAATTATTTTCTTATATTGTAATATATTTGAAGTTAGGGATGATATCTGTTTTGCATCTTGAATTACGTTATAAAAATAAAAATCTATTTATTTCTTTGCATTAATAATGAAGTATTTCAATTAATTCTATGTTGAGAGTTTTCCTGGAGGAATTAATCCAAAGAGACCACGGCCCATCAGCCCGAAAAACTCTCAACATAGAATTAACGCCGGCCGTGAAAGCCTACACTCAACCATTATTTCAATTAAGTATTTATAAGTAGCACGAAATAAGCAATCTATCCCATCTTTTTGTTGTACTTTACGCTGATCAGAAGCAATGCTTAAATAATGTAATTACATTAGTAACTTCTAAAAATTTCAAATACAATTACAACTTTTACTTGGTATCTTTTTTTTTAATTTTGAAGAGATTTAGCAATATAGATTTTACTGAATGAATATGCGTGTATTATTTTCCCAAAATCAAACTCATTTAAGACAAACGTCACTGGTGTACTGGTCAGGTGGAAATTTCAGAACTATACATTTCTTCGTCATCACGTGTAGAATATATTTCTTAAACCACATCTATTTGAAAATGTCACCTACTTCACTGAAAACTGCCCCAAATTAACTGAAATTTCATAATATTTTGTATAAAGCACAACATCTCTCAAACGCTTTAAAATGCGTTTATAGCACTGGTATTACTTTATTACATATATACAGAAATATGGCTGAAGGTATTTACGGTATTGTCAAATTCATTCCTAAATTAAACAGGTTAAGGTATGTAATAGGAAAATTTACTTCAATGCTATTGATTATTGTCTCTCAACCCTTTAAGTGTGCGATAAAGGCTAGAA
This sequence comes from Agrilus planipennis, assembly GCF_000699045.2. NCBI lineage: Eukaryota > Metazoa > Arthropoda > Insecta > Coleoptera > Buprestidae > Agrilus > Agrilus planipennis. The sequence continues at coordinate 90,696 of NW_020439271.1, forward strand.
AATATATAAGTAGCAAGAATAAAGAAGTTCATTTGGTAATATATTAGATTAAAGGTAGGAAACAGTTACCCCCCTCCACTCCCAAACATTTTATTAAATATATTAGCACAATATAAAAATATTATTAAGAGAACTGTCGGCTGAAAAGGACTTTAGATGGTTCTGGAATGACCTAAGGTAAAAGGGAATCCGACACTACCAGTCGTAACGTACGAAAAAAAGAAAAAAGACGACTACAGCCTTTATCCACATTCAGGTAGGAGTGAATTTGGTTCCGCCGGTATTTGTATAAATCTTCGTATAGTTTCTTTTCAACGAAATGTACGTATACTTACTTATTCTCTTACGCTTACAAAGTCATCATCATCATAAGGTCGTAGGTCCTAAGACTGGTTGGACATGTACCTCCACTCTTTCCTATCCTGAGCTAAACTTCGCATTTCCCTAAAACTAGAACAGCCCACAACTTTAACTATTTGCGAACAGTAATCTAATCTAAGTCTACCTCTACCCCTCCTAACTCCTATTTCTTCCTCTAATATGTCTCTGACTAGACCTTCATGCTTGAGAAGATGTCCTACCAACCTATCTCGCCATAGAGTCCTCTGTTATCCTATTCTTTCCAATACCTCTTAATTTCTAACCTTTTCTACCTACGATATCCTCATCATCCGCCTATAACACCACATTTCGAACGCTTCTAACCTTTTCTTTTCCGCCGCGCCCACTGTCCATGTTTCGCACCCGTACAACGCCCTGCTCCAAACATACACCTTTAACAACCTTTTTCGAGTACTACCTACCTGACTAAATTTCATGTCTCAATTCCAATATCAACCAATGTAAAAAATGACCAAATAAAATAATCTAAACACTTTATACTTTATATATAACAGAACTACAAAGAATTATCCTATTTTTTTCCTATAACCAAAGAAAATAATTTTTTGACAAAATGGTAATTAGTTTGATTAATTGAGTAGTTTTAGCCCATGGTTCCCCATATTCACTGTCATTCCCTGAATAGCACACAGTAATATCTATCTATAATTAGGTGTTTACGTCAAAAATTTCAATGATCTGGTTTTATAATTTGTTGCAGGGTTAAAAATTGAATTCGGTTTTATTTTTGGCAGTACCAATAAAGTATTTTGAATTAGGTAAATTGTACAACATGTATACGTGTCGATATTATATATGTACTTACCTATTGGTCGGTTCTTAAGCTAAATTATTTTTGCAATATAAAAAACGACCTTACTTTCGAGGACCAGCCAGCGTTTAGACAAAAAGATTGAATAATAATGGTAAACAGCGAACATGCTACAATTTTGACATAAACCGCTCAGGTGTTTCCTTTTGTTAATCACTTCTTCTAGCTTTGTATTATGTTATTACAACTTTACTGGTGTATATGTCCTATAAAAAAAAGTACGCTTCCTTATAAATGTAAAAGGTGAGTTATATCAGCGACATGAAAAAAATGTTTATAGTATAACGCGCTTTATAGTTTATATTTTATATATAATACTCTATTTTACAAAAACTAAATTATTTTAACCATAATTACTTATCTAAGTATATATATTTGTGTGTTTTTTTGCATAGACAACAACACAGCGATTAATCCACAAAAGGATTTTTATGGAAACAACAAACTGTAAACAATTCAGTTCAATT
>NW_020439271.1:93775-105903 GCF_000699045.2 Agrilus planipennis
ATACCTGCTGGTGAATTATGGAACACCTGACGCCATAAATTCCACATTTGTTTACTAAAGATTACGTTATCGTATTCAAATTCAGACAAAATAGGACATGCAATTAATTGATGTTTTGGCTTAGAAGTAATTGCGATTTCATTTTAGAAACACTTAAACGATAATATAATCTCATTTATATTTACAATAAGCTGTTGCCTGGTTAATAATTAAATTTACCGATTTAAAGTACAAGCTGACATTGATTAAGTTAAAAATAAATAATGGATTTTTTTACCATAAAAATGAGTAACGAGAATTTAAAATCTCTGACTAAACCTTGATAACAAAACAATCAAATTTCCTTAAATTAGATCGATAAGCATATTTATAAAACTCTTTTAAATGGTGTCAATTAATTAAAATTAATGAGAATTCGGATGGAAATCGGTAACTTTCGGAAAATGAATTAGTGGATTGAAAATTTCACGAATTCATAGTTAATAATAACAGCACACATTAATGAATATTAACTGAACTAATTACTACATAGGCGTACATTAATGAGCCAAAAATTCAGATATGGTAAATTGATAAGATATCTGGAAAAATTGTTTTCTCACAAACTGAAAAATGAACTATGGGAGTAAGTAATGACGGATCCATTCAATCAATTAAAATTATTTTGAGAATAGGTACCTACAGTAATTTTTTAAAAGGTTAATTAGATTTAGATTGGTAAACCGTTACCGAACTTTAACATATGCGCGCCCAACACGATCTTGCGTTTAATTTTAAGGGATTATTTCGGAAATATGTATTTCGATATTCGTTCAAGCAATTGACGGTAAAATTGCCCTTTTCATGCCCTTTTGGTATCTATTGCGATTCACTTTTCTGCGTCATTTCCTTTGGATTACATCATCAGTTGGTAATTTGATGCACATATGTATAGTCAGCAAAGGAATAAGCGAGAGGAAAGAATAAGGGTGGCGATGGATGTATGGCAGCAGCGCCGGCAGTAGCAGTAGCACTCGAGTGCAATTGAAAAACAAAAGACTGGTTTAATGAGGATCAAATTCTAAATTGAACCTTTATTTGCGAAAAGGATCTGCTTAAGCCACTTATATTTTTAATATTGCCCGCTTTAATACCACGTGTTTTGTTCCACGCGTATACGAATACAATGCGTATTTTTTAGCCGATTCCTGAACTAGGTACATTTTTTTTCAATTAATAAAAAAGAGTATACGCAAAAATACAATACAAATACAAAACAAAATCAATCGATCTTGAACAACTCCCATAATCCAGAGTTTATTCATCCTAAACCCTTTAGGAGGAGTGCATAAGAATTATAATAAACAGTGTAGTGAACACCATCTGGTTCAAAGATGTTCGACAAAGTCCATAAGGATATTGACTTGTGGAATGGAACACAATGGAGCAGCTATCCAGAACAAAAAGTAAAAAGTTGATCGTGGTCAGACATGGATTACGATTTCCATCTCAGTGAATCTCGTAAGCACGTTCTAGAAAGTTGTGATAAAATACAGATACAGGCCAACTCGATAAGCTGTCTTTAGACAGCGTTTCATGAATTACTATAACCAGCGTACTGAACGCTATCTATATATACAAAACTGTTGCATACTGCGAATTCTGTGGGAATTGCAATCGAAATCGCAAGTCGTCTGACTGTTTTCTTAGAATACTAACTACCATGAGCTTTCTGTTCGGAGAATATACAAACAAAAATAAAGAAGAATGCTTACTCTAAATAATTTCAAGTTTTTGCAAAAATTAATATGAATGCACATAAGAAAAATTGACAATTTTGTTTTCATCATCATAAGGTCGTCAGTCCTAAGACTGGTTGGACACGAACCTCCACTCTTTCCTATCCCGAGACAATCTTCGTATTTCCCTAAAACTAGAACAACCTACATCCTTAACAATTTGTGAACAGCAATCTAATCTAGGTTTACCTCTACCCTTCCTAATTCTCGTTTCTGCCTCTAATATGTCTCTGACTAGACCTTCATACTTGAGAAGATGTCCTACCAACCTATTTCGCCTATTTCTTATAGGCTTCCATAGGGTCCTCGGTCCCTATTGTTTCTAATTCCTCTTTATTTCTAACCTTCTCTATTTACGGTATTCTCATCATTCGCCTATAACACCACATTTCGAATGCTTCTAACCTTTTCATTTCCGCCGTGCTCACTGTTCATGTTTCGCACCCGTATAGCGCCGCGCTCCAAACATACAACCTCTTTCGAATTTCTAAATTAAGCGTTCGCGAGCATAGAAATGACTTCTTTTTATCGAAGGCGACTCGACCCTGCGCTATCCTCTGCTTTATATCCCTACTACTCCTTCCGTCCTGACTTATCTGACTTCCTAGATACATAAAATCGGCCACTTCTTCTAATTTTTCGTCTCCTTTATATTCGCTCTTTCCCTGCTTTTTCTTCCCTTGGACACCAGTATTTTTGTTTTACTTTAATTTTGTTTTAACTAAATAATAAGTATAAGTTGGTCAAGCCAAATAATTAAATCATTACCATTAGTAATATGGATTTTGGGAAGTTTTTAGATTTCATTCTTTACGTGTGGGAACTGTTCAATAAAGAACTTGATGAGAAAATCCGTTTCAAATTACACCTCGCCGACAGCGAATTATTGCTGTAAATATAGGTATATACCAATTCTACAGTAAAGTACTGAGGTGTTTGATTCCATTATATTTATTATATCAAGTACAAATTAGTCATGTTAATAGGTGCGTAATTTTCTATAAAAAAATCTCTGTACGCGATTGTTGTTTCAACCCTATTTAATCTGGTGTCTTTTGGTGTGCGCACTGTCGCATTATGAAGTCCCTTGCCTGTGAAAACTTTCTCATAAAATATTCCCCGCGCGGCAAATAAATTGTTGCTCTCGCTCAATTTCATCCAATATGGCCAAATAAGCCGGTTTTTGTGAATAATTGGACGAATTGGCCCCGTTCTCACGACTAAAGCTTGGTGTTGCGGACCAGCGAACAGTTCGACACCCGCCGGGTGGAAATTAGTCGAACCACGAAATCATTGTACACAGATCACACTTGAATTAGTCTTTTCTGTACGACATGTAGTACAGACTTTACCGCGTCCATCACCCACTGGGCTTCGCTGCCACGAATATCATCGCCTTCAACCTGATAGTAATATACTAATATAGATATTGAAATTTCAAGAAAGAAAGACAGACGAAAAACAAGTTTTTAAAGCAAGGAATAAATTATTACCAAAATTACTTGCACTATATGTAATTCAAAAGATTTGTTCATCATTAGCAGAAATTTTTCTAAACAAAATGCATACATTGCTATTCGATGATGAAGAAAAGTTAGCATCGTCCGGCATAAGCTATTGAGTGGTACTTACCCGAGTAAAAATAAAAAGAATTGTAACACCACTGAATTACCTCGAAATATCTGAAATGACCTAAATAACCACCGAAATAGTTCCTACAAATTAAACGAAAATATAAATTTTAAAATTATAGCAAAAATACTACCCTTTGAAACAGCTCCAGACTAGCACAATATTAAAAAAGCGCCCCGCAAAAAACATACTATAATAGCACCAAAACAGCATAACATACAAAATCATCTAAAACAGCACCAAAACGTACCGTATATAAAAATGAAAATATTGATTAATTAGTACCAATTTATTCATCAGATATTTAAATTTTTATTAATTAATGTTAACACATTTTTCCACAAAATTTTCCTCCATATCCATCACCCTAAAATGTTCCGCTAAACCCCCATCTTATATCTCAGCAATATCCAATTTATCTATAATTATCAACCTCATCCAAATCACTATCAACTTACCACCCACAATTTCACGTCCAGTCAGAAAATTATTATGAAAATAGTAATCATATCTATTTGAATAATAATAATAGTGATAATAGTTATAACAACATTATTAATTTGTAATTGTTTAAAAAATGGAAATAGTTTCTCAACTTTTTATTAAAATCAATGTAATGTAAATTAGGATTTATTATATATTCAAATTTTAGTATCCCTTTAGTGTTGTTTCAGCATTCACATTAAATAAAAATCAGTGGTTTTTATATGTCATTAGAATGTATGCAGTCAACTTTACATCACATTAAGATCCGTCCACTTTTTTCCATTTCGAATAGTTTTCTTTCGCGTTTTAATCGGAAAATATTTTTCAAATTGCTTAATAATGTCGGACAAATCCTATTCATTTCAATCGGTCTCGCTTTTATGACATTTTACGTATCTTTCGGCGGTTTTCTACAATATTTAACTGAAAAGTGAAGTTCTTCACCGTTTTTTTCATGAATAACAGAGAGATCAACACGTATCTACGTAAGTACCAAGATACTCACACTATCTTCTAATATTTTCGTGAAAATTAATTCTATTTTATAATTATTCTGTTAGTTTACCCTGCGGCAATTTATTTTTACTGATAGATTTCAAAAAAAAAGCATCTCTTATTCTAACGTGTATAATATGACCACATTTAACAGAGCAAACGTATTTATTAAAGTCTCATATATACCAACATCCAGGTGGTAAAATATCTGCATCCCTATTATAGGCCGAGTACAATGTGTAGCAACATCGTGAATAGGCATTATATGTTATTAAGCAGGTAACCTGATACTAGGTGTAACTTACTAGCCACCTTTGCGATTGAATTGGTCGATTCAAGAAGTGCGTACAAATGGAATAAATCTTTCGACAAATGGCTTTCACTGTGTATCGCTTTTTCTTTCCAAATACCTACTCTACCACATACTTACTTCCTTTTTGGAATATTCATTAAAAATCTGTCCAGAAATTATTTTTCTAGAGTTAGTAAGGAATGAAGTTATTAAATTTTTATTCTTCCTTTTGGATGTGAAGTTTTGAAATGTTTAAACAATTTTAAAATTACATTAAACCGCTTTGCTTTTGTATAATAGACTATTTTCAGTTTTCCTTGTTTAATTACAAGGCATAATTAGTGAGTACTATTGTAAAGCATGATTTACAACTTTTTACGAAAAGCTGGTTTTGTTATTAGACCTCATGATAACACAACATGATTAAAACTAGGATTTAATTTAAGTAGAAATAAATTTAAAAAAATGTATTCCTATTCTGCTCGCAAATCCCTTTTCATGAAAAAAAAATTACCCTCCATTTGCATGTATCGTGCTTTCTCTTTCTTAAATACGAATTTCGTTTATAATATTTGCGAATTTGAAGTCCATGTCTCATTTCGTTTAGATTCGAAAAGTCTCTGAGTGAACGGTAAGCGTTATCATAACAAAAGGGTTCTGTTGTACCCTTAAAAAATGAATAATCATTTACAGTTGCGGCTTATGATGGTTTACATAGAGGGTGCATAATTTCAAAATTAGTCAGTAGGTACCTATAACTGTTTATTCTTTAAACTTAATTGAAGCATTGACCTTTCACTACAATTTTTTCATCCCACGTAAAAACGTATTTCCCACTATGACAGTGAAAATACACAAACTTCATAGTAACAGTTTGTATACCGTCGTTGCAGGTTGTGAGCAAATTGAAGCAATTGCTCACTTGTCAGGTACAATGTAGCATTAAATACGATCGAAATGTGACATTCTCCACTTACAATGTAACGTTAAGGACTGAACGGATCTATGATAAGTTTTTGCTCATCCTAGCTGCGTCAAACGGCTCTTATTAGAGAACAGCCACTAATCATTTGGAATTTGTCTATTACTATTACACCATAATTAATTAAAAATTACATAAAATTAGGCCATAAAGGCCTTATGAATTGTACTAACGGTCATTGATACACACACTGCCTCCAAATTTAATTCCTCACTTGTTTATCGAAGCATACACTTGTAATGCTGTTTTTCTTGACCAAAAAGAATGGTTTCTTAAAAATTTTACAAATGACATTGAACGTATTTAAGTTTTCCTCCCTTCCTTTGTTTTCCATTATTTCTACGTTCGGTCTTCAACCACCGTCACTATAAATAGTTAGAATTGTAAATTTTAGAACCAGTTTCGCGTTGATAATGCCCACGTATGAAGTGGGCGAAACACGTGTCCGCGCAAAAAGTGTTTTTGTTAGTAATTAGGGGTGAGTTTTCTTTTTAATTTTTTAATTAATTATTATTTACCACAGTCTNAAAATCGGCCACTTCTTCTAATTTTTCGTCTCCTATCTTTATATTCGCTCTTTCTCTACTTTTTCTTCCCTTGCATACTAGTATTTTAGTTTTACTTTTATTTATTTTCATACAGTACTGATCTGTCAGTACCGCTTCTATTTTATTTAAAGCTATATCTGGGTCCTCCTTGCTAGGCGCTAATACTGCTTACAAAGTAAAACTCAATTAATTAGCTGTAATAAACCTTCGTACTATCTTTCTGTTTTAATAAACGTTGTGTAATTCCGAATGTATGCAATTTCATTTAAAGTTATATGGTAAATCCATCATGTGAATACTACCCTACGGAGGAAGGCAAATGCGAGCAATATCTACCAACAATCGGTAAGAAGCTGTTTGTACTTTGTTCTAATTTGAGTTAAGTAACCGGAACAAAAGTTTCCTAGTTAAGTTGATATGCACTTATGTAGCGTTACTAATTAAAAAATCGGAAGTGAGGTAACGTATTTCGTGCTACTGCAACGGGAAACATAAACTGTCGCACTCTCGCAGTGGATAAATTAATATAATTCAACTTGAATTCCTTACTACATCTAGAAATTCTTAGAGATATTGCGCTTTTTTTTATTTTACGTTCCGAATCGCATTTATTCGTTATATTATTTGTTTTGGGAGGCATTTGTCCGTTTTTACATAAAAATCGAGAATCATTCAATGGAGTTGAAGTTGATGTGGTTTTATTTTTAAATGGAATATTGTACCGGAAAAGATATAAGTGAATTTCAAAACCACCATGGTCAAAATTGATGGTATGTATCGTCTATAACGCAGTTTATAGACAGAAAAAGATCAGTAAGAAAAAGATTTACGTCAGAATTCAGGATTTTGAGATATCCTATCCTCATAACAAAAAAAAAAAACAATTTTTCGCTGGCTCTAGAATTGCCTTTGTGTATCAAGATTTTGAAATATGTACCTATATTAATCTTAAAATTCAAATGACGTTAATTTGACATAGTTTTAAGATTACGATGTCTTAAAATGTATATGAGCTGGATATAAGTTCGAGTTCCGAGAATTCCCAATGGGCGCCAGAAAAGCTGATTCCTGAATTACCCTAACAGATTGAAATTTCAAGATATTTCAAAATGTTGATGTGCAAGAGCAATTCTGATGACACGTTCTAATTCAGCCATAAAAGATACTTCGGAAATTACTATTTTGGTAAATGTGTAGATGATGGCCCCCACCCCCTTCGGGGGATCGAAAGAGAAGGTCTCCCCCACCACTGTCCCATAAAAAGTTCGTGGCGGTCTCACCCCCATTAAAAATTATGGGGGTTAAATGGGGTGGGGGTAGGGGGGATCAAAAGAGGGTGGTCACCTGAGTAAAACCCCATAAAAAATTTACGGCGGTCTCACCTCCATAAAAAGTTATGGGGGTTGATAGTTGATTATTTTGACAATTTTCGTACACTATAATTCACATAAAATTCAATAAAAAGAATATTTTCAAGCGGGTGGAGGGGGGGATCGAAAGAGGGTGGTCACTTGAACAAAACCCAATAACCTAACCTAACCTAACTTACCCTACTGATAAATATATTTAAATAATGTTTTATATAACTTTCTCAACATTTTTATTATTTTTCATTAGTTTACCTTTGAATATTGTTTAAGAATGACTGTATAAATGTTTACATGCCTAGAAATGTATAAAAATTGGCATANTAGATTGTGAGAGATCCATAAAAACAGCTAGGCAATAACTGAGAGACTGTGAGAGACGCTCTCAGAGACGCTGAAAGACTGAAAGATTCTGAAAGACTGAAAATTTTTGTCTAGGGAAGATACTGTCCAACCCTGGACATACGTATACAAAAATTATAATAGGTACTCATAAATTAAATTAAGAAAGTTATTGTTTGCTAAAGAGTTATACGTATAGTTACTTTAACGATTAATCGATTTTAATATTTTTCGTATTTTCAAAGCTTGCGATTATAAGTTTACAGAAACAAAAATGCAGGATTTACTGGATAGCCAGTGAATACTTTTTTAATTCCATATTTAATTTTAAAGGATTTACTAATCGAATTTTCTTTTATTTTCTCTGCCAAAGAATCGTCCTGCCATCTAAGGCATTTTAACGTGACTGAATACTTTCGGGTTTAAATACCAGAGTGAGCTGCCAGCATGTTTTCAAATATAATCGATGCATTATCCTTACAACTTGCCTGCGCTCCGCATTTGTTCAGGATATTCAACAATGTTGCGGTTACCTATCACATGACAGCTCATTTATGTTGGACTCCTTCGTTAGTTACTGCATTATATTACGCAGCTGTTTTCCCTTTTAGGAATAAGTAGAATTATTCGTTGAAGGATTTGCGTATTAATTATTCATTTACTTCATGATTGCGTGCTTTAACTGCTATGGAATCTCAATGACAAAAAAACATGTACTCAGGAATTATCTGGATGTTTTTCTGTTTTGGGAAATTTTTGGTTAACAAATTACGACTCTAAAGAGTTTACGGACGTGTTTGTCACGTAACAGCGTCATTATTGAATAATAAATCAAGTCGTTAACCGCGTGGAACGATAAATTATAACACTAAAAAGGGGTTTTCATTTTCTAACTTTAGAACCGGTAATGTTTTTATCTATTAATTGCTTTTTGATCAAAACCTGGGGCAATTTCTAACTCATCAACTGATATGCGTATAGGTAAAATACAATGGGCACGTAATAAACACAATAAGCAAAACAATGGTAGGTTTTCAAAATTATCTTGAAAAATATGATTTCTTCTATATCCAACTGTTTGANATGGTTGCTAATAACGTAGTAACTGATTGGGTTTGTATTGCACATTCCTAATGAGTGGAAGTATACATGAAATAATTTTATAAACTTGTATGATGACAATAAAATTCGTACCTATCTATCTTCAAAACTTGAACAACCCACATCCTTAACTCTTTGCGAACAGTAATCTAATGTAGGTCTACCTCTACCCTCCCAACTCCCGTTTCTGCCTCTAATATGTCTCTGACTAGTCCTTCATGCCTAACAAGGTGTCCTACCAACCCAGAACATGGCGCAACTGTTCCCGGGTTTATGTGAAAGATATGAATTGTAAATTACATTGAAGATGATGTTTTTTGAGAGATAAAAATACAATGCAATAAAAAGAAATGGTGATTAAAAAATTAATCATAAAAACCGCTCGTTATAAAAAATAATAATGGTTTGATGCGAGAGTATGTCCCGCCAAGTGGCTCTCAAATATATTCCAAAAAAAAAATAGTAACAAAAGAAAATGAATAACGAAGATATGGTGAAGAGAAATATTACGTAAGTAATTACGATTACCTATTATTAATCTCTTTTTTAATTTCTTATTTTGTGTTATACTCCGTTCATAAATTTTCTTGAAGAGAAACAATACAAATCCATACAGACATACTGGATTATTACTTAATACATTTTGATAATATTAATTTTACTAATTATAGTGTTAAATGTTATAACATTATTTTCATACCTGCTGGTGAATTATGGAACACCTGACGCCATAAATTCCACATTTGTTTACTAAAGATTACGTTATCGTATTCAAATTCAGACAAAATAGGACATGCAATTAATTGATGTTTTGGCTTAGAAGTAATTGCGATTTCATTTTAGAAACACTTAAACGATAATATAATCTCATTTATATTTACAATAAGCTGTTGCCTGGTTAATAATTAAATTTACCGATTTAAAGTACAAGCTGACATTGATTAAGTTAAAAATAAATAATGGATTTTTTTACCATAAAAATGAGTAACGAGAATTTAAAATCTCTGACTAAACCTTGATAACAAAACAATCAAATTTCCTTAAATTAGATCGATAAGCATATTTATAAAACTCTTTTAAATGGTGTCAATTAATTAAAATTAATGAGAATTCGGATGGAAATCGGTAACTTTCGGAAAATGAATTAGTGGATTGAAAATTTCACGAATTCATAGTTAATAATAACAGCACACATTAATGAATATTAACTGAACTAATTACTACATAGGCGTACATTAATGAGCCAAAAATTCAGATATGGTAAATTGATAAGATATCTGGAAAAATTGTTTTCTCACAAACTGAAAAATGAACTATGGGAGTAAGTAATGACGGATCCATTCAATCAATTAAAATTATTTTGAGAATAGGTACCTACAGTAATTTTTTAAAAGGTTAATTAGATTTAGATTGGTAAACCGTTACCGAACTTTAACATATGCGCGCCCAACACGATCTTGCGTTTAATTTTAAGGGATTATTTCGGAAATATGTATTTCGATATTCGTTCAAGCAATTGACGGTAAAATTGCCCTTTTCATGCCCTTTTGGTATCTATTGCGATTCACTTTTCTGCGTCATTTCCTTTGGATTACATCATCAGTTGGTAATTTGATGCACATATGTATAGTCAGCAAAGGAATAAGCGAGAGGAAAGAATAAGGGTGGCGATGGATGTATGGCAGCAGCGCCGGCAGTAGCAGTAGCACTCGAGTGCAATTGAAAAACAAAAGACTGGTTTAATGAGGATCAAATTCTAAATTGAACCTTTATTTGCGAAAAGGATCTGCTTAAGCCACTTATATTTTTAATATTGCCCGCTTTAATACCACGTGTTTTGTTCCACGCGTATACGAATACAATGCGTATTTTTTAGCCGATTCCTGAACTAGGTACATTTTTTTTCAATTAATAAAAAAGAGTATACGCAAAAATACAATACAAATACAAAACAAAATCAATCGATCTTGAACAACTCCCATAATCCAGAGTTTATTCATCCTAAACCCTTTAGGAGGAGTGCATAAGAATTATAATAAACAGTGTAGTGAACACCATCTGGTTCAAAGATGTTCGACAAAGTCCATAAGGATATTGACTTGTGGAATGGAACACAATGGAGCAGCTATCCAGAACAAAAAGTAAAAAGTTGATCGTGGTCAGACATGGATTACGATTTCCATCTCAGTGAATCTCGTAAGCACGTTCTAGAAAGTTGTGATAAAATACAGATACAGGCCAACTCGATAAGCTGTCTTTAGACAGCGTTTCATGAATTACTATAACCAGCGTACTGAACGCTATCTATATATACAAAACTGTTGCATACTGCGAATTCTGTGGGAATTGCAATCGAAATCGCAAGTCGTCTGACTGTTTTCTTAGAATACTAACTACCATGAGCTTTCTGTTCGGAGAATATACAAACAAAAATAAAGAAGAATGCTTACTCTAAATAATTTCAAGTTTTTGCAAAAATTAATATGAATGCACATAAGAAAAATTGACAATTTTGTTTTCATCATCATAAGGTCGTCAGTCCTAAGACTGGTTGGACACGAACCTCCACTCTTTCCTATCCCGAGACAATCTTCGTATTTCCCTAAAACTAGAACAACCTACATCCTTAACAATTTGTGAACAGCAATCTAATCTAGGTTTACCTCTACCCTTCCTAATTCTCGTTTCTGCCTCTAATATGTCTCTGACTAGACCTTCATACTTGAGAAGATGTCCTACCAACCTATTTCGCCTATTTCTTATAGGCTTCCATAGGGTCCTCGGTCCCTATTGTTTCTAATTCCTCTTTATTTCTAACCTTCTCTATTTACGGTATTCTCATCATTCGCCTATAACACCACATTTCGAATGCTTCTAACCTTTTCATTTCCGCCGTGCTCACTGTTCATGTTTCGCACCCGTATAGCGCCGCGCTCCAAACATACAACCTCTTTCGAATTTCTAAATTAAGCGTTCGCGAGCATAGAAATGACTTCTTTTTATCGAAGGCGACTCGACCCTGCGCTATCCTCTGCTTTATATCCCTACTACTCCTTCCGTCCTGACTTATCTGACTTCCTAGATACCTAAAATCAGCCACTTCTA